>NC_052612.1:17398044-17717872 GCF_016545825.1 Eucalyptus grandis
TACCTTTGAACAATTCGTAGGGGTTTTCTCTAAAATAGGTCTTAAAAAGACTCTATTTATAATATAGCATCTGTTGAAACAGATTCAGCCCAAAATCGTGAAGAAATTTTGCTTTCAATTAAAAGTGTTCTAGCCATTTCTTGAAGAGATCTATTCTTTCTTTCCACAACTCCGTTTTGCTCGGAGTATATGGAGAGGAAAACATATGATTAAAACCAGATTTATCACAAAATTTCGTAAAATCTTTATTTTCAAATTCACTTCCATGATCTGTTCTTATGCTTGAGATTGCACATTCTTTTTCATTTTGAACCTTTTTGGCAAATTTTTCAAAATACGAAAAGGTTTCTGACTTACTTGAAAGAAAATATACCCAAGTAAAACGGGAGTAATCATCCACAATTACTAGGCAATATTTCTTACCTCCAATGCTCGGGTTCGGTTGGTCCGAAGAGATCCATATGAAGCAAGCGTAGTACATGATTAGTAGAAACATGGTTTATTTGCTTAAATGAATTTCTTACCTTTCCCGAATGCATGGAGTGCATGAATCGACTTTTGGTATGGCAATTTAGGTAGACCTCGAACAAGCTTCTTTGATGAGATTTTGGCTAATTGTTTCATGTTGACATGGCCAAGCTTTCTGTGCCATAAGACTGCTTCATCTTGAATTGAGATTAGGCATTGTGCTTCATTTGGTTTTACATCAAGGAGGTAGATATTTCCATGCCTTCGACCTATGAAGGACTGAGTTGAGTCTTTGCTAATTCCAGAACATATGCCTTCTTGAAAGGAGATCTTGAAACCAGTATCACACAATTGGCTAATGCTTAGAAGATTGTAGTTAAGTCCTTCCACTAGAGAGACATTGCTTATTGTGAGATTTCCAATTTTCACAGTTCCAAAACCCACAATGCTTCCTTTGCTGTTTCCTCCAAATGAAACTTTTCCACCATTCACTTGAACAAGCTTTATGAAGCAATTTGAGTCTCTGTCATGTGTCTTGAACATCCGCTGTCAAGATACCACTTAACTTTCTTTTTGACAGAGACCCGCATTCAAAGAAGAGTCTCAAGCTTTCTTTGGTACCCAAATTTTCTTGGGTCCTTTGGCGTTAGTAGAATAAGCATTACTAGGCCATACTTTCTTAACAAGCTTCCAAACCATAGGACACTCTTTTTCAAAATGATCCCGACATTTGTTACACTTTGAACACCTTAGAGCACTTCGACCTACGAGACTTTACAAAGACTTTCTTGAAATGATTTTTGTAAGCCTCTTTTGTCGGTCTTTTCTTAATTCTTTCTTTTACTTTTGGAAAATCAATTAAAGGAATTGTTTCGCTGTCATACCCAAACCAGACTTGTTAAAGTAAGGTCTTTGATTTGAAAGAACTTTTTCAAGTTTTTCAGACCCTATTGAAAATTTTTTTGAAATATTTGATAAGTCAGTTTTTAAGAAAGCATTTTCTTTTGAAAGTTTATCTTCATTCTCCTTAAGAGTAGAAAATTCAAGTCTAAACTTTTCACTTTTTCTTCTAAAATATTTTCCTTTTGTTTTAAAACTGAGTTTTCCTTTTAAGTTCGGAAATCCTTTTTAGAGAAGTCTTAAGACTAAAACATAGTTCATCAATGTATTTAGAGACTTTGACAGGGATTTTATAATCACTTACCTCAAATTCACCGTCCGAGTCGATCCAGTCCGAGTCCGGATTGTGCCATCGACATAGGTTGGCATATTCCTCATCACTTTCTTCACACTCGTATCGCTCCAAGTTTTGGCTTTGAGAGCTTTTCGAGACTTTTCAGCTTTTCCTCTTTTCTTCTTGGGGAGAGGACAATTTGGTCCGATGTGTCCCTTTTTCTTACATTCGAAGCAAACTACATCTTTGTTTGGTTCCTCATTATCAACAAACTTGGTTTGCTGTTTCGAAGACTTTGTTTCCTTGAGTTGAACCTTCTTCCTTTTCTATTCAGCTTTCGAACCTTCTAATCATAAGAGCAAGCTCCTCATCGTCCGATCTTCTTGAGTCCGTATCATCGAATCATCGTTAGATTTTAATGCAATGGATTTCTTACCTCTTGGATCTTCGTCTTCATTAATTCGTTCCACTTCATAAGATCGAAGAGTTCCAATCAGCTCGTCTACGAGATAATGGCATAATTCTTTGCGTCTCTCTTATTGAAGTCTTTATATGATTCCAATCCTTGGAGAGTCCACGCAGTAGCTTGTTCACCTTCATAGGATCAGAAATTTTCTGTCCTTGATTCTCAAGGCCATTGACAATATCTGTAAAACGGCTAAACATGTCAGTTATAGATTCTCCTTGTTTCATTTTGAAGGCTTCATATTGACCAAGGAGAATGTTAATTCTGGTCTCCTTCACTCGGTCTGTCCCTTCATAAGTGATATGTAATTTGTCCCAGACTTCTTTTGCTGTATCACAAGAAGATATTCTGTTATATTCAGTTGGTGATAAAGCACAATATAAAGAATAAATTGCTTTTGCATCGAGTGCTTGTCTCTCGTTTATCTCTTCTTGAGACATTCCGCTGGTTTCAACAGTTTCTTTCCCTCTTTCGGATGCGATGCGGCAGTAGGAGTAATTCCTCTTTCCACCACATCCCATTCCAGAGGATCCTTTGATCGTAGAAAAGCTTTCATCTTGTTTTTCCAGATGTTGTAATCCTTTCCATCAAAGTAGGGTGGTCTGGTATTGCTTTGCCCTTCCACCAGCCCGGTGCTAGCATACTAGCCATGGATCTTTTACTCAAGTAAAACACTTCAAATAAAGTAAGAACACGTGCTCTGATACCAATTGATAATGCTAGTACGAGTACCTAGAGGGGGGTGAATAGGTTTATGAAAATTTTCTTGGAGATTGCGCAATACTTAGACAGATGAAGGATTAGAAAATCAATCGTAAGACTGAGTAAAGGAAAGAGAGAATTGAACACGAGGTTTATAGTGGTTCGGCTTGATTCAAGCCTACGTCCACTCTTCTTCACTGACAGTCGATTGGCTGGATTCCACTATGAACAAAGAGATGTTACAGTGTTGATCTTCCTTGATTTCTCGATGTAGATGATCTACTACACTCGCTCAAGGTATCACCAAGTACAAACACTCTGTGTATACAATTTCGCTCGAACCGTATCGACTAACAATCAAGGTTCTTCGAGACTGGAATTTATCTATCGATCACACACTTAAAACAACTAGAACGTCTTCCTTTTATACTCCTTTATGCCATCATAGCCGTTGGCACTTACCAAAGGAATTCCTCCAATCTACCCGTTGGACGGAATCAATTAAGAAGATCATCCGAGCTATTTAAGGAATCGATGATAGCCCATCAATCCTGTTCGCCCATACAATCAGGATTTTGGTTTCCAAGAATAGAACATTCCAAGAATGTTTCGTCGACCATCGGATCTTCAATTGATCTTAGATAAGAATCAAAGAATCTGAAATGATTATCCAACCAAGGGATCTATTCCAGAGGATTGGATCAAATCCCCAACCATATACTTCGGCTTCGAATATCCTTCGCCACTGGATTAGAAAGACTGTCAGTGAGAATAATCTTGAGTCTTGAGTCTTGAGTATTTGAGTCTTGAGTCTTGAGACTTGAGATTACAAAGTCTTGAGACTTTAAACCATCGATATCCAGACTAGACTGATAGAAATGTTTTGTCAGCTTCAAAATATTCTGGAAAGATTTCTCCAACAGGGTTTCCCTTTCATGATCGAGAGTGGTAGGTGAGGACTCACTATTCATACGTATAACCATCGACCCCCAGCGGAAGTCAAGTAACGAAACGAGTGATCAAATCCTCAATGGCAACATCAAACTGTCCAATCATATGTTTCGTAATGCTGGCTCCGGGACTCCAATTTCTCCTTCCGCACCACTAGAAAAGAAGAGAATCAAAATATGGCACGTAGTTTCTCATCATCGCAATTTGACGAACAAAAACACAAAACATGAAAGCGCCATGCATGGAAAATTTATCTCCACGATCCCACACGCTTGCTTGACCCTCAATTCTTTTGGGTTTGCAAAACATGAGAGCGCCATGCATGGAAAATTTATCTCCACGACCCCACACGCTTGCTTGACCCTCAATTCTGTTGGGTTTGGTGGTGCTCTCTCTCTCTCTCTCTTCTAATTTTTGAAGGGGAGGTCGTCGGTCAAGGCTCGAGCTCATTGGTGACGGGGTTTTTGGCACTTAGCTGAGTGAAAAGCACTTGACACGTTAATAGTTAATAAATTGCAGCTAGGTCATTACAATTATGTCATATAAATTACATGTCATATGTCATTAGAACAATGCATGCTAATTTAGAGTAGAATTTCATACAATTAGTTTTTCTTTTTAAATAAAGGAAAACCAAACAAAAGAGAATTAATTAGAGTAACTAATTAGTTAGTAGAATCGTGGTTAGGCTATGCATAGTATTTTAGGTCTTTACTTATATATAGAAAATCAATTACTTGATGTATTTGAATTTCCACTTTGTAGACTGTAATTTGATTGATTTTAGAATTTTAGATGTTTGTTTTCGTATGATTACTTGACTTTGTTTTTTTTTTTTTTACTAGTTTAGGGTATCGCATATAAATGTATACTTTATTGTCATGTAACCTAGTTTTCCTCGTTAATGAATTAAGTGAATTGAGCAAGTTTCTCCATGTTTGCACGTTGATGTGAAACTACGGTTGTGCAAATCTAGTCCGATTTAATTTTTTTTATCCTCATTTTTACCACATTACATTGTCCCTTTCAATTTGGCCAATTTAATTTTGTTCAACACATGCTCCCAAAAACCTAAGTAAACCATTACTTAATGGTGTTTTTGTTCTGAAGAACAGGAGTACCATTATAAAAATGAGAGTAGGCCCTGTACATGTTATAATTTTTGGAAATTATAAAAAAAATTATCTAAAAAATGATTTATTTTATAAAACCGACTTGTTTATGGAAAAAATTGGCATCTATTCTTCATTGGTATAAAATAGCTCATCATTGCATTTGTGAATGAAATATCGCTTTCCAATTAAGCATGTTATAATTATGCATGTTGATGGTGAAATTACATGAAACACGTGAATAAACACACATATACTTACGTCTTCTAAATCAATTTTATTATCTTGTTGATTTTACAAATTAACTGATGGGCTCACGTGCAAAATTTTAAACACTTTGAAATATACTCTGGAATACGAGCATGGTAAAAATCATTATCCTCTTTTTAAGTTATTAATTATGAGAGGCCCGCTTGTCGAATCTAGAACTGCAGCTACGGTAATGTGCATTAGATTTAAAAATGGTAATATCGCTATTGCGTTGGAGAGTTACTAATGATTGATCCGATACAGAAGTCGTCAATCATATTTTACACATTGAAAATATAATGGAGATTTAACTCGCGTAGCGGAATAGTAGGCTCAGTGAAAGTGATAGTCAACCTATTCAACCAGAATCAAGGCTACCCTTGGGACCCAGCCGTTACTACTAATGACTGCATCCTCTTCCTCCTCTCTTTTTTTTTTCTTCTTTCAAACATCAAACCGATCACGTATCGAGAATTATAATTTAACTATCAAATTCTCTTGAGCCCTAACTTTGCCTCATTGCACTAGACACCGTAATGCAAGACGTAATAATATTCAAGGCTGTGATTTGATTATTTCCATTATCATCTTCATAATATTTTGAAATATTTTACATGATTTTTTTTATGTCTAATTGATTTTATTTTTCATAGAATTCTTTACTAGTTTACAATCTCGAGTGTATAAATATATTTATTTTCACTTATTGTAGTTTTCCTCTTTGAAAAATTAAATGAATCGAAAGAATTATTTCTACGTTCTGCATGCCAATGGATGTGCAACTTCCATTGTGCGAATCTAGTCTAATTTCATTTCCACCGTGTCCCATCGCCCCCTTCAACTTGGTCAATTTTTTTTTATGTCGATGGATACTCACAAAAACATTTTTTTTTTTGTCAAAAAGAAATTTCCATTCATTACCGAATGATACATAGAAAAGGAATCTTAAAAGTCACAGTAACAAAATAAGCCCATAAAATTCCAAAACAAACAAAAAAAAATAAGAAATTGAGGTGTTTTATCTAAGCATGGTTGGTAGAGATAATCATAGACTCATCCTTTAAGAATGGATCTATAACTACATCTAAGCAAAAGGATTGGTAGCTAATCATCGAATCACATAGCACTAATTTACGATAAGCACATGCCAGGATCTCCTTCTGTAATTACGGGTTTACCTTTCGATACCCAACACCATCACCGTACAAAGACAATGTAAATCTATTGAAGAAACTCATATCGGGCACCTATGAGAGCAAGTCCTGTAGTCAATGCAAAGTGCCAAAACTTTGAATGAAAACACATTGAATGAGCACAAATTTAACATTAAAACTGCTGTAAAGTTCAGAGAGGTAGAGAGAGAAAGGGAGAAAAGAGGTGGGAGAGGAACCCTGCAATAGTTACTAAAACATAAGTAAAACGTTAGAAATTTGGGGCTTTGTTCCACAGAAGGGCCACTTCCATTACCTAAGATTGAATCTGCCTCTGTTGGGGCGTGTGCATCCTCCAGTTCACAAATATTCTCTCTTAATATTGATGAGAGAAGACCGACTAGGAATAAAAGGTAGAGAGAGAGACATGGAATACAAAAAAATAAAAATAAAAATAAAACACGCTTTATCCTTAGCCTAAAATACGAAAAAGAAAAGAAAAAAACAGACAAACGAGAGTAAATATTGTAAAAAACTCAAATAAATCTAATCAAATCCAACAAGGATCCTTCTGTGGGCCACTTGGTTGGTAACTATGAGTCGCCATTATGGATCCCTCGGAGCGCGGGCTAGAAGCAGAAGCAGCAGGAGGATTTGCGCGGGGGGACACTTGTCCTGGAGACCTTTGTGGAGCGGCTTGGCCGGACGCGGGTGTCCTTGTGGGAGAAGAAGCGTCTGGGTCTTCGCTGCCTAGGACTCGCTGTTGGCCGCTGAGATTGACCATGGACATGTCAAAACGGACTTGAACGCCTTCGTGGGGCGCCGTTACATTTGGAGATCCTTCTCGTGGGGTTAACGAAGACGTTGCGTTCGTTCGTTCGTTGAGGGATTCGGTGGCCATGTTACATCGCCAGTACAGTTTGATAATGCTAGTACGAGTACCTAGAGGGGGGTGAATAGGTTTATAAAAATTTTCTTGGGGATTGCACAATACTTAGACAGATGGATAATTAAAGAATCAATCGTAAGACTGAGTAAAGGAAAGAGAAAATTAAACACGAGGTTTATAGTGGTTCGGCTTGATTCAAGCCTACATCCACTCTTCTGCACTGACAGCCGATTGGCTGGATTCCACTATGAACAAAGAGATGTTACAGTGTTGATCTTCCTTGATTTCTCGATGTAGATGATCTACTACACTCGCTCAAGGTATCACAAAGTATAAACACTCTCTGTGTGTACAATTTCGCTCGAACTGTATCGACTAACAATCAAGGTTCTTCGGACTCGGAATTTTTCTATCGATCACACACTTAAAACAACTAGAACGTCTTCCTTTTTATACTCCTTTATGCCATCATAGCCGTTGGCACTTACCAAAGGAATTCCACCAATCTACCCGTTGGTCGGAATCAATTAAGAAGATCATCCGAGCTATTTAAGGAATCGATGATAGCCCATCAATCTGTTCGCCCATACAATCAGGATTTTGGTTTCAAGAATAGAACATTCCAAGAATGTTTCGTCGACCATCGGATCTTCTATTGTTCTTAGATAAGAATCAAAAAATCCGTAGTGATTCTCCAACTAAGGAATCTTTTCCAGAGGATTGGATCGAATCCCCAACCATATAATTCGGCTTCGGATATCCTTCGCCACTGGATTAGAAAGACTGTCAGTGAGAATAATCTTGAGTCTTGAGTCTTGAGTCTTGAGATTACAAAGTCTTGAGACTTTAACTATCGATATCCGACTAGACTGAATAGAAATGTTTTGTCTTCAAAATATTCGGAAAGATTTCTCCAACAATCTCCCCCTTTTTGATGGTGACAAAACTTTCTTGTAGATTTGAACAACTTTGACCTGCAAAAACATTTCTCAAGCAATATGGCTAACTCATAAAGATTAATAAACAACCAGACTCTGCATCCACAGCAAATTGGTTAGTCTTTCATGAGTAATACCATATAACAATACTTGATATAAATGCAATCGTCAAGCATCAAAATCCACAGCCAATTCAGTCTCACACTCAAGTTCAAGTTCTCAAGTCATACTCAAAAATAAACATAACCACAAAAGTCAAATAAAGTTTTAAAATAGTTTGTTCAAATTGGTTCTCCCCTTTTTGTCATCATTAAAAAGAGGGTGAGAAAGAAGTCATGTCTCGCTTGGGAATGCGTACGATCCGGAATTCTCCCATTGACGCACTACACCTTCTAGCCTCTTGAAATCCTCTCTTAGATGAGCTACCTCCTCTCCTTTGGCATTGGCTTGAATTTGCAGAGCAAGGTCTTTCATCTTGTCCTCTAGGCTGATCTGAAGATGCTTGTCCAGCATTCTTCATGGCTTGAATTTCACATTCCGAGCATATATTTGGCCACGCATTTCGGAAGAATATCCATGATGCGATGAAAATCTGTAGAATTGTCTCGTCGTGTACCGGCTTGAGCTTTTCAGATGGAGTAAGAGTATATGAAGGCGCTTCGTATAGTCTTGCAGATTTGGTGTCGACGTATCACCTTCTTTGCAATTGAGAAGCCTGAAATTCTTCGGGTCCGCTGGAGATTGTCTTGGACCTTCACTATTTGCAGCATGAGGTGCAGACTTTACTTGCTCGCCAACTCCCCCTGTCTCTAGGACATCCGAAGGGGAAGAGTGATGATCATGCTCTAGATTTCCCTTCTCTCCAGATTCAGCAGCAGATTTTTCTTTCTCTTCTTTAGCTTCTTTCTCCTTCTCTCTCTGCTCTTCTTCTTCTCTCTGGTTCTTCTGAAATTTTCTCTTTGAGACGTAACGTCCGGTTCTTGTCGGTGCTTGGATAGTAGGATCTTCATCCTCTTCATCTTCATCCTCTAGGATGAGAGATCTTTTCTTCCTTTTGATGGGGCTCCAATGGCCTCCTTTCCTTTTCTCTTTGAAGCAGCATCGAATAGGAGATTTCACTCTGAATTTCTCCATTACCTTGGAAAGTTCTTGCAGACGCATCTTCGTTAACATCTTCAAACCTACCACCATCTTATCACACGGTTGAACACAAAGAGATTGAGGCGGTTCAATATTCATGTGTCTGAAGATCTTTGTCACCAGACCAGGATAAGGCAATTGTCCTTTGTCTTTTGACATTGATCTGTACATATGAAAGAGAATAGTGTGCGGTAGAGAGAACTTTCGTCCTGTGTTGATCGCGTACATCAACTTTGCTTCAGAAAGAGACACAGAAGTCTTTGACGTAGACTTTGGTCTAAGACAGTTGATCACAATCTTATGAAGCATAATGTTGATGACATTCATTCTGGAATAGGTAACTTTCTTCTCTACGTCCCTATCTTTGACCAGTTCCAGTGTAGTGCGAGCAGGTGAGACTTTGATTGGTAGATAGCGTCCTCGTTCAACTCCAACTATATCAGCCAACATATTCACATCTACCACGTAGACTTTGTCTCGTACACTAAATGATATTCTATTCGCATCCGAAAGCTAAGATTTGAATAGAAATAAGCGGTCGATGAGCATACCCGTCCGTAGAGTCGAGCAAAATTCTCAAGTTGAAATAAATTCAACTTTTCTCTTAAGTTAATGTTGATGGCGTCCAGAAGTCAAAATCGACACTTCTAGGGTTTATCACCCCTCTTTTCAACAGCCGGAATATACTTTTCTTGATCCTTGGATTTGAACAAATCCATCCGATTTCCTTTCACCTTTGCCACTCCCATTTTCGGTTGAAATTCAAGGAACATTCTCGTCATCATCGTTCCCTTCAATTAAATTTTGTCTCGGCATACGAGGATCACTTGGAATGTTCGCAAGTGCTTCCTCTCGCTTTTCCTTTCGGGGCAATTCCCCATTCCTCCATTTTCTTCAGAAAAAGATACTCATTCCCATAATTTTTGTCCTTAAGGAAGTCATCTATATAATTCAATGGAGTACCCGTGCTTTTCAACGCACGATAAAGTTTATACAAAAAGGAGGGCTTTTGAACTCTTCTTGGGTCGGCATCCTCGATTATCTCTTCTTCCAGATCATGACTTGCACCTTGTGGGGCGGGAGGCGATGAATGACGTGGATGAGAACGAATCGGACTTTGTCGCGACTTGTTAAGTCTTCTTCCTCGTGAGATCGAAGTGAGTCGGTCCCTTCTCCATTCTTTGTGGTCCCCTGCTTGCGATTCTTGATGATTTCCTCGAAGAAGACATCTTTCTTTGTCGATAGGAAGATTCCTTCACTTGCTTTCCCAAGTAAAATGACCACTTTCTCGATAACGAACAAGCAGTAGAAACAAAAGATCGGGAGGAGAGTGCCTTTTAGGGTTTTGAAGATTGGGGAAAAGAACAACCGTATATATATATATATATAACTCAGTTTTGAAAAGGGAAGATCAATCGGTGCAAGGAAAGTGAACGATCACTTCTATTCAAAATCAATAACTGCCAAAATTATTCTTTTTAAACAAAATCTCCAAATTTCATTCGGATTATAGAATAACTGAATAAAAGATCGTACCTTTTCGAGTTAAAATAACTAAATGAAAATTCGTACCTCTTAGATGAAATACAACTTACGTCTATAGCCACGAATGTCCGAGTCCGAGAATTTAAAGTCTGAAAGATTAGAGTCTCGAGTTGGTGAGTCTCTAGACTTTTAACTTCTTCAGGGCTTCAAAATGTTGAGTCTTGAACGGATAAGGTCGAATTGATTTTTCTCCAAAGGCTTTGTGAATATATCCGCTAGTTGACTCTTTGAATCAACAAATTGAATCGAGATTTCTCCATTTTGAATATGATCTCTAATAAAGTGATGTCGAATCTCAATATGCTTTGCTCTTGAATGAAGGATTGGATTTTTGGTGAGATTGATCGCACCGGTGTTGTCACATCGATTTCGTGCATGAGTCTTCAATCCCAAAGTCTTGTAGCTGTTGTTTTATCCATAGAATTTGTGAACAGCAGCTTCCAAGAGCTACATACTCGCTTCGTCGTTGAAAGAGCTACGAGTGCTTTGCTTCCTCGAAAACCAAGACACCGTTCTGTTTCCAAGTAGTTGACAAGTTCCAGAGGTGCTTTTTCTATCGACTCTGCAACCTGCCAGATCTGCATATGAGTATCCTAGAAGATTATAGTCTCCCTTCTTAGGATACCAAAGACCGATGCTTGAAGATGAGGCAACGTATTTGATAACACGTTTTACAGCACTGAGATGAGATTCTCTGGGATCTGATTGAAACCTAGCACAAATGCAAACACTCAACGAAATATCAGGTCTAGAAGCGTAAGATAAAGAAGTGAACCGATCATGCTCTGTACAGCTTTTGATCTACTTTCTTCCCTTCTTCATCCTTGTCTATCTTCGAGAACATGACATTGGTATGTCGGTCTTTTTACACTTTACCAATCCAAACCTTTTGACAAGATCATTCGCATATTTTTCTTGATGGATAAAAGTTCCTTCCTTCATTTGTTTCACTTGGAGTCCAAGAAAGAATGTTAACTCTCCCATCATACTCATTTCAAACTCATCCTGCATACACTTAGAAAATTTCTTGCAAAGACTTTCATTAGATGATCCAAAAATAATATCGTCCACATATATTTGAACAAGTAAGAAGCTTTTGCTTTCCTTTTTGATAAACAATGTAGTATCTACTTTACCTTTGACAAAACCATTTTTAATAAGAATTTACTTAGTCTGTCGTCGTACCAAGCTCGAGGTGCTTGCTTTAAACCATACAATGCCTTTTCACCAAGACCGAGTCCGGCTTCTTTGGGTCTTCAAATCCAAGTGGTTGTTCCACATAAACTTCCTCATGGATGAATCCATTTAGGAACGCACTTTTGACGTCCATTTGGAATAACCTGAAATTTTTATAACAAGCAAACGCAAGTAATAGTCGAATAGCTTCTAACCTTGCTGGAGCGTAAGTCTCATCATAGTCTATTCCTTCTTCTTGCGTATATCCTTTGGCCACGAGTCTTGCTTTGTTTCGTACGACTTTTCCTTCTTTATTCATCTTGTTCCTAAATACCCATTTGGTTCCAATAATGAGTTTTACCTTTTGGTTTAGATGTCAATTCCCGGACATCATTGATGTTGAATTGTCTCGAGTTCTTCTTGCATAGCTTCGATCCAGCTTTCATCGATAAAGCTTCTTCTATGCTTTTGGTTCAATTTCAGAAATGAGAGCCACACACTAGATTCTTCACGCCTTTTGATCGGTGCGGATTCCTTCATTGATTTCGCCAATAATGAGATCTTTAGGATGACTGGATTTATGCTTCCATTCTTCGGTTGTTCGCCTAGTTGATGATCTCTTTCTTTATTTGAATCTTCATGAGCTTCTTGATGTTGGACTTCCGAGACCGAGATGCTTCTTGAGTTGTAAGCATTGGAAGGTCTAGAGTAGGTTCGAGACTCTTCATACCGAGTCCGATTTGGATTCATCTTGCATTGAGTCTTGGAATTTAACATTCGTTGATTCCTCCACCGAATGGCTTTTCTTGTTGTAGACTCGTAGGCTTTGCTTGATGTAGAATATCCAAGGAAGATGCCTTCATCCGATCTTTCTTCAAACTTACCAACTCGATCATTTGCATTTTTCAAAACAAAGCATTTGCAACCAAACACATGAAAGTATGAAACAATAGGCTTTTTACTTTTGAACAATTCATAGGGGGTTTTCTCTAAAATAGGTCTTAAAAAGACTCTATTTATAATATAGCATCTGTTGAGACAAACTTCCGCCCAAAATCGTGAAGAAATTTTGCTTTCAATTAAAAGTGTTCTAGCCATTTCTTGAAGAGATCTATTCTTTCTTTCCACAACTCCATTTTGCTCTGGAGTATATGGAGAGGAAAACATATGATTAAAACCAGATTTATCACAAAATTTCGTAAAATCTTGATTTTCAAATTCACTTCCATGATCTGTTCTTATGCTTGAGATTGCACATCCTTTTTCATTTTGAACCTTTTTGGCAAATTTTTCAAAATACGAAAAGGTTTCGACTTACTTGTAAGAAAATATACCAAAGTATAGCGGGAGTAATCATCCACAATTACTAGGCAATATTTCTTACCTCCAACGCCGGGTTCGGTTGGTCCGAAGAGATCCATATGAAGCAACCGTAGAACATGATTAGTAGAAACATGGTTTATTTGCTTAAATGAATTTCTTACCTGCTTTCCCAGAATGCATGGAGTGCATGAATCAGACTTTTGGTATGGCAATTTAGGTAGACCTCGAACAAGCTTCTTTGATGAGATTTTGGCTAATTGTTTCATGTTGACATGGCCAAGCTTTCGTGCCATAAGACTGCTTCATCTTGAATTGAGATTAGGCATTGTGCTTCATTTGGTTTTACATCAAGGAGGTAGATATTTCCATGCCTTCGACCCATGAAAGACTCGAGTTGAGTCTTTACTAATTCCGGAACATATGCCTTCGTGAAAGGAGATCTTGAAACCAAAGATCACACAATTGGCTAATACTTAGAAGATTGTAGTTGAGTCCTTCCACTAGAGAGACATTGCTTATTGTGAGATTTCCAATTTTCACAGTTCCAAATCCCACAATGCTTCCTTTGCTGTTTCCTCCAAATGAAACTTTTCCACCATTCACTTGAACAAGCTTTATGAAGCAATTTGAGTCTCCCTGTCATGTGTCTTGAACATCCGCCTGTCAAGATACCACTTAATTTTTTTTTGACAGAGACCGCATTCAAAAGAGAGTCTCAAGCTTTCTTTGGTACCCAAATTTTCTTGGGTCCTTTGACGTTAGTAGAATAAGCATTACTAGGCCATACTTTCTTGACAGGCTTCCAAACCATAGAACACTCTTTTTCAAAATGATCCTGACTGTTACACTTTGAACACCTTAGAGCACTTCGACCTACGAGACTTTACAAAGACTTTCTTGAAATGATTTTTGTAAGCCTCTTTTGACGGTCTTTTCTTAATTCTTTCTTTTACTTTTGGAAAATCAATCAAAGGAATTGTTTCTCGCTGTCATACCCAAACCAGACTTGTTAAAGTAAGGTCTTTGACCGAAAGAACTTTTCAAGTTTTTCAGACCCTATTGAAAATTTCTTTGAAATATTTGATAAGTCAGTTTTTAAGAAAGCATTTTCTTTTGAAAGTTTATCTTCATTCTCCTTAAGAGTAGAAATATTCAAGTCTAAACTTTTCACTTTTTCTTCTAAAATATTTTCCTTTTGTTTTAAGACTGAGTTTTCCTTTTTAAGTTCGGAAATCCTTTTTAGAGTAGTCTTAAGACTAAAACATAGTTCATCAATGTATTTAGAGACTTTGATGGGATTTTATAATCACTTACCTCAAATTCACCGTCGAGTCCGATCCGAATTTGAGTCGATTGTGCCATTAGACACAGTTGGCATATTCCTCATCACTTTCTTCACACTCGTATCGCTCCAAGTTTCGGCTTTGAGAGCTTTTCGAGACTTTTCAGCTTTTCCTCTTTTCTTCTTCAGGAGAGGACAATTTGGTCTGATGTGTCCCTTTTTCTTACATTCGAAACAAACTACATCTTTGTTTGGTTCCTCATTATCAACAAACTTGGTTTGTTGTTTCTGAAGACTTTGTTTCCTTGAGTTGAACCTTCTCCCTTTTCTATTCAGCTTTCTGAACCTTCTAATCATAAGAGCAAGCTCCTCATCGTCTAGATCTTCTTCAGAGTCTGTATCATCAGAATCATCATTAGATTTTAATGCAATGGATTTCTTACCTCTTGGATCTTCGTCTTCATTAATTCGTTCCACTTCATAAGACTGAAGAGTTCCAATCAGCTCGTCTACAGATAATGGCATAATTCTTTGCGTCTCTCTTATTGAAGTCTTTATATGATTCCAATCCTTAGAGAGTCCACGCAGTAACTTGTTCACCTTCATAGGATCAGAAATTTTCTGTCCTTGATTCTCAAGACCATTGACAATATCGTAAAAACGGCTAAACATGTCAGTTATAGATTCTCCTTGTTTCATTTTGAAGGCTTCATATTGACCAAGGAGAATGTTAATTCTGGTCTCCTTCACTCGGTCCGTTCCTTCATAAGTGATATGTAATCTGTCCCAGACTTCTTTTCTTTGTATCACAAGAAGATATTCTGTTATATTCAGTTGGTGATAAAGCACAATATAAAGAGTAAATTGCTTTTGCATCGAGTGCTTGTCTCTTGTTTATCTCTTCTTGAGACATTCCGCTGGTTTCAACAGTTTCTTTCCCTCTTTCGGATGCCGATGCAGCAGAGGAGTAATTCCTCTTTCCACCACATCCCATTCCGGAGGATCCTTTGATCGTAGAAAAGCTTTCATCTTGTTTTTCCAGATGTTGTAATCCTTTCCATCAAAGTAGGGTGGTCTGGTATTGCTTTGCCCTTCCACCAGCCCTGGTGCTAGCATACTAGCCATGGGTCTTTTACTGAGAAGTAAAACACTTCAAATAAAGTAAGAACACAGGCTCTGATACCAATTGATAATGCTAGTACGAGTACCTAGAGGGGGGTGAATAGGTTTATAAAAATTTTCTTGGGGATTGCACAATACTTAGACAGATGGATAATTAAAGAATCAATCGTAAGACTGAGTAAAGGAAAGAGAAAATTAAACACGAGGTTTATAGTGGTTCGGCTTGATTCAAGCCTACATCCACTCTTTCGCACCGACAAACCGATTGGCTGGATTCCACTATGAACAAAGAGATGTTACAAAGTGTTGATCTTCCTTGATTTCTCGATGTAGATGATCTACTACACTCGCTCAAGGTATCACAAAGTATAAACACTCTGTGTGTACAATTTCGCTCGAACCGTATCGACTAACAATCAAGGTTCTTCGACTACTGGAATTTTTCTATCGATCACACACTTAAAACAACTAGAACGTCTTCCTTTTTATACTCCTTTATGCCATCATAGCCGTTGGCACTTACCAAAGGAATTCCACCAATCTACCCGTTGGTCGGAATCAATTAAGAAGATCATCCGAGCTATTTAAGGAATCTGATGATAGCCCATCAATCCTGTTCGCCCATACAATCAGGATTTTGGTTTCCAAGAATAGAACATTCCAAGAATGTTTCGTCGACCATCGGATCTTCTATTGTTCTTAGATAAGAATCAAAAAATCCGTAGTGATTCTCCAACTAAGGAATCTTTTCCAGAGGATTGGATCGAATCCCCAACCATATAATTCGGCTTTGGATATCCTTCGCCACCTGGATTAGAAAGAGATCGGTGAGAATAATCTTGAGTCTTGAGTCTTGAGTCTTGAGTCTTGAGTCTTGAGATTACAAAGTCTTGAGACTTTAACTATCGATATCCAGACTAGACTGAATAGAAATGTTTTGTCAGCTTCAAAATATTCTGGAAAGATTTCTCCAACACAGTTTTCTTCCTTTGCAAGAGAAAGAGCAACTGAAATTTCTTAAATGTGGACCTGCAAGCGCGTTCTAAGTTCCACCAGCATTTATATAGTTCAGACAAATAATTAACCATTTTTGAGTATTTATTTATCCGAGGTTTCGTGGAATTTGCTCAGGCCCGTGATGTCATTGTCTTCTTTTTTCCTTACGCAGGATTTTATATTCCAACGTCTCTTTGTAGCCACTAGGCACTATGTTATCACCAAATTAGATTACATGCGACAGGGGGTCGTGAAAAGAGAGGCAGAGGGCCTTTCAGCCATCCTCAAGCAACTCTTGTGCTTGATAATCATTTCACTACTCTTCTGTTAGCAAATAAGGAAAATTAACAAAAAATAAAAAGAATCTTCAACTTATGAGATTCGAGTCAATTCAATTCTAAAACTTTTAATTAATCAATTTAACTCTAAACCTCTTGACAATTTATCAATTGAGTAATTCCAATCAATTTTTTTTATCAGAAATTGCTAATGTCAACACTGATGTAAATAATTTTTCTAATTTTTGATACTTTTTGAAAATTTGATATTTTTTATTTATTTTTTCTTTTTTTTATTCATTGTGGCAAGTGGTTAAAAGAAGAAGAAGAAAAGGAAAAGAAAAAAATGACTTATTTCAGAAATTGTTCCTGAGAACAAGAAATAATTTCTATTTACTTTTTATTTATCTTCCTAATCTATTCCCTAACTACTTTTCTATTCCAAAGAATAGAAAAACTAGCTAATGTTATCAAATTGATTTATGTTCCTTTTTATTCTAGGGAACACAAGGATATAAATTTGAAGTAATAGAAATGTTGTCAAATGGAGCCTTATTAAGCAAACTATACTTGTTCCTAGAATGAGGTACGTTGTCAAGGATGCATATGATAACTATTCTATTTATGGTCAGATTAATTTTTCTACTCTCAAAAACAAGTTTGGAACATAAATCTGTTTGGTAACGCAATTTTATTTTTTTATTTTTATTTTGAGAAAAAAATTTAATTTGGAAATAAGTTTGGAAAAAAATGAGAAGTAACAATTTTCTCTTCTTTTTTTCGGAACAAAAATAAGAAATAAAAACTCTTCTCCTGGCTCATCATTGTTATTAGTCAACCGCCCACCCACCACCTCCCCTCGCTGCTTGCCAAACATCTAGAGTGGAGAAAATTTTGTATTGTTATAAAACAAATTTCTATTCTAAGAATAAAAATTTTATGTCGTTATCGAATACATATTTTTATTTAGAAACTCATCTAGAGAATATAAATAGAAAAATATATTTTTGGCCAGAATTTGTGAAAAAAAATAGAATGGTTATCATTCGTGTCCTAAATTGTTGAGTCTATGCGAATCCAAGGAAGTTTCGAGAGTGGACCGCAATGGGAATCTTCCGTGTGTAAAGAAAGTTTTCCTTTGATTTTTTTTCCTGAAACAGAAGCTATAATTACCTCTATAATTACAATCCTTTTTGGCCAGGCTCCTCAACCGAGGGTCTCCTTCTTCCCAGGCTAGTTGAGGAGCCTGTGGCGGGAAGGGAGGCAGGGGTTTCACCACCTACAGGGGCTATTTTTGGTAGTCTCTTAATGGAGCGCTTAGCAAACTGCATTTCTTATTTTAACGTGCTGGTGTCCACACACCCTACACTCTCTAATTATATGTGTATCTTTTTCTTCCCCACCATACAAGGAATACCAATGATTTTACGATAAAGAAGGGCTTTACGTTGGCAATTATTCACTTTAAATCATCTCCACACCAGATTTTTCTTGGAGGATCATTGAATGTGTTCCTTGCTTTTAGATACAAATATTAATTTCATGGCCAAAAAGGACCGCAATTATAAAGGTAATTAATCACTAGGGTTTGCCTTAATGGCCACCATTTCAATATAGAAGGGGGAGTTGTGGGGTTTGAATTCCCAAATTCTTAGGGGGTTGGGGTGGGGACGAATTAGTTTCAGAAGTGAGTTTCAACTTTCACGCCTTGTAAAGAGACAAAGTAAAAGTCTAAGAGTGAAAGTTAGAGTAGAAATAAAATATGATTGACCAAACAAAAATATAGGTAATTATAGTTTTTGTTTCAGGAAAAAAATTAAAGGAAAGTTTTCTTTATGCATGGAAGATTCCCGTCATGGAGAAATAAATTAACTTAATAGATGACGTTATGGTAGCATATAGACCCATTCTATGCACAAGAAAAGACTTGTGAAATAGATTACTAGAAATAATTATTTCAGAAGTGTAGTTAAAAAGATTTTCATAAGTGATATAGGGCCCTCCGACTGAAAGGGAAAAAAAAATTAATTGGATTAAAGTGTACTTGGTCATCATGACGTGTGCTCTTCTTGTTGCCCTTGACAAAATTGCGTGCGAGCACAGAGAGAAGAATCGACCCAACCAACACTGCGAAAGAACGCCCAAGCACTAGATCATATTTCATTTTTACTCCTTCAAATAACTCACCAACCGAGTCGCTCTGTTAATATGAAAGAATAAAAATATACCCATCTCTGTCAGGGTTGCCCCATCAAGATGAGCCAGTAGACAAGTTATCGGAGCACGGCAAGGTGACATCAATGCAAAAGAGTACAATTATTGGAGCACCAAAAATCAGTACAATTATTCGCGCGTCTGGTTTGCAGCGTATCTTTTTGACTTGCGCGTCTGCTTTTACAAAGTGAGTCCAGCTGTTCTTGTCCGATTCTTCTGGGCTCGGCCAGATTAAATATGAGGTTGTCCCGAATTGTCATGTCAACGTGATCCCGCGCGCTGTTCCATTTCTTCTCTGGCTGCAGTTGTTACTCTCTCTCTTTATTTTTTGTAAAAAGAGAGAGTAACAACTCATCTATTTTTTACCAAAAAAATAAATAAAACTCATCTATTTTTTGTCCAAGTTTGTTTTAATAACGTAATTTTATTTTTTTTATTTAAAGAAAAAGTTAATTCAAAAATATGTTCGAAATAGAAATAAGAAGTAACAATTTTTTTTCAATAAAAATGAAAAATAAAAACTCTTCTCCTCGCTTGCCCTTGCTATTAGTCAACTGCTTCTCTGTCACCTCCTCCTGTTGCCCGCCAAACATCTAGAAGGGAGAAATACCGTATCGTTATCAAACAAATAGAAATTTTTATTTTTATCAAAAGTGCATTTTTACTTAAAAACTTATCTGTGGAATATAAATAGAAAAATATATTTTTGGCCAGAATTTATTTAAAAAAAAAAAACAGAATGATTATCATTTGTACTCTAAATTGCTGAGTCTATGCGAATCCAAGGAAACTTCGAGAGTGGACCGCAATGGGAATCTTCCGTGTGTAAAGAAAATTTTCCTTTAATCTTTTTTTTCAGAAAGAGAAACTATAATTACCTCTGTCATTATAGTTCTTTTTGGCCATGAAATTTATATTTGTATCTAAAGCAAGGGAAAAGAAAGAAATGAACTTAATAGATGACGTTAAGCTAGCATATAGACCTGTGCTGTTCATGAGAAAAGACTCGTAAAATAGATTACTGGAAATAATTATTTCAGAAGTGTACTTAAGGAGATTTTCATAAGGGATCATAGGCCCCC
The DNA here is from genome assembly GCF_016545825.1 of Eucalyptus grandis. Lineage (NCBI taxonomy): Eukaryota > Viridiplantae > Streptophyta > Magnoliopsida > Myrtales > Myrtaceae > Eucalyptus > Eucalyptus grandis. The sequence continues at coordinate 17,418,303 of NC_052612.1, forward strand.
CCGACTTGAAGGGAAAAATTTAAATTGGATTAAAGTGTACTTGATCATCACGACGTGTGCTCTTCTTGTTGCTCTCGACAAAATTACGTGTGAGCACAGAGAGAAGAATTGACCCAACCAATACTGCAAAAGAACGCCCAAGCACTAGATCACGTTTCATTTTTACTCCTTCAAGTAATTCACCAACCGAGTCACCCCGTTAATATGAAAGAACAAAAATAAGCCCATCTATATTTGGGTTGCCCCATTAAGATGAACCAGTAGACAAATTATCAGAGCACCACAAGTTGACCTCAATGCAAAAGAGTACAATTATGGGAGCACAAAGATAAGTATAATTATTAGCGTCCGTGTCTGCTCTGCAACGAATCTTTTTTACTGGCGCTCTGCTTTGCGAAGTGAGTTCATCTTTTTGACTGGCGCATCTGCTTTGCGTGCGCATCTGCTTTGCAAAGTGAGTTCCAACTGTTCTTTGTCCGATTCTTCCAGGCTCGGCCAGAGCAAATACGAGGTTGTCCCGAATTGTCTTGCCAACGTGGTCCCGCCCGCTGTTCCATTTCTTCTCTGGCTGCTGTCTTACCCTCACTCCCCCCCACCCCCACTTCCCTCTTCTCTCTCCCCTTACTCCTCACTTTCGTTCTTCTACTTCCTCTTCACTGGTGAAGCTCTTAATCATGGGAGAGGGGCTCGACCTGGACGAAATGTACATTCCACGGTACAAGACTAAACAAATCACCGATCCCTTCAGAATTCACCTATATTTTAAGCAAATGCAACAAACATCCTTTCCCAAATTGACGTTTGAACGGTTTCATCCGCACCCATAAGACCATAACCTCAATTTCATGGCCAAGCCAGCAACTTCAGGGTGCAGCTAGGCTAACAATCAATAACGGTGAACTTTTCCAGCCATGTATCCGAAATTCAGTGAAGGGGGCAACCGAAAGGTCAAGTTTGCTCTTCTTGTCTCATTTTAGCCATTTTTTTCCGCTTATAAATTTAGTTTAGGTTATATGCAATCATTTTACAGCAACTCACTTTAAACGAAAAAGAAAAAAAAAAGAAAAAAAAGAGAGAAGGGAATCTGAGACAATTTAGAATTGTCAAAATAGGACATGCACTACCCACATATTTGGGGTGAGGTTGTAAATAGGATTAAACAATTCTTGATCTAGTCTGGTTCTAAGGTGGAATTGTAAATCAAACCGGTTCCCAGCTTTCGAGATTAGGAATCAAACCAACCGGTCCTAGAATCGAAAACTAGACTGACTGAGCGGTCCGGTCCGGTCTAGTGGCCTTGAAATTGGGAATAAAAAATTGGACTGTCCTTTTTGGAAATCTTTGAAAATCGACCGATATGATCCGGTCCGGGTGATTCCTAGTTTCGCCCTAGCTATAAATGAGTTGTTAGACATTTTAAAATCCAGCCAGAGTAGGCCATGGCGGACTTAAAAATTAAGGATCAAAGCGCGTTCCGGCCGTCTCTCTCTCCTCCTCTCAGTCTTGGCCGTGTGTGTGACTTGTCGGAAGGTCTGAAACGGCTGTCACATGCTGTGGAATAAGGGGTTTTGCTGTTCACGGAGAAAGAAGACCACCATCTTCACGGAGCATTCTTTCTCTGGAGAAAAGCCATTTTCCTCCCTCGTCCTCACTCGATTCTCACTCGAGATCACCTTTCGCCGCTGTTCATCATCTCCACAAGTTTTACCGTCGCCCCTTCGTCTCCTGTCACTTTCTCAGTTCGGCCGCCATGAAGAGTGAGATAGCTAGTATAAGCACCTAGAGGGGGGTGAATAGGTGCACAAACAATTTCTCGACATACGGAAGCGATTCTAGGCAAACGATAGAAAGGAAAATACGATCAAAGTAAAGTAAAGGTTAGGGAAGAGAAAATTGAATACAAGGTTTATAGTGGTTCGGCTTATTCCAAGCCTACGTTTACTCTTCCGCACTAACATTACCCCACCGGATTGGATTTCACTATAAACAAAAGAGAAGTTACTGGCACAGCTTTTCCTTGATTCCACAGTGTAGATGATCTACCACACTTCCTCAAGGTTTCTCACGAATATAGACTCTCTTTTGTTTACACGATTTTGCTCAACAAATGAATTGACTAAGAACAAGGAGCTTCAGACTTTGGAATTCTTCTATCGTGCACACTCTCGAACAACTGGAACGTCTTCCTTATATACTCCTTCATGTCATCATACCCGTTGGCACCTACCAAAGGAATTCCTCCAATCTACCCGTTGGACAAAATCAATTAGGAAGATCATTCGAGCTATTAAAGGAACATGTCAATAGCCCATCAATCCTATTCACCCATACAATCATGATCTCAGTTTCCATAAGTAGAACCTTCCAAGTATACTTTGCCAATCATTGGATCCTTAATCTTCGAATCAATTATGATCAAATAAAGGATTCCATTATGTCATATCCAGCCAAGAGATCTTCTCCCATCGATAAGGCCACATCCTTAATAAAACATCCAGTTCTGGATAGCCTTTCTTCAACGGATTAGAAACTGTCAATGAGGATAGACTTTGAGTCTTAAGTCGGCTATCCAGGAGGTCTTCGAGACTTGAAATAGCGAGTCCGCAAGCCTTCGGACTAGATCGATGAAAACGTTTTGTCAACTTCAAAACACTTCAAGAGGATTTCTCCAACAATCTCCCCTTTTTTGATGGTGACAAAACTTTCCTGCAAATTTGGAAAACTTTGACCTGCAAAACATTTCTCAAACACATATGCATATCTTATAGAGATAAATGGCTAAATGAATAACACTAGAATCTCGCAACCACGAAAATAGGTTAGTCCAAGTATGCAATAAAGCCATCCATAAGATATCAATAGTAGTTAATAATAAGCAGTCAAATCCAAATCCCAAATTTAGTCCACATCCAGACACACAAGTCAAGTCAAAACAAACTACAAACCAAACAAGCCAAAAGTTCAACAAATTTAAGTTTAAAATTTTTCAATTCTCGTAACTCTCCCCCTTTTTGTTAGCATAAAAAAGATTGAGATGAAAATGGAGTGGAGTCAAGAATACTTGGGAACACGAACAAGCTGGAAATCTCCCATCGACTGAACGATGCCTTCCAGCCTTTTCAAGTCTTCCTTCAGTTGTGCAACATCCTCACCCTTAGCATTAGCCTGAATCTGAAGAGAAAGGGCTTGGATTTGATCATTCAATGAACCCGAAGAAGCTTGTCCTGCATTATGCAAGTCCTGAACTTCGCATCCCAATGCATATATCTTACCTTGCATCTCCAAGAGAATATCCATAACTCTGCGAAAGTCTGCTGAATTGTTGGTCTGCGTACTGGCGTTGGCATGATCTGATGGAGTAAATGCAGACGATGGTAGATCAGCATAATCACGCAGATTTGGCGAAGAAACATCATGACCTTCCTTAGGAAACTGAGAGGCATAAATATCCTCTGGATCTACTAGGGATCGACTGACTCCCTCACTAGTTGCAGGATTTGAGGACATTCCTCTTTTCTCTTGGTCTCCCCCTGTTTTCATGCCTTCAGGTGGAGAGTGCTCCTCATGTTCTCCTTCTTCTTGATCTCTTTTCTCTTCTTCTTCTTAAATTTCTCCAATGCCTTGCTTAGTTCCTTCAAACGCATCTTAGTCACCATTTTCAGTCCTACCACCATATGATCGCACGATCGAGCACAAAGAATTTGCGGAGGCTGAATGTTCAGATGTCTGAATAACTTCGTCACAAGACCTGGATAAGGAAGTTGACCTCTGTCCTTCATCACAGCTCTATACATGTGGAACATAACAGTGTGAGGAAGTGAAAACCTTTTCCCAGAGATGATGGCATACATCAACTTTGCCTCTGAACTTGAAACATCAGTCTTGGAAGTTGATTTCGGTCTGAGGCAATTGATTACAATTTTGTGCAGCAAGATGTTAAATGCACTCATCCTTGAGTAGGAAATATTTTCCTTTGTTCTCCTGTCCTTAACAAGTTCCAGTGTAGCATGAGCAATAGAAACTTTGATCCTTTGATATCTTCCTCTCTCAACTCCTAACGCATCTGCTAGCATATCCATATCCACTACAAAGTCTTGATCTTTGACACTGAAAGAGAATTTATTCTCATCCAAGAAACTAAGATTTGAATAGAAATATGCAGTTAGCTGAGGATAGGCCTCTGTGGTGTCAGAGCAGAATTTGTCAAGTTGAAGATAACTGAACTTTTCCCTCAAGTTCACATTCACAGCATCCAGAAAATCAAAATCCACACTCTTAGGGTTTATCACCCCACGCTTCAGCAATTTTGAGTATAGATCCTTGTGTTCCTTCGATTTAAACAACTCCCATTTTTCCTCGATTTTCCACCGCAACTCCCATTCTTGGTTGAAATTGGCTGTATAATTTGTCATCATCATTTCCATCTACCGGATTAAATCCCCAATCACGAGGATCACTTGGGATGTTCGCAAGGGTTTCTTCTGCCACCCCTTTACGAGCAATTCCCAAACTTTCCATTTTTCGCAAAAAGATATATTCATTTCCATATCCTTTGTCCTTAAGAAAATCATCGACATAGTTCAATGGAGTACCAATCCCTTTTAAAGCACGATACAGCTTATAAATAAAATAGGGTCTTTGAACTCTTACAAGATTTGCATATTCAATGATTTCTTCATTTTGTTGATGATCAACATCTTGAGGACTAGATGGAGGAGAATGACGCTGCTGAGAATGTTGTGGGCTCTGCTGTTGATTTGGAGACACTTCTTCTTCAGTGAGATCGAAGTGTGTAGGCCCCTCACTCATTCGCCGTGGTCCCCTATTTACAATCCTCGAAGACTTTCTTGAAGACGACATCTTTCTTAGTCTTTGAAAGATTCCTTGCTTGACTTTCCCAAGAAAGATGACAACTTTTTTGAAGATTAAACAAGAGAAGAAAACATGAATGGAAGATTGGTGCTTTTTAGGGTTTTGGAGTTAAGCGAAGAGAAATTGACTGTATATAAGACATCCAAAAGGAGGGGATACCAAACGTCGTAATGGAAAGTGAAAAGATGCCTTTAAAAAAATAACTGCCTTTTTCGAAAAATGGTCATTTCAAAATAACTCCTTTTTCTAAAGGAAACGATGCAATAATCTCGTCAATTAAAGATAGCGGTTGAGATAAAAATAATCAAACACGGTTGATGAACGTACCTTTTCAAGATGAGATTAGAGAGAGAATAACTTACAGTCAAAGTCTTATTTGTTTGAGTTTGAGAGTCTCTAGACTTTAACTTCTTCAAACCTCAAAATGTTGAGTCTGGAACGGATAATTTCAAATCGATTTTTCTCCAAAGGCTTTGTAAATATATCCGCCAGTTAGTTCTTTGAGATAACAAACTGAATCGTAATTTCTCCATTTTGAACATGATCTCTAATGAAGTGATGTCGAATCTCTATATGCTTTGCTCTTCAGTGAAGAATTGGATTTTTGGTGAGATTGATTGCGCTGGTGTTGTCACATTTAATCTCCGTGCATGAATCTTCAATTCCAAAGTCTCTTAGCTGTTGTTTTATCCACAGAATTTGTGAACAACAACTTCCAAGAGCTACATATTTCGCTTCTACCAGAGAGAGCTAGCTCTTGTACTTTGCTTCCTTGAAAACCAAGACACCGTCCTGCCTCCAAGTAGTTGACAAGTACCTAAGGTGCTCTTTCTATCAACTCTGCATCCGGCTAAGTCTGCGTCTGAGTATCCAAGAAGAGTAAAGTCTCCCATTTTAGGATACTAGAGACCAAAGCTTGAAGTTGATGCAATATATTTGATAATACGTTTTGCAGCATTTAAATGTGATTCTTTAGGGTCTGCTTGAAATCTGGCACAAATGCAAACACTAAACAAAATGTCAAGTCTAGAAGCAATAAGATAAATAAGTGAACCGATGATACTCCTGTATAACTTTTGGTCGACTTTATTTCCTCCTTCATCTTTATCTATCTTCAAAGAACTTGACATTGGTATATCGGCCTTTTTGCAATTGTCCAGTCCAAACTTCTTCACAATATCATTAGCATATTTTTTTTGATGAATAAAAGTTCCTTCCTCCAGTTTTTTCACTTGAAGTCCAAGAAAGAAGGTTAACTCACCCATCATGCTCATTTCAAATTCATCCTGCATAGTCTTAGAGAATTTCTTGCACAGACTTTCATTAAAAGATCCAAAAATAATATCATCGACATATATTTGAACAAGTAGAAAACTCTTGCTTTCTCTCTTAATAAAAAGAGTAGTGTTTACTTTACCTTTAACAAAACCATTTTCAATTAAAAACTTACTCAGTCTGTCGTACCAAGCTTGATGTGCTTGTTTTAAGCCATATAAAGCCTTTTTGAGTCTGAATACTGAGTCTGGTTTCCTTAGGTCTTCAAACCCAGGTGGTTGTTCCACATAGACTTCCTCATGGATGAATCCATTTAGGAATGCACTTTTGACATCCATTTGGAATAACCTGAAATTCTTATAACAAGCAAAAGCAAGTAATAATCGAATTGCTTCTAACCTTGCTACTTGGTGCGTAAGTCTCGTCATAGTCTATCCCTTCTTATTTTGTGTATCCCTAAGCCACGAGTCTTGCCTTGCTTCTTATGACTTTTCCTTTCTCATTCATCTTGTTCCTGAAAACCCATTTAGCTCCAATAATAGACTTACCTTTTGGTTTAGGAGTCAATTCCCAGACATCATTAATACTTGAATTGCTCGAGCTCTTCTTGCATAGCTTCAATCCAGCTTTCATCGATAAAGCTTCTTCTATGCTTTTGGGTTCTATTTCAGAAACAAGAGCCACAAAGACTAGACTCTTCGCGCCTTTTGGATCTTGTGCGAATTCCTTCATTGATGTCACCAATAATAAGATCTTTAGGATGATTGGACTTGTGTTTCCAGTTGCTGGTTAATTTGTCAGATTGATGGTCACTTCCTTCACTTAAATCTTCAATCACTTGTTCTTTGGTCCTTCAAAGTCTGAGCTATTTTAGACTTTGTAGAGTCTGGAGTTGGTTTAGATTCTTCAAGATGAGTTTGAATGGATTCATTTTGCATAGAATCTTGGAATTTAACATTCATTGATTCTTCCACTGTTTGAGTCTTCTTGTTGTAGACTCTTTACGCTTTGCTTGTGGTTGAATATCCAGGGAAGATGCTTTTATCTGACTTTTCTTCAAACTTACCAACTCGATCATTTGCATTTTTCAGTATAAAACATTTGCATCCAAATACATGAAAATATGAAACAATAGGCTTCCTTTCTTTGAATAGTTCATAGGGGTTTTTTTTTTTCTAGAATAGGCCTTAAAAAAACTCTATTTATAATGTAACATGCTATAGAAACTGCTTCAGCCCAAAAACGTGAAGAGATGTTACTTTCAATTAAAAGAGTTCTAGCCATTTCTTGAAGTGATATATTATTTCTTTCCACAACTCCATTTTGCTCTGGAGTATATGGAGAGGAGAATACATGCTGAAAACCATATTCATCACAGAATTTTGTAAAATCATGATTTTCAAATTCACCTCCATGATCTGTTCTTATACTCGAGATAACATACCCTTTTTCATTTTGAACCTTTTTAGCAAACTTTTCAAAGTAAAAGAAAGTTTCAGACTTACTAGCCAAAAATATACCCAAGTAAATCGTGAGTAATCATCCACAATTACTAGGCAGTATTTCTTACCTCCAATGCTTTCTGTTCTGGTTGGTCCAAAAAGATCCATATGCAGAAGCTGCAGTACACGGTTAGTGGAAACTTGATTTATTGATTTAAAGGAATTTATTACCTGTTTTCCCAACATACATGGTGTACATAGATCAGACTTTTGGTATGATAAATTGGGTAGACTACGAACAAGCTTCTTTGCTGAGATTTTGGCTATCTGCTTCATATTGATATGCCCAAGCTTTCTATGCCATAACTTTGCCTCGTCTTGGATTGAGATTAGACATTGCGATTCATCTGGTTTCACATCCAAGAGATAGATATTTTCATGTCTTCGACCCATGAATGACTGAGTATAATCTTTACTAATTCCTGAACATATTCCCTCTTGAAAGTTGATTTTGAAACTAGTATCACATAGCTGACTAATACTGAGCAAATTGTAATTAAGCCCTTCCACTAAGGAAACATTGCTGATTGAGAGATTTCCAATCTTTACAGTTCTAAATCCCACAATTTTTCATTTGCCGTTTCCTCCAAAAGAAACTTTTCCACCATTTACTCGAACAAGCTTTATGAAGTAATTTGAGTCTCCTGTCATGTGTCTTGAGCATCCAATATCCAGATACCATTTTACCTTTTTTTTTCTTGATAATGACTTGCATTTAAAAAAGAAACTCAAACCTTCTTTGGTACCCATATTTTCTTGGGTCCATTAGTGTTAGTATGATATGCGGTTTTTGCCTATACCTTTTTAACAGGTTTCCAAATCATAGGACATTCTTTTTCAAAATGATCTACACTATTGCACTTTGAGCATCTGAGAGCATTGCGACCTACTGGTTTTACAAAGATTCTTTTAAAATGATTTTTGTAAGCATCTCTTGTGGGTCTTTGTTTGATTCTTTCCTTCATTTTAGGAAAATCAATTAAAGGAATGATTTCAGCAGTCATTCCCAAACCAGATTTATTGAAATAAGGTCTTTGAACAGAGAGAATTTTTTCCAGTTTCTCAGATCCTATAGAAAATCTTTTGGAAATATTTGAGATATCACTTTTCAAGAATGCATTTTCTTTTAAAAGATTATCTTCACTTTCTTTAAGAGAAGAAACATTCTTGTCTAAACATTTCACTTTTTCTTTCAAAATATTTTCCTGTTGTTTTAGAGCAGAATTTTCTTTCTTGAGTTTGTAAATTCTTTTAAGAGAAGTCTTAAGACTAAAACACAATTTATCAATGTATTTTGAAACTTTAATAGGGATTTTGAAGTTACTTACCTCAAATTTGCTTTCTGAATCTGAATATGTTTCGGAATTTGAATCTGAATCCGATTGTGCCATTAGACATATATTGGCATAACCATCATCACTTTCTTCACACTCTGTATCACTCTAGGTTTCAGCGTTAAGAGATTTTCGGAACTTTTCAGTTTTTCCTTTCTTCTTCCTCAGAAGAGGACAGTTGGGTCTGATGTGTCCCTTTTTCTTACATTCAAAGCAGACTACATCTTTGTTTGATTCATCATCCTCAACAGACTTAGTCTGTTGCTTTTGAAAACTTTGTTTCTTTGGATTGAATTTTCTTCCTTTTCTATTCAGCTTTCTGAATCTTCTTATCATAAGAGCAAGTTCCTCATCATCCATATCGTCTTTAGAATCTGTAACATCAGAATCATCATTAGATTTTAATGCAATGGATTTCTTACCTTTAGGGTCTTCGTCTTCATTGATTCGTTCCACTTCATAAGACTGAAGAGTCCCACCCAACTTATCAACAGATAGTGGCATGATTCTTTGGGTCTCTCTGATTGAGGTCTTTATGTGATTCCAATCCTTGGAGAGTTCACGCAGTAGCTTGTTTACCTTCATGGGATTAGAAATTGGTTGACCTTGATTTTCAAGACCATTCACTATTTCTGTAAAATGACTAAACATATCAGTTATAGATTTTCTTGGTTTCATTTTGAAGGCTTCATATTGACCGAGGAGAATGTTGATTCTAGTCTCTTTCACTCGATCGGTTCCTTCATAGGTAATATGTAATCTATCCTAGACTTCTTTAGCTGTAACACAAGAAGATATTTTGTTATATTTAGTAGGGGATAAAGCACAATATAAGGAATAAATTGCTTTTACATCAAGAGCTTGTCTCTTGATTATCTCTTCCTGAGTCATTTCGCTAGACTCAACAGCATTTTTTCCTCTTTCTGAGACAGATGTAGCTTTAGGAATGATTCCTTTTTCTACAACGTCCCATTCCAGAGGATCCTTTGATCTTAGGAACGATTTCATCTTGTTTTTCCATATGTTGTAATCCTTTCCATCAAAGTAAGGCGGTCTGGTATTGCTTTGCCCTTCTACCAGCCCTGGAGCCAACATACTAGCCATTGATCTTTAACTCTGAAGTAAAACACTTCAAACAAAATGAGTACACAGGCTCTGATACCAATTGAGATAGCTAGTATAAGCACCTAGAGGGGGGTGAATAGGTGCACAAACAATTTCTTGAGATACGGAAGCGATTTTAGGCAAACGATAGAAAGGAAAATACGATCAAAGTAAAGTAAAGGTTAGGGAAGAGAAAATTGAACACGGGGTTTATAGTGGTTCGGCTTATTCCAAGCCTACGTCCACTCTTCCGCATTGACAGCCCACCGGCTAGATTTCACTATGAACAAAAGAGAAGTTACAGCACAGCTTTTCCTTGATTCCACAGTGTAGATGATCTACCACACTTCCTCAAGGTTTCTCACGAATATAGACTCTCTTTTGTTTACACGATTTTTCTCAACAAATGAATTGACTAAGAACAAGGAGCTTCAGACTTTGGAATTCTTCTATCGTGCACACTCTCGAACAACTGGAACGTCTTCCTTATATACTCCTTCATGTCATCATACCCGTTGGCACCTACCAAAGGAATTCCTCCCATCTACCCGTTGGACGGAATCAATTAGGAAGATCATTCGAGCTATTAAAGGAACATGTCAATAGCCCATCAATCCTGTTCGCCCATACAATCAGGATCTCAGTTTCCATAAGTAGAACCTTCAAAGTATACTTTGCCAATCATCGGATCCTTAATCTTCGAATCAATTATGATCAAATAAAGGATTCTGTTATATCATATTCAGCCAAGAGATCTTCTCCAGTCGATAAGGCCACATCCTTAATGAAACATCCAGTTCTGGATAGCCTTTCTTCAACGGATTAGAAAATGTCAATGAGGATAGACTTTGAGTCTTGAGTCTCGGCTGTCCGGAGGTCTTCGGACTTTAAATAGCGAGTCTGCAAGCCTTCAGACTAGACTGATGGAAATGTTTTGTCAACTTCAAAACACTTCAAGAGGATTTCTCCAACAAAGAGTGCCCCCCTTGGCCTAGCCCTCCACCTCGGAGACTCGAACCGAGCTCTTCAAATCCGAAGCCCATGCTCACCACTCACAAGCGACGTTTCCCTAATTTCCCAAGCACTGACTGAACTAGTGATCGTAGCCAAGAATATCTCCTCTGCAAGGTAACACCACCTTCCATGTTTTGCCCTGTTTTTTGGTAAGACTCAAGGCCAAACTGTATTTGTGATGCTTTTGTGAAAGTCACTGAGAAATCCGAGTCATTAGTTGATGATTGGTGACCTCGTTGCCATTCTAAATGCTGATAACGATGTTCAAACCTTTCGATGCATATAGGATGCATTTGATTTAGTATTTTGAAAGCCTATAAAAAAATGTAATACAGTTTACTTTAAAGAGCTTTAGATAAATACAAAGGGCGTTTGATAAACTACGCTTTCAGAAGTAACTTTGAGAAAAATGTTGTTTGATAAAAACACATTTAAAAAGATTTAATATTAATTTTTTAATTTTTATTTATTTAAAATTGAAAAAATCAAATATATCTTAAAAAAAAAAAACTAAACACTTTACTGGTTTGGTGAAGGGCTATGGCTGCCAGCGGTCAATGATCAAGGTTACCTGAATCTAGCGACCTTCGGCGTGAGTCACAAGACCCTAGCAAGGGCCACTGGAGGTCGCTTGAGGTCGAGCAACCATTGCCTTGGTCTCGCGACCTCAGGCAGCCCTTGTGACCCTCGTGAAACCTACGTGAGGGCTGCATGAGGTCGTGAGACCCAAGCGGCGATCACTTAGGTTGCACATCACCTAGATCACTTGAGGTCGTGTGATCTTCGGTAGCCCTCGCCAGGGTCATGTGACCTCAACCAATTACCACCGCGTGCTAGATTTGGTTTAACAGCAACCATAGCCCTTCGCTAGACCGACAAAGGGTTTGATCCTTTTTTTTAATTAAAAATAATAATGAGGGACAAAATTGAAAATTTGAAAAATTGGTAATGATAGTTTTGAAAGAAAAAATGAGTTTCAACATTAAGCAAAATGTTGAAAGCCCAATGCAGTCCCTATTAGAATTAGAATTTTAGTCTTTCCAATGCTAGCTTTCAAGTAAAAGCTCATTCAAAATAGTTAGACAAAAGATTCAACATTTCCTTAAGAAGTTTTGGAGACAGAAAGCCCTTTGGAAAAACTGAACTAAACGTACCCTAAGCTATTTGTTGAAATGCCTTAATGAAGTTGTGAAACGTGTTTAATAGAGGTGGTCTGGGGATTAGTGGAATGAGGCGGCTCCCGGGGATGTCATGTTGTGCTCACTTTGAAAGTGGAAGGGCCTATTCATTAGTCAAGCATTGTAATGGTCTGGGGTGTTTGGTGGGAGCCATGGACGAGTTGGGCTTCGGGTCTTGAAGAGGACGTCGTTGAAATTAGGTTGGGCCGAATTTGCTTTTCAGTCGGACTTAAATCACTATTGATAATGGGCTCCGAGGTGCTTGAGCCGAATCTTGTTTGTGACCCAAACCCGTGAGACCAGATTTTGGCCCATCTTTGGACTAGGCTAGGGGCCCGGCCCGAATCCTTATTTTCGAAATAAAAATTATTTAAAAAATAGAAAATTTTAAAATTCCCTAAGATTTAAAAAATAATTTTAATTCCAATTTATTTTTAAATATTTTGACTTTGTGCCAATTTAATTATAAACTTTTTGACCTAATACCGATTCAATCTTTTTGGTGATTTTGGTCGGATATTACTGAGGTGTGGATGCCGCTCGGATAATGTGGCACGACTAACCTTTTAACATGTTTAATTGATAGGTACACTTGAAAATTTTTAAACACTTTGTAATCTACCGTGGAATATGAGTGGAAAAATCATTATCTTGTTGTTAATTTACTAAACAACTGAGGAGGCTTTTTATTGTCAAATCTAAAAACACTTAGCAATCTATTAATGCGCAACCTGATCAAGGTAAAATTGTTGTTTGAATTACTAGTGGTTGATCGGACAAAAATGTGAGCACTAATATTTTACACATTTAGAACATATTTTGGAGCTTACCTGGCGCAGCCGAGCAGTAAGACTCCTTTTTCTTTGACGCAATATGATAATGACGTGAAAAAGTCTTTCTTCAAGGAACTTGTGTTCCCACTAAGGCTCGATGTTTTGACCTTCCAATATAATTGGGAGTATAAATGGTTCAGTTCAGTTTTTTTGGAAAATCAAACCGAACCAAATCGATAAAGAAATTTATTGAAACGAACCGAAAACAAACCAAACCGAAATTCCGGTTCGGTTCGGTTCGGTTCGGTTTTCGATTTTTACTTTTGTGTTTAAATTCGCCTCCTACATACACCACTTTCTACAATTTAAAAAAAAAAATTGATTTTTTAATTATTTATTATTATTTATTATTATTTCTTTTCTTTTCTTTCTTTTTCTTTTTCTTTGTCTTCTACACTAGGGCCAGTGATCGGCCTAGAAGCGAGCTCGAGCCTTGCCATAGGGTGGCGAGGCCAAGCTTGCTTGACAGCAACAAGCTCGAGCCTCGCCAGATTTGGCCACCTGGGCGGGGCTCGAGTCTCGCCGGCCTATGGTGAGGCTCGAACTTGCCTTTGGCCTGTTGCATAGGCCACCTAGCCAAAAAAATAAGAAGTAGAAAAAGAAAAAGAAAGTTTTTTTTTAAAAAATAAAAGAAAAATAATAAGTTTTAGATTTTGTTGGTTTGGTTCCGTTAATGAACTGATAAAAACCAAATGGGTTAAAAAGTTTCGATTTTTAATGAGAACCGAATTAAATAAGAACTGAACAAAAAAAAAATCGAATTTTTCAATTAGGTTCAGTTTGGTTTTCGGTTCAGACTTTGACACCCCTAGTAAAGTCTATTGAAGCAGATTACATAACAATGCTTTGCATCAGCATAACATTCCACTCGGCAAAATGTTCAGGGGATGCGGCTCCTGAAAGCTTGACTCGCCGGAATCAACCCCAAAAACCAGAATGAACGGAGAGAGCAACCACTGCACATTCACGGTGACCGGGCGCAGCTGGTCTTCTCGCATGGAGGACCGGTTTCAGCGAAGCCGGCTCTTTTGACGCTCTCGGCCGGCACCAAGTCTTGCCACATCTTCAGAGCACCCAAGAGCCAGGAGGAGAGCAACCCCAACGCTTACAAGCCCCGGATTGTGTCCATTGGTCCGTACCACCACGGGAAAAAGCGGTTGGAGTTGATCGAGCAGCACAAACCTCGAGCGTTCTCCAAACTGCTCGATCGGACCGCCGTGGGTCCCATTGATTACTTTAATGCTATCGCCTCGTGGGAGACCCACATACGGGATAGCTACTCTGAGGCCCTCCATTGGAAAACCTCGGATTTGATCGAGATGATGATTCTCGATGCTTGTTTCATGATCGAGTTATTCCGCGCCCACACCTGTGAGAATCCAGAGGATGCCGACGACCCCGTGTTCTTCACGCCATGGATTTTATCATCCCTCATGATTGACCTCCTCCTGATTGAAAACCAGATCCCGTTCTTCGTTCTTCGAAAGATCTATGCATTATCCAAGTCTTCTTCTGATGCCGACCGCTCCCTCAATGAGATCGCCTTACGGTTCTTCAACCGAGCGCTCCAATGGATAGATGAACATCTCCAGAAGCACTACAGAGTCTCCAAGATCACGCACTTGCTCGACTTGTTCCGACTGTGCTTGGTCGGCCATTTGAACATCGAAAGTCCCCCACCGGTTGATAAAGAGTTGTTGCAACTGATGCCTTCCACGAATCATATGCTTCTCGCGGGGATAAAGTTTGAATCAAGGAAGAGCAAGAACCTAATAGATGTCGTGTTTGATGATGGAGTACTCCGGATCCCTCCTTTTACTATCGACCTTTTCACCAGTTCCTTCTTCCTCAGCTGTTTGGCTTATGAGCAGTGCTGCCATTGCTGCTCCAAGCACATCAGTAGTTACGTGGTCTTCATGAGATGTATCATGGGCACTGCAGCGGATGCAGTGTTCTCGTCTCTGTTGCGATAAGGCGAGCGATCGAACAATAATATAGACAGAAAAAGAAAATATATCGAATACCAGATTTACGTGGTTCAGTCGTAGACTTACGTCCACGAGAAGAGTAGTAACGAATTTCACTATAGATCAAGCGATACAAGCAGATTACACACTCAAGTCACTCAAATACTCTCTCGATATTTCCCAAACCCCAATTACACCCAATAACACATACAGTGTTTAGCCCCGAAATTCCTCAAGAAATAATCTCTCAATCTCACGAAGGAATTACACGCAAATCTTACTACAGGATTTAATTGGCTTCAATACTAAACCTTCTTGGATGTAATTCACGACAAAGAAAATCCCTCCCAAGTACTCGACCATGAGGCGGCGCTTCAACACCAATTCTTCACAATCAACGGCGGAACACCAAGCATTCATGCGGCGCTTCAAGATAATTTGTGATCCACCTCTATCACCCACGGCCTCAAGTCTATATATAAGTAAAACCTTTATTCTTTTGCCGACTTCTCATAGGATTTTATTTCCTATCCAAAACAATTTTATCCAAAACATATCTCTGTATGTTTTAAATAAAATCCAAATCCAAGTCAAAGTTGAACTTTCCTATTTCAGCAACCAAATTCTCCAACGCAGATTCAAACCTTAGGAAGTTGATCTTCGGATCTTCTTTGCTCAATTTTGAATGTCCGCAACATATCCAATTCGGAATATTCGTAATTTGACATTGGACTCAAACTCGAGACATATTTCAACAATCTCCACCTTGGCTCAATGTTTGAGCCAAGTTACAATTGTTTCGCAAAAATTCAAATTCTGTTGCTACTTTCCTATGGTCCCCGATGGGCTCAACCGCCACAGATATTATCCAAGTCCAAGCCTTGCTTGAACTTCGCCATAACTGAGGATCTCATCAAAATACCAACTCCACATGTACCTTTAACTGCTCCACAAGGATTTTTCAACATAACCTCCTTAACCGCAGATAAAGAAAAACCATTGTTGCATGCATATCTGTCAGGAGATTGAATACGTACCTTGTTAATTTTAGCAGTTACAGCAACCATTGGCTCTATAGGCTCCACCTCGCTATGAGTACCATCTGTGTCGATTACTTTGCTAGTACTCGTACTCGTTACCTCAGGAGTTTTTGGTCGCAACTCTACCTCAAGCTGAACACCGTTTAGATCCGTTTGAAAACTGTCATAATCACTCCTAGCCAGAAGTACTGGAGACTCATCAAGGGTAACTTCTCTGCTGTTAACAGGTGAATTTATATATGGGCACCACAACCGATTGCCCCGTTCAGCTTGTGCATAGCCATGGAATATGCACCCTGCCCTCCCATCGAGCTTACCATCAGTCACTCAAAAATAATACGGGCAACGTAACATTCTAATGATAGAATAACTAGCAACATTACTTGACCACACTTCTTCAGGAGTCCGCCACTCAACAGCAGTTGATGGGTACTTAGCACATCAACCGGGAATCTCCTAGCCATACCAGCACTAGAGATAATTTTTCGAGCCGTCTCTAGTAATGTTCTGCTCAACAATTCTGCAAATTGTTGTGATTTATTGGCACTAGTGCGGTGTTTCATTATGCATTCTTTCATGCAGAATTTATTTGCCAGCTCTGAGCAAAACTCCATGCTATTGTCAGTCTGCACATGCTTGATCGACTTACTAGTCTCCGTCCCAATCAAAGCTCTTGATTGTGAGATCCTGACACCAGCATCAAACTTGTGCATTGGCATAAACACCTAGGTCTTCCTCGAGCAGTCAAAAGACTCTCGAATAGATGCATCCGACGTCTCCGGGGCAAAACCTGTCATTGTCTCACCTAGAAATTTATATAGGTCATCATGCTTGATTCCTTTTCATTATCACTAGAGCACCTCGAACAACTTTCAGAACTCTACCTTCTAAGGAATACCTGCGACCAGCTGAATCTAGGGCACCCAAGGAAATTAAGTTCTTCTTCAACTCTGGAACATGCCTCACTCTAGTCAATGTCCTCACAATGCCATAATGCATTCTGATTTTAACATTACCAACACCCACAACATTGCACTCAGCATTGTTCCCTAACTGAACTTTATCACTACCTGTGTACTGATAAGTGATAAACCAGTTTCTATTTGGTGTGACATGAAAAGAACAACTAGAATCCATAATCCATCCATCAAACGATGAATCATTAGTGACAAACAAGACATAATCGGCATTATCTGTTACAGTTGCAATATTATTTGCAGAATCACTATAGTATCCTTACCCTTCTCATTCTTCAGCTTAAGGCAATCCCCTCTAAGATGCCCCCTCTTACCACAGCTCCAACATACAACATTAGCAGTCCTAGATTGACTACGTCTGTTCATATTGGTACTACTTTTACCCACACGTGTTACAGATCTTCCTCTATTTTCACCTACTAAAGCAGTAGAAACAGATTTGCCAGATTCTCTTCTACGAGTATCCTCGCTCAGAATCAAATCTCGAACCCCATCAAACGGCAAACTTGTTGACCCAGAGGAATTACTAACAGCAGTAACAGTAGTATTCCAACTATCAGGTAATGAGGATAATAGAACTAAAGCACGTACCTCATCTTCAAAGTCAATCTCAACAGAACTCAATTGACTAACAATCACATTAAATTCATTGATATGATCAGCAACTGACACACCTTCGCTCATCTTCAAGTTAAACAAACGTCGCATCAAACAGACATTGTTGATCGCAGAGGGCTTTTCATACATATCCGACAGGGCTTGCATCAAATCAGCAGTGGTCTTCTCCTTCAGGATATTAAACACGACGTTACGAGCCAATGTCAGCCGAATAACACCCATAGCTCGTCTATCCAGCAAATCCCAATCAGCTTGCTTCATCGTCTCTGGTTTCTCCCCAGACAAGGGCACGCGCAGTTTCATCTGATAAAGATAATTTTCAATTTACATCTTCCAGAAACTAAAATCCTTCCCATCAAATTTGTCGATTCTCACTTTTACTTCTTCTGTCGCCATCGATTCGCTTCAACTTAGCCAAGCCTGGCTCTAATACCACTTATTGCGATAAGGCAAGCGATCGAACTATAATATAGACAGAAAAGAGAAAGAAAATATATTGGACACCAGATTTACGTGGTTCAGTCGTAAAGACCTACATCCATGAGGAGAGCAGCAGCGAATTTCACTATAGATCAAGCGATACAATGAGATTACACACTCAAGTCACTCAAACACTCTCTTGATGTTTCCCAAACCCCAATTACACCCAATAACACACACAGTGTTTAGCCCCGAAATTCCTCAAGAAATAATCTCTCAATCTCATGAAGGAATTACACGCAAATCTTACCACAAGATTTAATTGGCTTCAACACTAAACCTTCTCAGATGTAATTCACGACAAAGAAAATCCTTCCCAAGCACTCGACAACGAGACGGCGCTTCAAGACCAATTCTTCACCATCAACGGCGGAACACCAAGCACTCATACGATGCTTCAAGATAAGTTGTGATCCACCTCTATCACCCACGGCCTCAAGTCTATATATAAGTAAAATCCTTATTCTTTTGCCAACTTATCATAGGATTCTGTTTCCTATCCAAAATAATTTTATCCAAAACATATCTCTGTATGTTTTATATAAAATCCAAATCCAAGTCAAAGTTGAACTTTCCTATTTCGGTGGCCAAATTCTCCAACGTAGATTCAAATCTTAGGAAGTTGATCTTCGGATCTTCTTTGCTCAATTTCGAACGTTCACAACATATCCAATTCGGAATATTTGTAATTTGACATTGGACTCAAACTCAAGACATATTTCAACAGTCTTAGTGCGGTGTAATCAAGAACCTTCTAGGGGCTGACGAGGAGGTCGCGCGGTTCTTCAGTGATCTCACCAAAGATGTCCAGTTTGATATCAAGTTGAGCTACTTGGCCGAGGTATTCGGTAAAGTCACCTGGTACCGTCGGAACAAGTGGCGCATGCGGTGGGCAGGAATCAAGCGCGAGTACTTCGGCATCCCTTGGTCTTTCATTTCGGCTGCCACTGCTTTCATTCTCCTAGTTCTTACAGTTATCCAGGCCTTCTTCACCATTTACCCTTATTATCATCCCAAGAAGTGACCAAGCTCTGCGACACAGCTTCAGAGAGATATATGATGTTGATGTACCATCCATTTAGTTTGGAGAAATCAGACCAGTAAAATTTGTGCGTCATATCCGGGTTTTGCTTTGGCTACTGTACTCTTAATTCATTTTAGATTGCTTAGACTTAATTACATCTTCATCACTGCAAATAGATTAGCAAATTTGACAAAGAGCACTGTACCAACTAGAGAATTTAATGTTAGCGCAACTGATCAAAGTTGATAGACAGAGATTTTTTAGACGCATGATCATTGTCTGCTCAAAAGCAGACATAATCGCTACTGGACCATTGAAACAGCGAGGCATTAGGGATCGAATTGGGAAAATGGACTTGAACGAGATGTTAGGGATTTAACTATTTGACACGATTCAACCCTAAAGTCCTTGAGGCCCCATCAGTTGACACCTAGACTACATTTTCCCCCTCATTCACTCTCATTTTATTTTTTTCTCCTCTTCTAGACATGTTTTCCTATGTCAAACCAATCACGTAAAAAAATCCCATTGTAAAGGGCATTGCTTCTTTCACCATGTCCGACTTCACTGGACACCGTGGTGGAAGACGTGATAATATTCACTCTCTTCGTTGGATTTATTTTCCTTATGAACTTGATATTTCCAAGAGTTTTAGGTAGTATTTTTTATGTTGTTGGTTTTATTTATTTTTGAAATTTTTGGTCAGTTTAGGACGCACATAATAACCATTATCTTTCTTTATATCTCCGTTTTTAAAATTTTTCTGTTACCTAAAATAAACTTGGAATAGAAATTCGTCTGGTAACGCAATTTTATTTTTCTATTTTTGGAATAAATTTTATTCCAAAATTAGATTTGGGACAAAAATCATAAGTTTAAAATTTTAATGTTTCTATTTCTGGAATAAGAGTCAAAAATAAGAACTTTTCTCATTATTCACTCTCGTCACCGCCCACTGCCCACTGCTGCTGGATGCCAAACACCGGCTGACCACCGATTGTCATTGGTCACCGCCAGACGCTAGTCATTGGCCCCCATTTCCACCGCATTACATCACCCTCCTTCAACTTGGCCAATGTAATTTTCATCAACAAATGCTCCCAAAAACCTAAGTAAAACATTACTTAATCGGGTTTTTGTTCCAAAGAACAGCACTTCCATAATCTAAGGTTTAATCTGCCTCTGGTATGTCGCATGCAATCAACTAGTTCGCATAAATTCACTGGAAATATTGATTAGAAAATACAAATCTCTAATTGATGGCACCCATCTTTGCTGTGGAGGAGATGACCAAACGACTAGAAATAAAAGGTGGAGGGAGACTTTGAAATAGAAGAAAACCACACGCTTAATTTTTAGCCCCCTAAAAAAGAAAAAAAAAATGAGAAGAGGGAAAAATGGTGAAAAAAACACAGATTTGATCGAGTCCTGCAAGGGCCCTTCTGCGAACCAGCCGGACGTTAACAACGGGTTGGCACTGCCGATGCCTCGGCGCAGTTTGGCTGAAGCTGGGGGCAGAAGCAACAGGATAGCCGGAGCGAGGGGAGGAAGAGGGTGGGGGTTGGTTGGCGGTGGGCCACGGTCCCGAGGGAGGGGGATGGGGTGCGGGGGGAGTCTCGGCGTTCGATAAACCGCACCACGTCGACACCAGCCCTCCAAGTTGTGTTCTTGAATCGAACATATGGGATGATGGCGTGGGGAACGAACCGCGTTGCTTAAGGGGTTCGATTGCCGTGCTACGTTACAAGGACGATATTCTTTTTTGGTAAGAGAAAGAGCGATTGTCGTTGGGCTTCAAAGATCTAAACCTGACCCATTGTAGCAAGAAATCAGATCGGGTCGCGGACTGGCTTGCAAAGGCTTGTCGTAATGGATCACTCCCTTTCAATTGGTTGTCCAACCCTCCGGAACCCCTATGGGCTTTATTTTGCTCAGATTTGAGTCTTTTTTTTTTTTTTGGTCAGTCCTACTCTATTCCTACTCTACACTCACTTGCAGACTTGTGCCCTGCCTCTTGCAGGGCGTGGGAGTCGCAACCCACTCTCAAACTTACGCGTCCCTACTCCCTACCCCCCCTGAGAAGGTGGGGATTTGAACCCCTCACCTCCCCCTTCCATGTTGGAAGGGTGGCCACTGGGGCGAACCCCCAGTGGTTTCTCAGATTTGAGTCTTATGTACTCAGATTTTCCGTGCTTTCTAATATATTTCCATTTTGACCAAAAAAAAAAAAAAAAAATGGACCTCCATGTGGGTCCCAAGTTTCATGGACCTCCATGTGGGTCCCAAGTTTCAGCATTTACATAATTCAGAAAGATAGCTAACTCGTTTTGATTATCGATTAATCCGTGCACCGTGAGGAATTTTCCCATCCGCTCGAGGCCTTACTTGCCTTAGTATGATATGATTTTATTTTCCAGAGCTTTTTATAGCCCACTAGGCACTAGCCGCCTAAGATACCATCATTTTAAAGAGGTTCGTGTACGTTACGATTTCTTTTTATCCGAAAGTAACTTATAGAATAATATTTGCCTTGTTTGTTTTTACATAGGATTTTATTTTCTAATATGCTATGTAAACACTAGAAGCTAACAGCTTAAGAGTGAAAACTCAATGATAAAGGAAAATGCTTTTCAGGAAAGCATTTTCCAAGAATACGGTTTGTTTTCCTTTATTTAGCGATGTATAATTGAAAATGTTTTTTGCCGTTTGTATTCCATTAAAAAATAATCACACTTCATCACAAGAAAAAAAAATGAAGAAGCAAAAACTCATTGGCCGTCCTTGTGGCCGGTGACGAGTGAAGAAGAAGCAAAAAGAAAAAGAAAAAGAAGCAAATTCGAATTTTTTATTTTTATTTAAAAAAAATTCCAAATTTTAATTTAAAAAAATACAAAATTCAAATTCAATTTTTTAAAATATATTTTTATAAGAATAATTGTTTGTAAACCAAGCATCAATTCTAAGCTTTGGTAGATTCGGAAAACGTTTTCCGGTCCTTTCAAAGGGGAAATCATTTTCTAGAATTTAAGTTTTGCTAGGAAAACATTTTCTATTGACTTATTTTCTTAAGCGACCTAAACACCGGAAAATGAGGAAAATGTTTTCCCCGAAAATGTATTCCGCGAATCAAACGCACTGCTTTCAATGGGGTTAGTGTTACTAATGTATTATCAAGATTTATTTTTTTGTCCAAAATTATTGTCTAGATTAACATTTCCGAGTTGAATATTGAGTTGCCTATATGCATGCTGTATCTTATTGGCTTTGTTTTTCCTTCTTCTTTTTTTAAGTTGGATTTTACTTTCGAGCATGCTTTGTAGCCACTAAACAATAGCACCTTAAGATACCATTTTTTTTCAATGAGGTCCATGTACCTATGCTATCATCTACATATCTTTTATCCGAAAGTATTCTCTAGATTAATTCCCCCGAATTGAACCGATCCAATCTCAATAATCATTTGGAAACACAATTTTGCACATGATTTTTGGCTATATGTTAAATGATAGCAACATAAGTGGGTGAAGAGGTAATCCATTACGTTATTACCAAATTTAGTGATATGCCCTTTTTCTAGTAGTCATCTATAATGGTGGTCGGACGGGTGGCGAAAGGAGAGGCAGCTGCCCTCTAAGCCATCTTCAAGCAACTCCTGCGTTTAGTACAATTAGCTTCAATTACCAACCATCATGTTTTGTCAAGAAAGTATAAGTTGAGTCTTACATGGTTCACAAGATTTTCACAACCACAAATTTGCAATGTAAGCAAATTATTTAATTTTAGGGGCTAATATTTGTTTGCCATATGAGAACTCGGACTTGATAATTCTTCGAATTTAGTGAAATTAGTAAAGTTTTGTTGTCCCATTTCCTTCTCTCTTCTTTCTTTCTCTCCACTCACTCATGTGAAAACTGCAGCTACACTATCAAGACTCCATTATCATCCACAATCATCACTCGAGCTTGAGAAAATCACCAAAAGAAGTCCTAAATTTATTGCAATTGTATCAATTCAATCTTAAATTTTACTTTTTTTGCCAATTTAGTTATAAACCTTTTACATTTGTATCAGTTTAGTCCATTTGATCAATTTTAACTGGTTAATGCTAATGTGGCATTCTAAAAAAAATATTTCAATAATTTTTTGTCTAGCCAACTTTAATATATTCTCCTCACTCTTATGAGTTTAGAGTGGAGACCCACAAAGGCCGTTAGTCTGTAAAAATGTTTATAGCTCCTACGTAAATAAGGAGCTGTGCAGCCGTGACAAAATAGGAGTAGGCCCTGTACATGTTATAAATTTTGAAAATTATAAAAATTATCTAAAAAATGATTTATTTTATAAAACCGACTTGTTTATGGAAAAACTTGGCATCTATTCTTCATTGGTATAAAATAGCTCATCATTGCATTTGTGAATGAAATATCGCATTCCAATTAAGCAGGTCATAATTATGCATGTTGATGGTAAAATTACATGATACGCATGAATGAACACACGTATACTTACGTCCGCTAAATCAATTTTATTATCTTGTTGGTTTTACAAATTAACTGATGGGCTCACGTGTAAAATTTTAAACACTTTGAAATATACTCTGGAATACGAGCATGGTAAAAATCATTATCCTGTTTTTAAGTTATTAATTAAGAGAGGCCCGCTTGTTGAATCTAGAACTACAGCTACGCTAATGTGCATTAGATTTGAAAATGGTAAAATCGCTATTGCGTTGGAGAGTTACTAATGATTGATCCAATAGAGAAGTCATCAATCATATTTTACATATCGATAATATAATGGAGATTTACTTGCGCAGCCGAACAGTAGACTAAAAGTGATAGTCAACCTATTCAACCGGAATCAAGGCTACCCTTGGGACCCGACTGTTACTATTAATGACTGCATCCTCTCCCTCATTTTTTTTCCTTCTTTCCGACATCAAACCAAACACATGCCGAGAATTATAATTTAACTATCAAATTCTCTTGAGCCCTGACGTTGCCTCATTGCACTAGACACCGTAATGCAAGACGTAATAAAATTCAAGGCTGTGATTTGATTATTTCCATTATCATCTTTATAATATTTTGAAATATTTTACATGATTTTTTTATGTCTAATTAATTTTATTTATTTTCATAGAATTCTTTACTAATTTACAATCTCGAGCATATAAATATAGTTATTTTCACATATCATAGTTTTCCTCTTTGAAAAATTAAATGAATCGAAAGAATTTTTTCTACGTTTTGCATGCCAATGGATGTGCAACTTCTATTGTGCGAATCTAGTCTAATTTCATTTCCACCGTGTCCCATCGCCCCCTTCAACTTGGTCTATTTTTTTTTTTTTTTATGTCAATGGATACTCACAAATATATATATAGTCAAAGAAATTTCCATTCATTACCAAATGTTATATAGAAAGGGAATATCAAAAGTCACAATAAGAAAATAAGCCCATAAAACTCCAAAACAAACAAAAAATTAGAAATCAAGGCATTTTATCACAGCATAGTTGGCAAAGATAATCACATACTCATCCTTTAAGAACAAATCTATAACTGCATCTAAGTAAAAGGATCGGCAGTCAATAATCGAATCACATAGCACTATTAATGATAAGCACACGCTAAGATCTCCTTCTGTAATTATGGATTTACCTTTCGATGACACACATCCACAATACCATCACCGTATGAAGACAATGTAAATCTGTTGAAGAAACTCAGATCTAGCACCTCTGAGAGAAAGTCATGTAGTCAATACGAAGTACCAAAACTTTGAATGAAAACACATTGGATGAGTACAAAATTGACATTAAAACTGCTGTAAATACTATTGAAATTGGATGTTGAGTACTTATTTATTAAAATTTCCAAATCTAGA
Organism: Eucalyptus grandis; assembly: GCF_016545825.1. Lineage (NCBI taxonomy): Eukaryota > Viridiplantae > Streptophyta > Magnoliopsida > Myrtales > Myrtaceae > Eucalyptus > Eucalyptus grandis. The sequence continues at coordinate 17,443,409 of NC_052612.1, forward strand.
ATTAGATTAGAGAGAAAAACTTTTGATATAAGATCGGGAGAGCAAAACTTTCAGATCCAAAACTTGAAGGGGAGAGGAAGGAAACTGAAAGGGCTAATAAGATCACCTAGAGGGGGGGTGAATAGGTGATAAAGAAATTTTTACAAAACTTCAATAAAATTTGCTAGCAACGTAAACATCATTAAACAGTTATATGAAGCCATGAATTGAAATAAGGAGTTTAGGGATAAGAGAATGAAAACACAATGTTTATAGTGGTTCGACTTAGATTAAGCCTACGTCCACTATCCTGCGCTGACAAATCTCACTATGAATCAAAATAAATGTTACAGTCTCATGTCCTTGACTTTGCGATGTAGAGACTCTTCTACACTTCTTCAAAGTCTCACAAGTGTTTGCTCTCTCTTTTGACTACAAGTAAAGCTCAACGATTAAAATAGCAAAGAACTAAGAGGCTTCAGACTTTGCAATTTTTCTCTCATGCACACACTTTCGAACAACTGAACAGTCATCCTTAAATACTCCTCCATGCTTTTACGACTGTTGGTACTTACCAAATGAGTTTTTCCAATCTTCCCGTTGAACAGAATCAATTAAGGATATCTTGCGTTTTTTAAGGAATGTGATGATAGTCCATCAATCATGCTTGCCCATACAATCAGGATCTCGGTTTTCATAAGTAGAACCTTCCAAGTATACTTCGCCATTCAAAAGACTTGCTTATCAGATTTGATCCAATAATTAATCAAGTAGATGCTATCTTCAGCCATAAGGTCTTCCAAAATTATACAAACCGAATCCGTTGAAGATAAACTTGCATCTGAATAAGTCTTCAGTCTTCGGTCTGGAAACTGTCAGTGAGGGCGGACTTTGAGTCTTAAGTCTGGCAGTCTTCAGACTTTGACGACAGAGTCTGGAGTTCTTCAGACTTTGATACTTGAGTCTGGAAGTCTTCAGACTAGACTGATGGAAACGTTTTGTCAACTTCAAAACAATAAATAAGTTTTCTCCAACAATCTCTCCATTTTTTATTGTGACAAAACTTTTCTGCAGATTTGAAAACTTATGTCCTACAAAACAATACTTAAGCAATACATGGTAACTTATAAAAATAAGCTGATTAGGACTTGGATAGAATAAATTCTGCAACCACAGAAAACAAGTTAATCCTACAAGATAACTATACATCCATAATAAGTATCATAGGCTAAGTTATTGCAAGCATCAAAGATTCAAATCACAATAACAGTCAAGCAGTCAAGGTCCAAAGTCAAAAATCCACAACCAAATAAAAATAACAAAGTCTAAAAACATCAAAGCCATTAAAATAAAGACAAATTGTGAATAAAGATAAATCTGCACAATTTCTCCCCTTTTTTGTTAGCAGCAAAAAGTGGAGATTAAGCAGAAAAGTTGAGTGAAAAGAGTGATGTGAAAATCATGGTTGTTTTGGCAAGCGAACAAGCTGAAATTCCCCCATTGAGCTCACTATCTTCTCAAGCTTTCCAAGAGTCTCCTTTAGCTGTAAATCATCACCCTTCATATGATCTTGCACTTGAATCTTCAAGGCGAGTAGCTATTCTTGCAATGAAACTAAAGTAGCCAAGAAAGCCTTTTTGAGATCTTTTATCTCATACTCCAAATCATATTGATGTTTCCTTAAATCCAACAGGATATCCATCGTTCTTGAAAAGTTCAATGAATGTACTAGTATAGCATTGGGTCCAGCTGAATCTGTTCCTAAAGTCTTGAGATTGGAGGGATCTTCAACAATTCGTCTACCACGACTAGGAGTGGATGCCTCAATGTCTCGTTTGGGATAAAGAGAGGCATACACGTCCTCTGGATCTGCTGTAGAACAACTAACATCACTAGCTATAACAGGTGAAGAAATACCTTGATTTTCAACAGCTCCTCTTGTTTGTGTGCCTTCAGGTGGAGAATTAACTTTTTCTTTCTGTTCTGTTTCAGCAAGAGAGTGATGTTTTTCTTTTCCTTTCGCTCCAACAGTTCCACTTCTTATTTGTTCTGAATTACTTGATAAGGATACAACCAAGGTAGGCTCAAATGAATCATCTCGAGTCTCTTCTTCCTCTTCCTCTTCTTCTATTCTCCCTTCCTCTTCCTCTACCCCTGTTCTCTTTTCTTCTTCACTTCTTATTCCTTCATCTCTTTTCTCTGTCTCTTCTCTAGTCTCTCATTCTTCTATCTCTTGAAAGCTAATAAAGCTCTGTAAATTGCGAATGGTAAAGGCAGAGATGATGAGGTCATCCTCATCTTCTTCATCTTCCAAGATAAGTTTTCTCCTTATCTTGACAGGTTCAGTCATTGGTTCTTTGCCTTTTCGGTTTGATGTTGCAGAGCTTTGCTTTACTTTGACGGGGGATTTCTCCTTCATTCTCTCTAACAACTTGTTGAGTTCTTTCAAATGCATCTTGGTAACTATCTTCAATCCAATTACCATAGGAGCAATGCTTCGTAAGCACAAAGGAACAGGTAAATGAATGTTGAAGTGTTTGAAGATTCTTGTGATAAGAGCAGAATATGGAAGTTATCCATTGTCTTTCACCATTGTTCTGTACATGTGCATCTAGATGGTGTGAGGCAAAGAGAACTTGTATCCAACATTGATGGCATACATCAAGGTTGCTTTAGAATGAGACACATCAGTCTTGGATATTGATTTTGGACGAATGCAGTTGATCACGATTTTATGCAGCAAGATGTTAGAGGCATTCATCCTAGAGTAGGAGATCTTGCCTTCAGCAATCCTATCTTGTACCAAATTCAGTATAACATGAGCAATGGACACACTGATTGGTTGGAAACACGCTCTTTCCACCCCAATCAAGTTAGTCCTGATGTCCACATTGACCAAAAATTCCTTATCCTTAATAGTAAAAGAGAATCTATTAACATCCAAAAAGGATAGATTCGAATAAAAATAGGTTGTGAGTTCTGGATAAGTAATTGTTGTCTCAAAACAAAAACGCTCCAATTGTAGAAGTGTAAACTTCTCCCTCAGATTTACTTTCACGGAATCAAGAAAATCAAAATCAATGCTTCTAGGGTTCATAACCCCTCTCTTTATCAGTTTTGAATAAACCTTCTTGTGGTCCTTAGATCGGAATAGACTCGCTCCATCACTTCCAACATTTGCAGCCACTCCCATCCTAGGCTGGAAATGTGTGAACATTCTTTCGTCATTGTCCTTTCCTTTTGGCTGATTGAAAGTGCTAAAACGCGGGTCACTAGGAAAGTTTGCAAAGGTCTTTTTAGCCTACCCTTTTTCAGCCACCCCCAACTTCTCCATATTGCACAAGAATAGAGTTTCATTCTTGTAGCCTCTCTCTCTCTCACATAAACTCATCAATCAAAGACATATCAATACCACTTTCTTTCAACTTATAATAAAATTTAAAGGCAACTTGGGGTCTCGACATTCTTACAGGTTCAATTTCTTCAATTATTTGTTCTTCTGGTTGAGTCGGTGGAGGAGACTGACGCTGTTGAGAAAGTTGTTGCTGACTTGGTCACTGTTGATGAGAAGAGTCTTCTTCCTCAGTCAAATCGAAGTGCGTAGGACCCTCAGGCATGTGCCGTGGTCCCTTGCTTGCAATTCTAGAAGACTTTCTTGAAGACATTATCGCTTTATGGGAGAAATCTCGAACTTGATCGCCGAAAAATGTGAGAACTTTTGAAATAAACTAGAGAGAAAGTGAGAGCAAGTATGATTTTTGTATTCTAGAGTTTGAGAGTGAAAACGAAGAAGAAGAATCTCGACAGTATATAAAGCAAATGTAGCGGGGTAAATGAATCGTCATAAAGGAAAAAGTGAAAATTGCCTTTTTGAAAAGGAAAAACTGCCTTAAAAATTTGGAAAAGACAATTTCTAAAAAAAGAACAATCAATTATCAATTAAAAAGTAACCGTATCTTTTCAAAAATATCACCTACAAATTTAAATTATTTGCAAAGAAAAATAATCAACTTACAGTCGTAACTTGGTCGCTTTGAGTCTGAACACCTTCAGACTTTACCTCTAAGTATGAACACTTTCAGACTTTACTCGATAGAATATATGATGTTCAGTTTGGTGCGGATAGACTCAAATAAGCTTTTCTCTATGGCTTTATAAATATGTCTACCAGCTAATTCTTCGAGTCAATAAACTGTATCGTAACTTCTCCATTATGAACATGATCTCTTATGAAATGATGTCGAATCTCTATGTGCTATGTGCTTTGCCCTTGAATGAAGAATTGGATTTTTTGTGAGATTGATGGCATTAGTGTTATCGCATTTGATCTCGGTACACGATTCTTCAATTCCAAAGTCTCTTCGATGTTGCCTTATCCATAAGATTTGAGAGCAGCAACTTCCAAGAGCTATATATTCTACTTTAGCTGTTGAAAGAGCTACGGTACTCTGTTTTCTTGAAAACCAGGATATTAGCTTGTTTCCAAGCAATTAATATGTACCGGAAGTACTCTTTATGTCCACTTTACACCTATTAAATCTGCGTCTGAATATCCAAGGAGAGTAAAGTTTCATTCTTTGGGATACCATAGATCTAACTTCGGAGTTGTTGCAACGTATTTGATGATGCGCTTTGCTACAGTTAAGAGAGATTCTTTGGGATTTGATTGAAATCTAGCACAATACAAACACTAATTAAAATATCAGGTCTATATGCAGTAAGGTCAAGAAATGAACCAATTATTCTCCTGTATAACTTATGGTCTACACTCTTTCTTTCTTCATCTTTGTCCAGCTTTAACGAACTCAACATAGGTATCTCAGTCATTTTGCAATTTTCCAAACCGAACTTCTTGATGAGATATTTTGCATATTTCTCTTGGTGAATGAAAATTCCCTTCTTCAATTGTTTGACTTGTAATTCGAGAAAGAAGGTTAATTCACCCATCATGCTCATCTTGAATTCATCCTGCATAGATTTAGAAAACTTCTTAGATAGATTTTCATTGGGTGATCCGAAAATAATATCATCAACATAGATTTGAACGAGTAGAAAATCTTTACATTCTCTTTTAATGAACAAGGTAGTATCCACTTTACCTTTATCAAAACCATTTTAAATTAGGAATTTACTTAACCTGTCATACCAAGCCTGAGGTGTCTACTTTAATCCATAAAAAGCATTTTTCAGTCTAAAGACTGAGTCTGGCTTTCTTGAATCTTCAAAACCAGGTGGTTGTTCCACATAGACTTATTCTTGGATAAATCCATTTATGAATGCACTTTTTACATCCATTTGAAATAACCTGAATTTTTTATAGCAAGTAAAAGCAAGTAATAATCTAATTGCTTCCAACCTCGCTACTTGTGCATACGTCTCGTCATAGTCTATCCCTTCTTCTTGTGTATATCATTTGGCTACAAGTCTTGCTTTGTTCCTAACTAATTTTCCTTTCTCGTCTATCTTGTTCCTGAAAACCCATTTAGTTCCAATAATTGATTTACTTTTAGGTTTAGAAATAAGTTCCCAAATATCATTAATGATGAACTGTCTGAGCTCTTCTTGCATGGCTTCAATCTAGCTTTCATCAGCCAATGCTTCTTCTACAGTTCTGGGTTCAACTTCAGAAACAAGTGCTAAAGCATTAGATTCTTCACGCTTTTGGATCTAGTACAAATTCTTTCATCAATGTTGCCAATGATGAGTTCCTTGGGATGACGTGACTTATGCTTCCAATTCTTGGTTGGTTTGTGAGTCAGTTGATCCTCTGTTTCAGTTGAATCTTCTGGTTCATCTTGTTGCTGAACTTCAGGAGTCCGAACCACTTCGGGGGAAGTAGACTTTGTAGGATTTGTAGTAGGTTTAGATTCTTCAAGTTGAGCCTAATTCAGTTAATTATGCATTGAGTCTTAAACCTTGACATTCATAGATTTCTCCACAGACTGACTCTTCTTATTGAATACTCTGTAGGCTTTGTTTGAGGTTGAGTAGCCAAGGAAAATTCCTTGGGTTACCAAAAAAAATAAAAAATTCCTTTGTCCAATCTTTCTTCAAACTTACCAGTTCGATCATTTGCATTCTTTAAAATAAAAAATCTGCAAACACATGGAAATAATAAACAATTGGCTTCTTTCTTTTGAATAACTCATAAGGAGTTTTCTCTAGAATAGGCCTTAAAAATACTCTGTTAATGATATAACAAGCCGTAGCAACTACTTCAGCCCAAAAACGAGAAGAAAATATTACTTTCAATTAAGAGTGTTCTAGTCATTTCCTGCAAAGATCTATTCTTTCTTTTCACAACCTCATTTTGTTCCGAAGTATATGGAGAAGAGAAAATATGCTGAAAACTAGAGTTATCACAGAATTTTGCAAAGTCTTGATTTTCAAACTCACCTTCATGGTCTGTCCTAATACTTGAAATAGCATATCCTTTTTTTCATTTTGAACTTTCTTTGCAAATTTTGAAAAATAAGAAAAAAATTCAGACTTACTTGCTATGAAATATACCCATGTAAAGTGTGAATAATCATCCACTATTACTAGGCAGAATCTCTTTTCACGAATATTTTGAGTTCTGGTTGGTCCAAAGAGATCCAAATGCAGAAGCTGCAAAACTCGATTAGTAGAAACTTTGTTTATAGGTTTGAAAGAATTTCTAAACTGTTTTCCAAAAACGCATGGTGTGCATAAATCACACTTTTGATACGTCAGGTTGGGAAATCCACGAACAAACATCTTGGAGGACATCTTGGAAATTTCCTTCATGTTGAAATAGCCAAGTTTTCTATACCAAATGTTTGCTTCATCTTGAATGAATATTAGGCACTGAGAGCTTTTTGGTTTTATATCAAGAAGATAGATATTCCCATGTCTTCGTCCAGTGAAAGATTGAGATAAATCATTACTAGTTCCTGAACAAATACCTTCTCGAAAGCTAATTTTGAATCCAGTGTCACACAATTAACTGATACTGAGTAGATTGTAATTCAGACATTCCACTAAGGAGACATTGTTGATTGTGACGCTTCTAATTTTTACAGTTCCACATCCAACAACTCTTCATTTGCTATTTCCACCAAAAGAAACTCTTCCACCATTAATTTGCATGATTTTTATAAAACAATTTGAATTTCCTGTCATGTGTCTCGAGCAGCCACTATACAAATACCACTTAATCTTTTTTCTTGATAGTGACCTGCAATTATAAAAAGAACTCAAGCTTTCTTTGGTACTCACATTTTCTTGAGTCCAGGGAAGTTAGTACAAAATACAGTCTTTGTTCATTCCTTCTTAATAGGTCTCCAAACTATAGGGTATTCTTTTTCAAAATGTTATGAACTATTACACTTTGAACATTTGAGAGCATTTCGGCCAACGGGTTTTACAAAAACTCTTTAAAAATGATTTCTTTAAAATGTTCTTGTAGGTCTTTATTTGATTCTTTCCTTTACTTTTGGAAAATCAATTAAATAAATTGTTTCTAGTGTCATACCCAAACTAGATTTATTGAAATATGACTTTTGAATTGAAAGAATCTTTTCCAACTTCTCGGATCCTATTAAAAATTCTTTTATAATATATATATATATTTTTGGTAAAAGGTAAGTAACCTTTTATAATATTTGAAATGTCCTCTTTCAAAAAAATATTTTCCTATGAAAGAGAATCTGTATTTTTTTTTTTTTAAAACAACAAAACTTTTGTCCAAATTTTCAAACTTCTCTTTCCAAGAAATTTCCTATTGCTTCAATTTGGAATTTTCCCTTTTTAGCTTAAGGATCTTTTTAAGAGAGGTTTTAAGACTAAGACAAAGTTCATCTATGTACATCGAGACTTTAGCAAGAATTTTTAAATTACTGACATCGATTTCACTGTCTAAGTCTAAGTTTGAATATGTTCCAAAGTTTGAGTCTAATTTTGAGTTTGCCATTAAACATATATTGGCATATTCTTCATCACTTCCCTCGCATTCTGTATCACTCCATGTCTCTGCTTTGAGAGCCTTCTTGAATTTCTCAGTTCTTGCTTTCTTTTTCTTCAATAGAGGGCAGTTAGGTCTAATGTGTCATTTTTTCTTGCATTCAAAATAGACCATATCTTTGTTGACCTCTTCATCCTGATTTGATTTGTTCTGGAATTTTTGAGTGCATTGCTTATTCTAGTTAAATCTTATTCCCTTTCTATTCAGTTTCCTGAATCTCCTTATCATGAGTGCTAGCTCTTCATCATCCATATCATCTTAAGAATCTGCATCATTAGAATCATCGTTAGATTTTAAAGAAATTGACTTCTTACCTTTGGGATCTTCTTCCTCATTGATTTGCTCCACTTCATATGACTGAAATGTGCCTACAAATTCATCAACTGTAAGAGGCATGATCCTTTGGGTTTCTCTTATTGAAGTTTTCACGTGATTCCAATCTTTAGAGAGTCCACGTAGCAGTTTATTGACCTTCATCGGTCCTGAGATTGATTGTCCCTAATATGATAGACCATTTACAATTTCTATGAAACAACTAAACATGTCAGCAATTGATTCTCTTGATTTCATCTTGAAGGCTTCATACTGTTTGAGTAAGATGTTGATTTTTGTTTCTTTAACTCGATCAGTTCTTTTATAGGTAACATGCAACTTATCCTAGACTTCTTTGGCTGTTTCACAAGATGAAATTCTGTTATACTCAGTAGGAGATAAAGCACAATATAAAGAGTAGATCGCTTTAGCATTAAGAGCTTGTCTCTTGGTTATTTCTTCTTGTCCCATTTCACCAACATCTACAACTTCTTTTCCTCTTTTTGAGATTGATGCAGCTTTAGGAATAATTCATTTTTTTACTACATCCCATTCCAAGGGATCTTTTGATCTTAGGAATGCCTTCATCTTATTTTTCCAAACATTGTATTTATTTCCATCAAAGTAAGGAGGTCTGGTGTTGCTTTGGGCCTTCAACCAAACTTAGAGTCAAAATACTAGCCATAGATCTTTAGCTCAGAAGTAAAAAAAAAAAACACTTCAATAAAACGAGCACACAAGCTTTGATATCAATTGAAAGGGCTAGTAAGATCACCTAGAGGGGGGGGGTAAATAGGTGATAAAGAAATTTTTACAAAACTTCAATAAAATTTGCTAGCAATGTAAACATCATTAAACAGTTATATGAAGCTGTGAATTGAAATAAGGAGTTTAGGAATAAGAGAATGAAAACACAATGTTTATAGTGGTTCGGTTTAGATCAAGTCTATGTCCATTATCCCGCACTAATAGCCCACCGGTTGGATCTCACTATGAATTAAAAGAGATATTACAGTCTCACGTCCTTGACTTTGTGGTGTAGAGACTCTACTACACTTCTTCAAAGTCTCACAAGTGTTTGCTCTCTCTTTTGAGTACAAGTAAAGCTCAACAATTAAAATAGCAAAGAACTAGGAGGCTTCAGACTTTGAAATTTTTCTCTCATACACACACTTTCGAACAACTAAACAGTCATCCTTAAATACTCCTCCATGCCTTTACGATCGTTGACACTTATCAAATGAGTTTTTCCAATCTTCCCATTGGACAGAATCAACTAACGATATCTCAAGTTGTTTAAGGAATGTGATTATAACCTATCAATCCTGCTTGCCCATACAATCAAGATTTCAGTTTCCATAAGTAAAACATTCCAAGTATACTTCGACATTCAAAAGATTTGCTTATCGGATTTGATCCAATAATTAATCAAGTAGATGCTATCTCCAGTCATAGGGTCTTCCAAAATTATACGAACCGAATCCGTTGAAGATAAACACGCATCTGAATAAGTCTTCAGTCTTTGGTCTGAAAACTATCGGTGAGGGCAAACTTTGAGTCTTAAGTCTAGCGGTCTTCAAACTTTGACGATAGAGTCTGGAAGTTTTCAGATTAGATTGATGGAAACGTTTTGTCAATTTCAAAACAATAAAAGAGTTTTCTCCGATAGAAACAAACAAAAAGAAATGGAAGGAAAAGGAACTAGGAGGGGAGGGAGATACCTATGTCAAATCCTTCCCCACTCGTAGCGGAAGAGACGGAGTAGAAAATTTTAGAGAGGTATAGAGAGAAAGGGAGAAAAGAGGTGGGAGAGGAACCGGGCAATAGTTACTAAAACATAAGTAAAACGTCAGAAATTTTGGGTTTTGTTCCACAGAAAGGCCACTTCCATCACCTAAGATTGAATTTGCCTCTATTGAGGCGCATGCATCCTCCAGTTCACAAATATTCTCTCTTAAGATTGGTGAGAGAAGACTAGACTAGGAATAAAAGGTAGAGAGAGAGAGAGACATGGAATACAAAAAAATAAAAATAAAAATAAAACATACTTAATCCTTAGCCTAAAATACGAAAAAGAAAAGAAAAAAGAAACAAATAAGAGTAAATATTGTAAAAAACTCAAATAAATCTGATTAAATCCGGCAAGGATCCTTTTGCGGGCCACTTGGTCGATAACTACGAGTTGCCATTATAGATCCCTCGGAGCACGGGCTAGAAGCAGAAGCAGTAGGACTTGCGCGGGGGGGACACTTGTCCTGGAGACCTTTGTGGAGCGGCTTGGCCGGACACGGCTGTCCCTGTGGGGAGATGAGCCGCTAGGCCACCGAAGGCTCTGCTGCCTGGGCATACATCGCTGGGCCGCTCTCGGCCGTTGAGATCGTCCATGGCCATAATAGGGGGTTTCGGTTTCTTTTTTTCTTTTTTCTTTTTTCTGACAGGACTAACGAAGGGCGTTGCTTTCATTCGTTGGCGGATTCAGTGGCCATGCTGGTCACAAGTACAGTTTTCTTCCTTTGCAAGAGAAAAAGCAACCGATAATTCATAAATATGGATCTACAAGCGCGTTCCAAGTTCCACCAGCATTTATATAATTCAGATAAGTAATTGACCATTTTTGAGTATCCGAGGTTTCGTGGAACTTGCTTAGGCCCGTGGTGTCATTTTCTTCTTCTCTTAGTCCTTAACGCAAGGTTTTATGTTCCAACGTCTCTTTGTAGCCACTAGGCCCTATGTTATTACCAAATTAGATTACATGCGACAAGGGTCGCAAAAAGAGAGGCAGCGGGCCTTTCAGCCATCCTCAAGCAACTCCTGTGCTTGATAATCATTTCAGTTCTCTTCCGTTAGCAAATAATGCAAATTATCAAAAAAGAAAAAAGAAAAAACTTAAACTTATTAGCTTCGAGTCAATTCAATTCTAAAACTTTCACTTAAGCCAAATTAACTTTAAACCCCTTGACAATTTACCAATTGTGAATTGAGTAATTCCGGTCAATTTTTGCCAGAAATTGTTGACGTTAACATTGATGTAAACAATTTTTCTAATTTTTGTTTTAAATTTCGTTGTTTTTTCTTTTTTTATTCATTGTGGCAAGTAGTTAGAAGAGAAAGAAGAAGAAAATAAAAAATGACTTATTCCAAAAATAATTCCATGAACAAGAAACAACTTTTTTTTTTATTTCTTATTTCTACTTCAAATTTATTCCTTAACTACCTTTCTATTCCATGAAATAGAAAAATTAATTGATATTACCAAACGGATTTCTATTTTTTTTTTTTTGAAAAGCAAAAGGACAAGAATTTGGAAAAATAGAAACATTACCAAATGAAGCCATTACTAAGCAAACTGTGTTTGTTCCTGAAATGAGGTATGTTGTTAAGAGTGTGCATGATAATCATTTTATTTATGATCAAAAATCTATTTGATAACGTAATTTTATTTTTTCTATTTGATAAAAAAAATTAATTCAGAAATAGGTTTGAAATATAAATGAGAAGTAACAATTTTTTTTTTTGAATAAAAATGAAAAATAAAAACTCTTCTCCTCGCTTGCCCTTGCTATTAGTCAACTGCTTCTTTGTTGCCTACTCCTATTGCCCGCCAAACATCTAGAAGGGAGAAATACCGTATCGTTATCAAACAAATAGAAATTTTATATTTTTATCAAAAGCGCATTTTTACTTAAAAACTCATCTATGGAATATAAATAGAAAAATATATTTTTGGCCAGAATTTGTGTCAAGAAAATAGAATGATTATCATTTGTACCCTAAATTGCTAAGTCTATGTGAATCCAAGGAAACTTCGAGAGTGGACTGCAATGGGAATCTTCCGTGTGTAAAGAAAATTTTCCTTTAATTTTTTTTTTTTCGGAAAGAGAAACTATAATTACCTCTGTCATTATAGTCCTTTTTGGCCATGAAATTTATATTTGTATCTAAAAGCAAGGGAAAAGAAAGAAATGAACTTAATAGATGACGTTAAGCTAGCATATAGACCTGTGCTGTTCACGAGAAAAGACTCGTAAAATAGATTACTGGAAATAATTATTTCAGAAGTGTACTTAAAGAGATTTTCATAAGGGATCATAGGCCCCTCTGACTTGAAGGGAAAAAATTAAATTGGATTAAAGTGTACTTGATCATCACGACGTGTGTTCTTCTTGTTGCTCTTGACAGAATTATGTGCGAGCACAGAGAGAAGAATTGACCCAACCAATACTGCAAAAGAACGCCCAAGCACTAGATCACGTTTCATTTTTACTCCTTCAAGTAATTCACCAACCGAGTCACCCCGTTAATATGAAAGAACAAAAATAAGCCCATCTATATTTGGGTTGCCACATTAAGATGAACCAGTAGACAAATTATCAGAGCACCACAAGTTGACCTCAATGCAAAAGAGTACAATTATGGGAGCACAAAGATAAGTATAATTATTAGCGTGTCTGCTCTGCAAAGAACTTTTTTTACTGGCGCGTCTGCCTTGCGAAGTGAGTTCATCTTTTTGACTGGCGCATCTGCTTTGCGTGCGCATCTGCTTTGCAAAGTGAGTTCCAACTGTTCTTGTCCGATTCTTCCAGGCTCAGCCAGAGCAAATCCGAGGTTGTCCCGAATTGTCTTGCCACCGTGGTCCCGCGCGCTGTTCCATTTCTTCTCTGGCTGCTGTCGTTACCCTCACTCTCCTCCCCTCCCTCTTCTCCCCCCCCCACCCCCCCTCTCTCCCCTCACTCCTCACTTTCGTTCTTCTACTTCCTCTTCGCTGGTGAAGCTCTTGGTCATGGGAGAGGGGCTCAACGAGGACGAAATGTACATTCCACGGTACAGGACTAAATAAATCACCGATCGGCTTCAAAATTCACTTATATTTTAAGCAAATGCAACAAATATCCATTCCCAAATTGACGTTTCAACGATTTCATCCACACCCATAAGACCAAAACCAGCAACTTTAGGGTGCTGCTAGGCTAACAATCAATAACGGGGACTGACCAATAAAAAATAATAATAATAATAATAATAACGGCGAACTTTTCCAGCCATGTATCCCAAATTCAGGGAGAGGGGCAACCGAAAGGTCAAATTTGGTATTTTTGTCTCATTTCAGCCCTTTTTTTTCCGCTTATAAATTTAGTTTAGGTTATGAACAATTATTTTACGACACTCACTTCAAAACAGAGAAAAAAAAAGAGAGACTCGGACACGTTAGCAGCGTCAAAATAGGACATACACCCATTTTTTTTCGACTCTTAAATTTGGGGTTGGGCTATAAATGAGTTGTTAGACATTTTAAAATCCTCGTATGTCGCTGTCGCCGCTTCGTCTCCCGTCACTCTCTCAGTTCGGCCGCCACGAAGAGTGCCCCCCTTGGCCCGGCCCTCCACCTCGGAGACTCAAACCGAGCTCTTCAAATCCGAAGCCCATGCTCACCACCCTCAAGCGACGTTTCCCTAATTTCCCAAGCGCTGACTGGACTAGTGATCGTAGCCAAGAATATCTCCTCTGCACGGTAACACCACCTTCTGTGTTTTGCCCTGTTTTTTGGTAAGACTCAAGGCCGAACTGTATTTGTGATGCTTTTGTGAAAGTCACTGACAAATCCGAGTCATTAGTTGATGATTGGTGACCCCGTTGCTGTTCTAAATGCTGATCACTACATCCAAACCTTTCAATGCATATAAGGTGCGTTTGATTTAATATTTTGAAAGCCTATAAGAAAAATGTAAAACAACTTACTTTAAAGAGTTTTAGGTAAATACAAAGGGCGTTTGATAAACTATGCTTTCAAAAATAATTTGAGAGAAATGCCATTCAATAAAATAAATAATAAAAAAACATATTTGAGAAGCCCTTTAATGATTAATATTTTTAAATTTTTTATTTATTTATAATTTTAAAAAATCAAATATATTTAAAATTTGAAAAAAACAAAGGGAAGACCAAACACTTTGCTAGTCCAGTGAAGGGCTATGACCACCGGCGATCAATCATCAAGGTTGCTTGAGATTGGGCAACCTCCGGTGAGGGTCACACAACCCTAGCAAGGGCCACCTGGGAGATCGCTCAACCTTGGGCTACCGTTGCCTAGGTCTTGCGGCCTCAAGCAGACCTCGTGACCCTTGTGAGACCCAAACGGGGGCTACCTAAGGCCATGAGACCTAGGCAATGGTTGCTTGGGCCGCACATAGCCTGGGTCACGCAATGTCGTGTGACCTTCAACAGCCCTCATTAGGGTTGCTCGACCTTGACCAATTGCCGCCACGCATCAGGTCTGGCTCGTTGGCGGCCATAGCCCTTTGCTTGACCGACAAAGGATTTTGTCATTTTTTAATTTAAAAAAAAAACTAATGAGGGACAAAATCGAAAATTTGAAGAATTGGTACAAATAATTTTGAAAGAAAAAAAATGAGTCTTGGCATTTGGCCAAATGTTGAAAACATATTTGTAATGTTCTGAGGTGTTTGGTGGGAGCCATGAACGAGTTGGGCTTTCGTTCTTGAAGAGGACGTCGTTGAAATTAGGTTGGACCAAATTTGCTTTTCAGTTGGACTTAAATCGCTATTGACAATGGGCTCCGGGTGCCTTGAGCCGAATCTCGTTTGTGGCCCAAACCCATGAGACCAGATTTTGGCCCATATTCGGACCAGGCTCAGGGGCCCAACCCGAATCCCTATTTTTGGAATAAAAATTATTTAAAAATAGAAAATTTTAAAAGTCCCCAAAATTTAAATGTCAATTTAGTTTTAAACATTTCACTTTGTGCCAATTCAACTCTAAACTTTTTGACCTAGCACAAATTCAATCATTCTGGCTAATTTTGGTTGTATATTGCTGAGGTGTGGATGTCGATTGGATAACATGGCACGGCTAACCTTTTAACGTGTTTAATTAATAGGTCCACTTGAAAAATTTTAAACACTTTGTAATCTACTGTGGAATATGAGTGGAAAAATCATTATCTTGTTGTTAAGTTACTAAACAACTGAGGAGGCCTTTTATTGTCCAGTCTAAAAGCACTTGACAATCTATTATCGTGTAACTTGATCAAGGTAAAATCGTTGTTTGAATTACTAATCGGACAAAAATGTGAGTAGTAATATTTTACACATGTAAAACATATTTTGGAGCTTACCTGGCGCAGCCGAGCGGTAAGACTCCTTTTTCGTTGACTCTATGATAATGACATAAAAAGTCTTTCTTTAAGGAACTTGCATCAGCATAACATTCCAGTCGGCAAAATGTTCAGGGGATTCGGCTCCTGAAAGCTTGACTCGCCGGAATCAACCCCCAACACCAGAATGAGCGGAGAGAGCGACCACTACACATTCACGGTGGCCGCAGAGGGTAAGCACAGCTGGTCTTCTCGCATGAAGGACCGGTTTAAGCAGGAGCCAACTCTTCTGAGGCCCTCGGCCGGCACCAAATCTTGCACTATCTTCAGAGCACCCAAGAGCCAGGAGGAGAGCAACCCCAACGCTTACAAGCCCCATGTTGTATCCATTGGCCCGTACCACCACGGGAAAGAGCAGTTGAAGATGATGGAGCAGCACAAAGCTCGAGTGTTCTGCACACTGCTTGAACGGACCAGTGATGATGATGATGATTGCGCGGGCCTGGATGATTACTTCACGGCTGTTGCCTCGCTGGAGACTGACATACGGGATAGCTACTCAGAGGACCTCAATTGTGAAAGCGCGGATTTGATTGAGATGATGGTTCTCGATGGTTGTTTCATCATCGAGTTATTCCGCGTGGGGACCTTCTCCACCGTGATGATTCCAGAGTATGAAGACGACCCCTTGTTCTTGACGAATTGGATTGTAGCGGCCCTCATGATTGACCTCGTCCTGATTGAAAACCAGATCCCATTCTTCGTTCTTCAAGAGATCCATCAATTATCCAGGTCTCCTATTGATGGCAATCGCTCCATCAATGAGATTGCCTTAATGTTCTTCAACCGCGCGCTCCAACGGCCAGAGGAACATCTCCAGAGTTACTTCGATATCCGCATCACGCACTTGCTCGACTTGTTCCGAGTGTGCTTGGTCGGCCTATCTATTCTCGATAGTCGCTCACAAGAGGTCAAGGTCGATGAAGAGTTGCTGCAACTGACGCCCTCCGTGAATCATCTGCTTCTCGTGGGGATAAAGTTTGAACCAAGGAAGAGCAAGAACCTAATAGGCGTCGTGTTTGATCACGGAGTGCTCCGGATCCCTCCTTTGACTCTCGACCTTCTCACCACTTCCTTCTTCCTCAACTGCGTGGCTTATGAGCAGAGCTACCGTTGCTGCCCCAAGCACATCAGCACTTACGTGGTCCTCATGAGTGGTCTCATGGGCAACGTAGCGGATGCAGCGTTCCTGTCTCAGTGCGGCATGCTCATGAACCTTCTAGGGCCCGAAAAGGAGGCCGCGCGGTTCTTCTCTGATCTCGCCAAGGATGTCCAGTTCGATTTCAAGGAGTGCTACCTGGTTGAGTTATTCGCGAAAGTCACCTGGTACCGCCGGAACAAGTGGCGCATGTGGTGGGCGGGAATCAAGCGCGAGTACTTCGGCAGCCCCTGGTCTTTCATTTCGGCTGCCGCTGCTTCCATTCTCATAGTTCTTACAGTTATCCAGGCCTTCTTCACCGTTTACATTTATTATCATCCCAAGAAGTGACCCAGCTCTGCGACACAGCTTCAGAGAGGTATATGATGTTGATGTACCAACCATGTAGTTTGGAGAAATCAGAGCAGTAAAATCTGTGCTTCATATCCGGGTTTTGCTTTGGCTGCTGTACTCCTAATTCATTTTAGATTGCTTAAACTTAATTAAATCTTCATCACTGCAAATAGATTAGCAAATTTGATGAAGAGCACCGCACTAACTAGAGAATTTAATATTAATGCAACTGATCCAAGTTGACAGACAAAGATTTCTCAGACGCATGATCATTGTCGGTTCATAAAGAAGAAATAATTGCTAATGGACCATATAAACAGCGAAGTATTAGGGATCGAATTGGGAAAATGGACTCAAACTAGCTGAAAGGTGG
Source organism: Eucalyptus grandis (assembly GCF_016545825.1). NCBI lineage: Eukaryota > Viridiplantae > Streptophyta > Magnoliopsida > Myrtales > Myrtaceae > Eucalyptus > Eucalyptus grandis. The sequence continues at coordinate 17,460,720 of NC_052612.1, forward strand.
GTTTTTTGCAAAGCTGAGAACCATCTTTAAATGAGAATGAATTTTCTTAATTATGTTTACCGTTTTGGAATTTCATTTGATACGATTTATAATAGGAAGCTGATCAGGCAAACCTATGCCGAGACTTATGGCGAGGACCTCCTCAAGGCATTGGGCAAAAAACTTACGGATGATTCTATATAAAATTTTACTCTTGAAATAGAAAAAAATAAAAAATGCAATTGATACGATTTATAAATTTTTGTATTTATTCACTTTTTTTTCTACTTTTTCACAAATCGCCAACCGCCGCATTATTGCTGACCACCGACTGTCGTCACTAACCGCTGCCACATGAATGATTGCCGCCCATAGCCCACTGACCGCCATCCCCTCCCACGGTTGCCTGTCCACCTCTAGCAGCCAACCGATGGCATCGATGGTGGCGATGACAGGTTGCCAATGGTTGAGTGGTGGCGACGGCCATTGATGGCGATTGTCGATCGACAGGGGTGGCCGATGGGCTATGGGTGGCAATCGTGCAGCGGAGAGCGGTGGCAATGGTCAGCGATCAAGCGACAGCGACAACGGTCGCTGGCGATCGGGGGCTGCAATGACAATAGTAGGTGGCGGCGACGACGATGATCGGAGGCGGTTAGGCGGCAACAATGGTGGTTGGCTAACGATGGCCGCGAGCGACTAGAGGTAGTCGGCGGTTGGCAAGTGGCTAGCGGTGGCGCAGCAAGGAAGAAGAACACAAGAAAAATATAAAAGAAAAAATTGTCTTATTGTTATAAATTGTTCCCATAAATGAGATGCTATTTTTTTTCTTATTTCTATTTCAAATCTATTCACTGACTACTTTTTATTCCAGGGAATAGAAAGTAAGTTGGTATTACTAAACGGATTTGTGTTCTTTTTTTGTTTCGAGGAACAAAATAACAGAAATTGAGAAAAATAAAACGTTACCATGTAGGCCCTTACTTCACAAGAATCCTATGACAAGACCGTGTTTTAATTTTGCCAAAACAACTCAGTTTACTTTTTTTTTTCTTTTTTCACATTCACCTTGCTTCTTTATTATTATTATTATTATTATTATTATTATTATTATTATTATTATTATTATTATTATTATTTTGCAGTTATGCATGACAATTATTATTATATATGCATATTTAGGAATAAAAAAAATGAAAAAGATTGGATTAAACAGCTTTTTTTGTTCCTCTAAAGGACAGAAGGTGCCACTAACGGGCATATAGTAAAATAAGCATAACCAAGCCCCTGATTCGAAACCTTTGGTTTGCATAAATAAGATGGGCCCCTACAGATAACTTGACTTCTTACTGACCTAAAATAGGTTAGTAGCAGTTCTACTCTCATTTTATAAATCATTAAGTTCTAATTCATAAGGTTTAGGAAAGTTAATGCGAAGACTCAGCATCTCCGGGCGAGGGGGCTATCTCCGCTTACTTAGCAATCCGTTAAACCACCCCTAAGTCTGCCTCGATTAGCGTCATGACAATTATAGTGCTCAAATTAAAATTTAGATATTTAGTAGATGTAGTAGTTACCCTACTGGTCCAGGCTGCCATTCTTCTAATAAATAGGTGGAATTCCAAAAATGTGCAGTTGTTTTTCCGCTAGATCAAATTTAGGAGATTTTATATTTTTCTCTAGAGTATTGTTAAGTCTGTTTTAATTGTAGCATTAGAGAAACGCTGCATGGAAGACAACCCATGAGTCCAAGCACATCTAAGCCGAAGGGTTAATGGCTGGCTGACCGTGAACAGAGGCTTCACGCATGTTGAGTTTTCTGAAAAAAGTTGTTTCCAAAATTATAAATATTTTCCTAATCTTCTTTTTTCTTTCTAAAACCCAGTTTCATAAATGGCCAAAAGGATGATAATACATTTGCCTAACTAGGCCAAATAAGAACATCGCTCCATCATTTCAAAGTTGTTCACACATTATCAAGTGTAATGTCATTTAGGGTATGTTTGTTTCACAAAAAAAAAAAAAAACTTTTTCTGAAAAATATTTTTCAGAAAGCTATTTTATAGGAAAATGACTTTATTTTTTTATATTTGACTAAAACCTGAAGAAGACCTAAAACTTATTTTCTATCATTTGATAAGGAGTATTTGATGACAGAAAATAATCAAAAAATTTATATGTTCAATTTTTTCTTTTTATATATTTGTTCTTTCCTTTTTCCTTTTTTTTTTCCTTTGTGCTTTTTCCTTGGACAATTATCAGCCATGGCAATAATTGCCACATACTACCTCGCCCAAGGCTGACAAAGCTCAAGCCTCACTACCAGAGGCCGCAAGCTCGCTTGATGTGAAGAGGCTCAAGCCTCCCCACCGAAGGTCGCAAGCTTGCTAGCCTCGAGCAAGCTCAAGCCTCCTCACCAAAGGCCGCAAGCTCGTCTGGTTCGGTGAAGCTTAAGCGTCACTACTAAAGGGCACAAGCTCACCCAATCTAGTGAAAATTGAATTTACAAGCCTCAAGTGAGCTTGAGCCTCAACATCGGAGGCTGCAAGCTCACCCAATCTGGCAAGGCCCAAGCTTGTCGATTGTTATCATGATTGGTGACTGATTGAAACAAAAGAAAAATAACCACTAGGGCCCACCCCAGTGGCCACCCTTCCAACATGAAAGGGAGAGGTGGGGGATTCGAATCCTCACATTCTTAGTAAGGGTTGGGTTGGGAACAAATTAGTTTCAGAAGTGGGTTTCAACTCTCAGGCCCTATAAGGAAGCAAAGCAAAAGTCTGCAAGTGGAAAGTTAGAATAGGAATAGAGTATGATCGACAAAAAAATAAAAAAATTAAATTAAATTAAAAATAAAAAATTGATTTTTTTAAAAAATAAAAATTATTAAATTGAATTTTTTTATAAAAATATTTTTTAAGAATAAGTGTTTCATTAACAAGGACCCAAGCTTGAGCATTGAGCACTCACCCATGGCCTTTGTGAACATTGGGCTTAAAGGTTGGGACTAGAGCTCGAGTGTTAGGGATTTGAGCACGGCCTTTATGTTGAGTTCAAGTGTCAGAGCATTGAGTATGGGCACCAAGAATTCGAGCCCAACCTCAATGGACCTAGGTGTGGAGGCTGGGCGCCTAGGCCCAAGCACTAGGGTCTCAGGCACGACCTGATGGACCCATGCTCAGCTGTCGAAGACTAGTCCTAAATACTGGGACTCAAAAATCAACGTTGGTATTTCCTTGTTTAAGCGTAAAGTTTCTAGTCTAAATGCAAATATCTAGTCATGTTTTGAAAAATGTTTTCTGATTCTTTCATATAGGAAATAATTTCTTGAACTTAAGTTTCGGTAGGAAAACATTTTTTATCGAACTATTGACTCATTTTTCTAAGTGAACCAAACATTGCAAAATAAGGAAGATATTTTTTCGGAAAATATTTTTTGCAAAACAAACTATCCCTTAGTCAAATTGCACGTACTCAGCAATTAGAACTCATACATATCTACCACGTCGTTATGCATATTCTAAAGGACACACAAACGCAGCACATGGAGTCATGCCGGGGCATAAAGTGTTGTGGAACTTTCCTTGTCATTGCTCTAAAAGAAAAATCGAAATTGCACTTATAGTTTCAAAAAACTGTTTGACGAGTGCGCCTCAGAACCCTGATTGGAAAAATATAGTACTAAAAGGGCGTGGATGCTAAACAACCCCTCCCCCATACATCGAATCCTCAAACCACAGTCCTTTGCTTTCTACAAAATGGCTGATACCTGCAAATATGTATGTGGAATTATTTGTTGCTGAATCTTCTGGTAGATATAGATACAAAGACTAGGATCGAACTACGTAATTTGCTGTTTTTTTAACTATTCTTTGTTTATTTATTCAGTGATTTTCGCATTAACTATTTGCAAGACTCAATGAGGTTCGGTGTTAACTTTACATCACCACCAGTTAGGTGATCCTCATGATGGCGAGCAACGTGGCGTTCCCGTCTCAGTGCCCCATAACCGACGACGAGGTCATGAGGTTCTTCAACGATCTCATTAAGGATGTCCGGTTCGATATTGAGTCTGGCCACTTGGCCGAGGTACTCGAGCAAGTGACCGGTACCACCGGAACCAGTGGAAGGTGCGATGGGCAATCAAGCGCGAGTACTTCGGCAACCCTTGGTCATTCATTTAGGCTGCCGCTGCTTTTATTCTCCTAGTCCTTACCTTCATCCAGGCCTTTTACGCCGTTTACGCTTTCTGTCTTCCCGAGGATTAACCGAGCTCTGCAACACTGCTTCAGAGAGACATATGATGTTGATTTACCATTCATCGAATTTGGAGCAATCAGACCAGTAAAATTTGTGTTTCATTTCGAAGTTTTGCTTTGGCTATTGTCCTCCAAATTCGTTTTAATTGGCTTGAACTTAATTACATCTTCATCACTGCAGTTAGATCACTTGAAAGTAACGATTCAACAAAGAGCACTATATTCACTAGAGAACTTAATGTTAGTGCGGCTGATCAAAATCGACAGATCAAGAATTCTCAGAACACATGATCATTGTATTCTCAAAAGCAGCAGTGATCGCTAATTAGACCATTAATGGAGTGAAGGGGTTGCCTAGATTCCGATTTCACTCACAGGCTAGGCAGATTGAACTAGATTTTGAAAAACTGAGGCCTATGTTATGCTACATCAAACCAGTCACACACCTAGATTTATCATTTACACTTTCTTCGGCACTTGTTTCCTTCAGCTTTGCCTGACTTCACCAGACGCAACGTCGCAAGACGTGACAATATTTCAAGGCCAAAATTTGATTTGTTTTCTACATCATCACTGTTAATACCTGAATTTTTGCCAATAAATCAAATATGCATTTTTTGTCATAAATAATAATATAACTATTAAAAAAATTAAGGAGGCTTCAGTTCAATTGACCGTTAATGCATGGACGCAGCCCATTAATATCAGTTTAGACCCATCAACCCAATTTGCATAATTAGACCCCTTAGGAAAGGAAACCCACGACATTAGATGGAAGGGCCCATCCGAATTCCGAAAAGCTCCGGCCTTCCTCTCTCTCTCTCTCTCTCTCTCTCTCTCTCTCTCGTCTCTCCGGCAAAAATCCTTTATCGCGTACTCCCTCCTTAATGCTTTATTGCTTTATTGTTCTCTCTCTCTCTCTCTCTCTCTCTCTCTCTCTCTCTCTCTCTTCCGGCAAAAATCCTTTATCGCGTACTCCCTCCTTAATGCTTTATTGCGTTCGCTTTAGTCCAAGAATCTTGGTTCAAATGATGCTTAAGGCTTAAGAAAACAAATTCATTGAATGATCTGTCTACTGAATTGCTTGTGTCACGGGCCGATCGATTGGGACCGTGACCGTGTGGCGACTTAGGTTCTTTTGGATCGCCTAATATTGCCAATTTGTCGAATAAAGTCTTGTAACTTGCCTAGCTTCTCTAATCAAACCCATCAGCCTCAAAAGCCAGCAAGAGTCAGATGTAAAAAGCTCAGGGGGCCATGTTAAGAAATTGCATGATTCTGCCGGTCGCGTGGTACTTAATTTTGAAGTCTTAGTCTCCCCCATTAGTCCACAGTGTAAAAAGTTTTCCACATTGGGCTGATCGGCCCCGACGGGCACGCCAACTTCTATTAATTGCATTGGCAGCACGAAGGATCTTATCTGGAAAATTGACACAAGTTCAAGGACTTGACTAAATTTATCAAAAGTTCAAGGATTTAATTGAAAGAAATGTACAAGTTCAAGGGCCTGAAGTGAAATTTTAACTCGACGGTACACATTCCTTTTTCCCAACTATAATCTACAGTAAATTTCTCATCAAAACAAAACCCTCGCCCATGTCATCAGAAGCAGCAAAAAATAAAGAAATTAGTTTTTTTTTTTAGCAAAAAAGAAATTAGTTCAGAAGTAACCAAAGTTAGGCTTTGTCCGGAGAAATATTGTCTATGAGCTAAAACAGTCGCGTCCTTACCATCTAATTATGGTATGTCCCGTGCATAAAGACTTTTTAGGGTTAATTAATTGCTTGCATGGTAAGCTTTGGAACTTCCCTCGAGACGACCATTCTCTTTGTTGAACTAGTAAACAGAAGATAAGGATTTACATATATACACACACCCACACCCACATAATGGACTACAATGTCCTAACGATCGCATCTTGTTCTAGCTGAGATTTATAAAAAGAAAAAAGAAAAAAAAAAGATATAGATTGGTAAACTCTTCTAGTGTACAAAAAAATTAGAAATTGTCTACATCTCGTTGTAGGTTAGTCATAATATCTCTATCGTTGCTCTTATTTCTTGTAGCAAGTCATGCAGAACTACTACAAAATCCTCTAATATTCTTTTAGGATAAAGATGCGCAAGCCCATATGATATAAACAAGCTCCAGATCCATTATACGCCCCCACTAACTTCATGAACTACAACGGAAGGTACGAGACTACATTAGCTCTATATTCTATTGATAATTTGAGTTTGGGCCATATAGCTACCATACATAATCTCTTTATTTTGTAATTGAGAGCTGTAACAGAAGAGATGGGAGGTATTAATTATAACAGAATTCTCCACCGAATGTAGCCCTAATTTAAGGGTAAACCAGAATAAATATCATGTCTCAATTTCTCTTTTTCGCCTTTACTCTCTATTTCGTTGTGTTTGTACGCCGAATCCTAACAAAAGAACCGAAACTTTGGTCAATTGCTCGAATATTGAGATAATTAATGTAGTGGTCCAGAGATTCGAACTCATCTTGTGTGCCTAACTCACGTAACTTCTCAATAAATAAGTCAATCCCTTGGGGATTAATCAATGATATTTATTTGCATGCCTCATTTTTAACGTGTGCTGTGGGGATGAAATTCTCATCAGGAATCTAATCCGGCCAACATTCGAGTGATATTCCTTTAGTCCTTTTAATTAGCTTATAAAAACATAAACTGATTCTCCAGACAAAGGAATTTCGTGGCACTATCAAATAACTGCGAGAGTTTTTCTACTTGATCACACGTTGTCGTTCACTGCATGCAGCTGTCTCACGCGATGTTAACTCTCACAATTGGAAAGCGATAATCACACCTAAAATTATAATTTTTTTTTTTCGTTGGGTGCCAATATTCCTAAGTAATTTTCATTCCACCAATATCTCAAACTTGTGCCAATTACTAGAAAATACCTTCCGTCTATATAGCTATTTAAATCCCGCGTGGCGGCATGCATGGTCGTTAAAAATCTGAAGTGGCAGCCTTATGCCTGGCGATATCCACAAATACTGCCATATCAGATTTTTAACAGCCATTATGGATAGAAGCCCCGTGGAAAGTAAATTTGGGTCATTGATATAAGTTTGGAGGTACTGATGAGACGAAAATTTTATTATCACTCGTTCATATTTGGAAATAGACAACAAAAGTTTTGAGAGCTCATAATTACATAGGGGGAAATTTATTCAAAAAGTCATAAAATTATTGTATTTATACCAATTTAATCGTAAACCTTTGTCAGTATAATGGAAAAAAAAAGCAAAGAGAAAAAAGAAAAGAATTTTTTTTAATTTTTTTAAAAATATCAACGTCAGAGTTAGTTATGCCACGTAAGACAGTTGACGTCCACATCAACAATTTTAGCCAAAATTAGCCGGAAAAACTCAATTGACAAATAATTAAAAAGTTTAGGGCTCAATTAGCAAATAGTCAAAATTTTTATAATTGAATTTGTATAAATGCAATAAATCCTTTTTTTGTGTGGTAATTTTCCCAGTAGATGTGACTTTGGCTAATTGGAGAAATCGTCAATGAGACTATATACATATTTAGTGTCCCACATACACTAAGCATTTGACAATTCAAGGATAAAACATATTAAAGATGAATCCGTCACAATCCCGATTTTTTCATCATTACCATCATGCACGTTGGCTTTCCCTTTCACGATTTAAAGTACTAGGCGAGGAGTCACTATTCATTCGATCACCATCGACCCCTAGCGGAAGTCAAGTAACGAAACGAGTGATCGAATCGTCAACGGCAACATCAAACCGTCCAATCATATCTTTCGTAATGCTCGCTCGGGGACTCCAATTTCTCCTTCTGCACCACTAGAAGAGAAAAGAATCAAAACACGACACTCGTAGTTTTTCATCGTCGCAATTTGACGATCGGAAACAGAAAACATGAAAGCGCCATGCATGGAAAATTTATCTCCACGATCCCACACGCTTGCTTGACCCTCAATTCTTTAGGGTTCGGACGTTCTCTCTCTCTCTCTCTCTCTCTCTCTCTCTCTCTCTCTCTCTGTTCTAAGCGTTGAAGCGGAGGTCGTCGGTCAAGGCTCGAGCTCATTGGCGACCGGGTTTTTGGCACTTAGCTGAGTGAAAAGCACTCGACACTTTAATAGTTAGTAAATTGCAGCTGGTTCATTACAATTATGTCATATAAATTGTATGTCATATGTCATAAGAACAATGCACATTTAGAGTAGAATTTCATACAATTAGTTTTTTTTTTAAATAAAGGAAAACCAAACAAGAGAGAATTAATTAGAGTAACTAATTAGTTAGTAGAATCATGGTTAGGCTACGCATAGTAGTTTAGGTCTTTACTTATATTTAGAAATCAATTACTTGATGTATTTGAATTTCCACTTTCTAGACTATGATTTGATTAATTTAAGAATTTTAATATTTCTTTTAGAATTTTAGATGTTTGTTTTGGTATGATTACTTGACTTTTTTTTTTTCCATTTTTTGTAATTTTTTGCTAGTTTAGGGCATTGCTTATATATGTATATGTTCGTAAAATTCTAAACGAGAGTAAATATGTCGAACTAGTAATATAATGATAAGAAATAGCATCGTCCCACAGAGATTGATAATTAATAAACTAATTAAATACTAAAATAGATTAATTCTAAAATTTATTTAACAAATCAAAATATAATTGAGAATAAATTAAAAACAAAATTTGGAGACTAAATGCAACGAATCAATCAGATAAATATGTTAGAGCATCCGATTTTACCATAACCGCTAGATATAAATTTCAGATTGTTCTAGATACAAGAACGATATTAAACATGTGATAGCGGAATTTCCTAATCTATTTACTATTATCTCTAGGTATAACAAACCTACTCAGTTTATTCATTCACTATATCTCTATATGAATTAAAATAAACATGAGTGCATTAAGAACTATGAATATTCCCAACTTACAATGAGTTTTTTGGATCACCTTATTATTGAAAGCTACACAAATAACGTGGTATATATCTATGTTTAATTCACGGTTATATATTATAATGATCAATTGCATATTATCACTTCTTAGTCTCAAATATGCATATCAGATCATTCAAGTGGTGGCCAGTCACTCAAAAGCATTATGTACAATAATATATAACTCACATGAATGAAATCAATTGCAAAACATAAAAATCATGAAATTTACATCATGATGGTTAGGCTACATCGTAGTCCTAACAAAAGAAAATTAAAACATAGCAGAAGAAGAAATAAAAATAAAAATCAAACTCAGCATCTTGAATCAAAGAATAAGAATTCTATCATCACTTTTGTCTTCTTTTCAAAATACTTGAAAAACTCTCAGAATAATAAAAAACGATCTAACAAAAATCTAACTGATGTCTTAGCTATCAATGTTCTCCTATTTATAGGATATATCCAACATCCTTATCTCTGAGCAATTGCCCATAAAATTAGGGAGTAAATCAGAGGATCTTTGATTTGATATCTATCTCTCAACACTTACAGATAACATTAGGGAACAAAATCAAGGATTCCCTGATTTGATATCCATCTTCCACTGCTTTTTGATTTGAATTCCTGATTTTTGTGATTCTTTTCCTTATCTTCTCCATATCTCATCATTCTGCATAAACAAGGAAAATTCGAATAATCAGAAAGAAATCCAAATATTTTCTCATAGATATTGCATTATTTGTTACCTAAAATAGGTAAAATAACTATATTTTTATAGAGTTATCAGTATACTTTTTTTCATGTAACCTAGTTTTCCTCGTTAATGAATTAAATGAATTGAGCAAGTTTCTTTGTGTTTGCATGTTGATGTGCAACTATGGCTATGCAAATCTAGTCTGATTTAATTTTGTTTATCCTCATTTTTACCGCATTACATCGTCCCTTTCAATTTGGCCAGTTTAATTTTTGTCAACACATGTTCCCAAAAACCTAAGTAAATCATTACTAAATTGTATTTTTGTTTAGAAGAACGGCACTACCATTAACTAAGGTTGAATTTGCTTCTGGTATGGCGCATGCAATCAACTAGTTCACAAAAATTCACTCAAAATATCGATTAAAGTAATTTGAGATGTAAAAATGAATTTACTGAATTGAGATGTAAAGGGAGACGACATACTTCAATTGGTTATTTAGGACAAACGAATCTCTAGTTGATGGCACCCAATTATGTTGCGGAGGAGAAGACTAAACAACCAGAAATAAAAGGTGGAGAGAGACTTTGAAATACAAAGAAACCACAAACTTAATCCTTAGTTTGAAATACAAGGAAAAGAAAAAGAATAAATGTTGAAAAAAAACACACATCTGATCGAATCGAGCAAGGATCCTTCTGCAAACCAGCTAGTCTTTTACTACGAGTTGCCACTAGCAATGCTTCAGAGCAGTTTGGTCGAAGCCGGGGGTAGAAGCAGCTAGATAGCCGGAGAGCAGGCAGTACTAAGGTGGGGGTCAGGGTTTTGGGGGTGTTGGCTGGGTCGTAATTAGGGGCATAAGAGTCCGGCATTTTGATAAATTGCACCACGTTGTGGGCTAGGCCTTTGAACTGTGTCTTGAATCGAACATATGGGATGACGGTGTGGGGAACGTGTGGCATCCTAAAAATTTCATAGCAATCTCTAGGTGCACTGCGACCCATGAATAGGTGATGGAAGCACCATCGGACTATATTATAGTCATTAGACCAATGAATTTCAATTAATCAAGGCCGAGCATCTAATGGACAATTATTTTGTTGGAAATGTATTCTATATCCATGTGTGATTAAGGATTGTATTAAAGGATAAAATTGATAAGGAAATCTTGTTCTTGGCCATGTACTTTATAAGTTGGATTTTTATTGATTTATGTTACAAAGTTTTATGGCCATATAAATTTGTAATTAGGTATTTATTTAAGTGGGGATTAAATGGAAGAATAGGAGGAGTGGGCTGATTTCTTAAGGCCGAACCAGCCCAAAAACCAGCCCACCGTTTTTCCCCATTCATCTGACCAAGGTTGACCCAAGCCCGGCCCAAATGAGGCCCATTATCCTTGCATGAAAATCGACAAGTGGCAAGAGAGGTTTGCATGCTCTATTACATTTGTCCAAGACCAACTCCCACTTGTCATTGCCATGCAAAACCTCATGATTACTAGCTAATCATGAGGGTGAAAGGAAGAAAAAGAGAGAGAGAGGGGCAGAATGGATGAGGCAGCAACCGAGAGAGAGGGTGAGAGAGTGTTCGTGAGAGAGAGGAGACTGAGCGGGCGAGCGAGAGAGAATCCGAGAGAGAGAGTTGTTTGTGTGGGTGTTTTGACAAGGGAGGAAGGAGACTAGTCCCACCATGTGTGCACCAGCAGCCGCCGCCGCTGACGCTACCTAGCACCGCCATCGATTGAGCCTGCCGAAGCCCCAAGTCGCCGTTTACTTACTCATTTTCGTGAACTTGAGGCAAGTGAAGTCCGTTAGCCTACATTTTGCTTGTTGTGGTTGTGTGTGAAGTGTGATGGGTGTTGGAGATGCTTGAGTTGTGATGTTGGATGCTGAAATTCGAGTGAATGGTGGTAGTCTCCTAGAATAAGTAAGCTGTTGCATGTAAGAACAGTCCGACCCCTTGTTATTCCATGAATTTTATTAAATTATCTAGTTAGAATTTGATCTTGTGTTCCCAATGAAAGTTGTAGATGACATCTTGAAGAGTAACATACTAAAATTTTAGAAGAAACGGACAAGTATTGATCTGTGAAATGATTTTTCTTTGAAGTGTTAAATCTGGAAATCGTTACCAAGGGTTAGGGGGAGTTTTGGTGAATTTAGCTCATGATCTATAACGAATCTGACTTTGATTTCTTCACAAAACTTTTACCTATATGTCTTTACTATAACATATCAAAATTTCAGAATTTTATGAGTTGATTTAAGGTTTATACCGAATTTGTGAATAAAACTGTGCAATGGTGATGTTTGAAATTTTAAGGCTGTGAAGCATGGACCGTAGCGACTCGTACGAAGTTCTTTTGACATGGAGTTTTCCATGAAACCTTTTTCTCTAGATCTCGTTTATAACATGTTAAATTTCCAGAATTTATTGAGATCGTTTACTAATTCTTTCAGAATTTTTATTAAAGAAGTGCATTCTGTTTTATCCGAAATTTGTTCTATTTTCAAAAGCAAATGAATTGCTCTATGAGATATGATACCTTGAGTTGTTATTTATATGACATGTGTGGTGACATTTGTGCATTTCATATGACATCAAAATTGATGAAATTTTATAAATTTCATGAAACTTTTGGCATAATTGCATCAAATGGTATCTTCCAAAATGATATATATATATATATATATATATATATATATATATATATTATGATGATGATGATGATACCATTGGAGGTGTGAGCTGACGATGCCCCGGGAGTGTCGGGATGCCCGAAGTGTGTGTGCTGGATGGTCTCATGATGCCAGTTGGGGTGCGAGATGCCCAGAGGTGTGTGCCGGAGGTTCCTCGTAATGCCAGGTTGGGTGCAAGTGATATATAAGGGATGCAAACACTGGTCCCTAGAAGAAAAATGAGATCATTTTGAAAATTAAAAAGGGAATTGAATCATGTGCATGTGTGTGTGCGTATGGCATGATGCATGAATTGCCTATGAAATTGAGTTGGTACCATGTGACATTGAGAATGCGATCATGAAGGTATTGAATGGATCTCATGGGGATATATATACATGACTGTATGGATGATATGAATCGTGCGCATGTATGTTCATATGGCATGGAATATAAATTGCCTTAATGAATGAATCTCATGAAAATACAAGCATGATTACATGGATGATATGTGCATTTCACACAAAATTGTGGTTGTCCTGCCTGTTGCATTATGTAGTTTGATGGATCTTTACTGCTGAGTGGTTGTACTCACCCCTTTTGGGGACTAACATTTCAGATTGAGAGATGCCTCTGTCACCTGTCACGCGTGGTACATTTTATGCCTTACCATATGATGTTAAGGTCAAGTGCTCGGAGCACCCCTCCATTGGTGTTCATGGTCTGGTGTTTATCCGTATTCGTGTTTTGGTTATGTATGATGTGGGTCTACCCGATGGCCCTATAGTCCAGGAGTTTATGTCCGTGCATGTTCGACGCGACGGGACGATGATGGGGATGCTGCCGCCGCCACCGGCCGATGAACCGGGCTGGGTGTGATTAGAGTGTGTGACTAGTAGAGGATGACACTTTTTGGATGGTCGACACTTGATGATGGATTGATGTACATGTCTAATGTAGAGTCGGGTTCTTTTTGGTTATAGTCGAGCTTAGTTAAAGCCTTGGCCTTTTGTTGTACCGACTCGTGATGTCCATTCATATTATGTAAATAAAAGTGGTTCGGCATTAGCTACTATATATATGAAAAGTGTAGTTGGTGTGCATTGCATTATATTATTTAGTTTGAGTACGGGTTAGGGAGATGTCCAGTATGCCTCCATTATATGAACTGCACTGGGACCGATTGAGATGATGCAAACCCCCAGGATTTATGGACCCACTACAATTCAAATGGTATCAGAGTGATATGTTGTTAGGACAAATGAAAGGTAAGCGAACTATGGTGACCCTAGCGGATCAGGGGCCGTATCGAGGGGTGCCACAGAACGAAGGACGTCGGTTAAGGGGTTTAATTGCCATGCTATATTATAAGGACAATATCCTTTTTTTTTTTTGCAAGAGAAAGAGAGATAATTTAATATATGAACGTCTATGCGCTGTTGAGAAAACATTCCCTAAGTGGTTTCAATGATTGACAAAACTGTAGAGACTTTGTTTTCTAATCAAAATTAGTTTTTAGGTGAAAAGTTTGATGAAATATAATCAGAAAATCTCAATCAAAATCAGAGTCATGGATTATTATTCCATTCTTGTGCATTGCATCAAACAACTAGGAATGAGTAAATCACCCGTGCAATAGCTAGCCGGATTCCTTGCCATATTTATGAAGAGTTCCAAAGGGAAAGTTTCCCTAATACCTTATGGAAATCCAACTTTCCTAAAACAATCCTTTAGAGGCAAATTGTTCTTTTCCAAACATAAACATTCAACTTTTGAAAACCCGATTTGTTTGGGTGGCAAATACATATGGGAAGCTTCATCCTGGGCAATCTTGAAGCAATCAAATCTTCTTGACCGTATCCGGGGCCAACGGGTAGATTCGCTAGATGATTCTCCTGGAGACTTGTCCAATAGTCAGCTTTGACTAGGAGGAATATAAGAGGAGGTTTTGAAGTTGAAGGAATAAGAATTTGCATTTACGAGAATTAAAGCTTTTGATTCCAAAGTCTGAATAGTGCTTTGTGTTCTCATACATTCGTCTTGCTGAGCGCTACTATGTAACCTTTTAGAGGCCAAGAGTGTGAGGAGTTGTTCACATGAACTTGTGTTCTGTAGCTCAAGACTTGTAACTTCTAATCAATCTTACTAGTGGATTTCAGCGTATAGGCTGTAGTGCGGGAAAGTTGATGTAGGCTTGCAAAAGCCGAACCACTATAATCTTGGTGTGCAATTCTCTATCCCTTACTCTTTTAATTATTATGGTAAAATTGTGTACTAGTAAGATTTGACCACTTCATTAGAAGTTGTCTTGTTATAATGTTTATTTAATTTTTTTCATTTTTGCAGAATCACCTATTCACCCCCCTTTAGGTGATATTTTAGGCTAACAATTGGTATCCGAGCACGATTACTCTTTATTAAAGTGCTATACTACTTCTGAGTTAACGATTTATCTATGACTAGCAATATTGCGCCAAGTCTAATGGAAGGACAGAGTGATACTAGACCCCCGTACTTCGATGGGAGAGATTACAATATCTGGAAGAATAAGATGAAAGCATTCATTAGATCCAAGGGTCCCTTGGAGTGGGATGTGGTTCTAAAAGGCGTGAGACCTATAGCTTCTTAGAAAGAAGGCGGCAAAAAACCAGAGATCTTAGCTTTTATTTGATGTGGACATAACCAAAAGAGAAGCACTAGATGCTAAAACTGTTTACTCTTTGTATTGCTCTTTATCTTCATCTGAATATAATCGAATCTCTTCTTATGAATCAGCAAATTTAGGATAGATTGCAAGTGACATATGAAGGAACTGATCGGGTTAAGGAGATGAAAATAAACATTCTTCTCCAACAATACAAACCCTTCAAAATGAAACAAGAAAAATCCATAACGGACATGTTCAGCAAATTTACTAACACTGTCAAAGGATTGGCATACCAATGGCAACCTATATCAGATCCAATGAAAGTGAACAAGATTCTTCGAGGGTTGTCAAAGGAGTGGAACAACATTAAGACATCAATTTGAGAGACTCAAAGAATATCACCTCTTTCTATGGATGAAATCATAGGAACACTTCAATCCTATGAAGAAGAACGTCTAAATGAAGAAGACACAAGAGGTAAGAAATCAATAGCTTTAAAATCTAATCTTGACTCTAATAATTCAGATTTAGACAAAAATGACGAAGACAACGAGGAGATTGCTCTTATGGTAAAAAGGCTTCAAAAAATGGCTAGAAAAGAAAGGAAGTTTAAAGGAAAAAAAAATCCTTCGAAACTTCTGAGCATAAGAGAAGTTTCAATAACAAGGAGGAAAACAAAGATGCGGTTTGCTTGGAATGCAAAAAGTGAGGACATATCAAACCAAATTGCCCTCTTCTGAAGAAATAGAAGAACCAGTATGAGAAGACAAAGAAAACACTGAAGGTTGAAATATGGAGTGACATTGAGTGTGAAGAAAGTGATAAAGAATATGCCAACATTTGTCTCATGGCAAAATCTGACTCTGGAGAATAATTTGAAGTAAGTAATTTTGATATTTCGATTGAAATATCTAATTACATTGAAGAATTACATATTGATTATAAGACTGTGCTTAGAAAATTCTTAGAATTGAAGAAGGAAAACTCAAGATTAAACAACAGCATTTTTTCCAAAAAGAAAAAATTGAGTGTCTTGAAAAGGATATTCTTCAAACAAAAGAAAATCATGATTCTATTTCAAAAGAAAATGATTCTTTAAAAAAGGAAATTTCAGATGTTGCAAAAAGATCTTCAATCGGCTCAAAAACTTTGGAACATATTTTGTCCATGCAAATCCCATATTATAACAAATCGTAACTTGGATCGAAAAAAAAAAAAAAGAGTTTTAGAAAATGATTTTACGACTCACAAAGAGAGGAAGAAGCAAAAACCTCCTAGAGTTTTCTATGAAAATCATTTTAGAAAACAATTTGTAAAGCTTGTTGATAAAAACCTTCTTAAAAATGTTCAATCTGTAGCAATCATGATCATTATGAAAATGACTGTTCCAAAGGTTTGAAGCCAATTCAGAGGAGCTTTCAAAGCATGGCCAATCTTTCTAACCAGAAAGGACCCAAATAGATATAGGTACCAAAGAAGACATGAATTTGCATTAACCTTTGTAGGTACCAAAGAAAAAGAGAAACAAGTGGTACCTCGATAGTGGTTGCTCAAGATATATGACTGATGATCCAAGCAAATTTATTGAGTTCACAAGATTTAATAATGGAAGTGTTTCCTTTGGAGAGAACAACAAAAGGAAGATTATTGGTAAAGGAATTGTTGAGATTGGAAACCTGACAATAAAAGATGTATCTCTTGTCAAAAGTCTAAACTATAATCTAATTAGCATCAACCAGCTATGTGATGCTGGATACAAAATATGCTTTCAAGGAGACAAGTGCTTAGGCACAAGCAAAGATCTAAAGTAGTCGTTTACTGGGAGAAGACACATAAATATCTATATATTATGTATAATTGTTGATGATGCTCAATGTCTGATCTCCGTCAAGGATGAATCAGTCCTCTAGACAAGAAGCTTGGGCATATAAGCACCAAGCAAATAGCGAAAATCTCCTCAAAGAAATTGGCATGAGGTTTACTGGATCTTAGATTTGAAAGATTTGAAGTTTGCTCAATCTATGCCCTAGGCAAATAGGTAAGGAATTCATTCAAGCCCATCAACTTCGTTAGTACTAACAAAGCTTTGAAAATTTTTCATATGGACAACTTTGGACCTACAAGAACGCAAAGTTTGGGAGGTAAAAGGTACTACTTGGTAGTAGTCGATGATTACACAAGTTATAGGTGGGTTTTCTTCCTTACGCACAAGCATGAAGCATTTTCTCATTTTTCAAAATTTACCAAAAACATTCAAAACGAAAAAAAAAAAAAAAAAAAAAGGTATTCTTTCTTGCATCAAAACTAATCATGGGGAGAGTTCGAAAATCAGAGATTTTAAAATTTTTGTGAAGAAAACGGTTTTGAGCATCAGTTTTCAACTCCCTAAACCAGGAGGTGGTCACGAGGTTCGTCAACGATCTTGTTAAGGATGTCTGATTTGATATCAAGTATAGCCACTTGGCCAAGTTATTCAGGCAAGTGACCCGATACCACCGCCATGGGTGGAACGTGCGATGGATGCAAATCAATCGCGAGTACTTCCGCAGCCCCTGGTCCTTATTTCGGCCACTGCTGCTTTCGTTCTTCCAGTCCTTACCTTCATCCAGGCATTACTACACTATTTACGCTTACTATCGTTCCGAGAATTAACCAAGCTCTGCAACACTATATATATATATATAGCACCATCAATTGAACTTGGAGCAATCAGACCGGTAAAATTTGTGCCTCATTTCTATGTTTTGCTTTGGCTACTATCCTTTTAATTCGTTTTAGATTGCTTAGAGTTAAATACATCTTCATCACAGCAGTTAAGATTTCTAGCAATGGAACGTGTCCATAACCCTTAATTTAAAAGGCAACGATATAACGAAGAGCACTCTATTAACTAGAGAATTCTAATGTTATTGCAGCCGATCGAAATTGACAGACAAAGATGTCTTAGATGCATCATCATCGTTGACTCAAAAATAGCAGCGATCGCTAATCGGACCATTGTGAAGTGGACTGAAAATGGTCTTAAACGAGCTTTGAATAAATTTCATATATTGTGTTTATCGCTATGGAATTTCATCTGAATAAAAAATTATTCCTTGTTCATGCCAAAGCGTGAAATCTCTAACTTCGTGGTAAATTTATACTCTCTTTTTTTTTTTTTAAAAGAAAATTCATATTAGCCTTTCAGTAATCCATTTCGCAATTTTGAAATTTCATAATCATAAACAATATCTTTTATATCTTTGAAAATTTGGGCTTTGGCCAAGCTGGCACGGACAAACCATTCAGTTCGGTTGGCCTTATTATTATTTTTTTTAATATTAAAATTAGGCCCGAGCCAGATTACTAGACTCAGAAAAGGTCATAGACGACTCGACCGGAATCAAGAACACCCTTAGGGCCCCACCGGTCGACAACCCAACTATTAATGACTACATCCTCTCCCTCTTCCTTATATATATAAAATTATAATTCATCGTTTGAATTTCCTTGGGCACTTGCTTGCTTCAACTTTGCCCGACTACACTAGACACCGTGACGCAAGACATGATAATACTTAAGGCCGTGATTTAATTTATTTCCCTGATCATTTTTAAATATTCAGAAAATTTTTACATGATATTATTTTTTTATGTCAACTTGATTTTATTTATCTTTATAAAATTTTTGACTAGTTTAGGATCTCACGCGTATAAATATATGCTTCATTTTCATGTGTCGTAATTTTCCTTTTTGATAAACTAAATGAATTGAGAGAAAATTTTATATGGTTTGCTCGTTTACGTGTGCGCAACTTCAATTGTACGAATCTAGTGCAATATAAGTTGGTTTATCCCCATTTCACTGCTTTACATCACCCTTTCAACTTGGTCGATATAGTTGTTGTCAATGTATACTCCCCAAAACCCAAGTAAACCATTACATAATTAGGTTTTTGTTCCATAGAACGGCTACTTCCATCAGCTAAGGTTGAATTTGCCTGTCTTATGGTGCATGCAATCAACTAGTTCACAAATATTCTTTTGAAAGATCGATTAGAGAAATTTGAGATGCAAAATCGATTTACCTAATTGATATATGAAGTGAGACAACAAATTTTAAGCAGATATTTGGGAAAACAAAACTCTAATGAGTGGTACCCACTTATTTTGTGGAGAATAAGACCAAATCACTAGGATTAAAGGTAGAGAGAAAGACATGGGATACCCAAAAAAAAAACCACACCTTTAATCCTTAGCCTAATATACAAAAAAAGAAAAAAGAAAAAGGCAAACAAGACTAAATAATGTAAATAACCCATACACCTAATCAAATCCGGCAAGGCTCCTTCTGCGAACCAGCTAATTGTTGACCACGAGTCGCCATCATAGATCCCTCGAAGCGCCGCTAGAGACAGAAGCAGGAGGAGGATCGGGACGGGGGCTTGTGTTTATGGGGGGCCCGCTTGGGGTGCGGAGGGGCTCCGGTGTTGGTGGGTTGGCTGGGCTGCCGGACCTGGGAATGGCGGCGGGGCTGGGGTGTTTTTCTTTTGGGGGCCGGCTTGGGGGCGGCGGGACTTTCGAACTTGGGGAGGGTTTCTGCTTTTGTTTTTGGGGGTGGCGTTACTACCCGACCTGGCGGGGTGTTTTTGTTTCTGGGGGGCAGGCTGGGACGGCCGAGCTTGGGGGACGGCTGCGCCGGAGGGCTTTTGGTTTTTGGCAGGGAGTTTTGTATTTGGGGCGCCGCTGGGATACCCAACCTGGCTGCGCCGTGGGGGTGTAGCTCACGGGGCCGCCCTTGGCCTTTGGAACCCTCCGGCACGTTCATATTGATGATATTCACGTTAATAGTTGGGTTTACGAGGACTATTTTTGTATCAGACATTTGGGATGGTGGTGAGGGACACGAAGCACGGCGGTTAACGGATGCGATGGCGGGGCTATGTTACAACTACAATTTTCTTCCTTTGTAAGAGATTGAGCAACTGACAATTTTATATGTATATAAACAGGTCAGTTGGTCAACTTAGACTATCGATTTTATGCGGGGCCAGACGTGGGATTTGCCCACGCATGTTCTGTTGTTTTTTCCTTGCCTAAGAGTTTATATTCCAACTCGCTTTGTACTTTGCAAGCACTACGCACCATGTTGTTATCAAATTAGTGACACACTTAAGGATGGACTCTGTGATATTTTATAAGATCACTGCTGACTATTATAAATGATTAAGCTATTCGATGGAAAGATTTGAACTCGAAATCTTCTATTATGATACATGTGAAATTTTATGAAACCTTTATGAATTAATCTAGAAGTTTAGGATGTTGGATAAAGTTATAATTTAATATTTAAAATATCTTATTGGCCCCATTTCTTTGGTAGGCATAGATAGTGCCTAGAGGTGGACGGAAAGGTCGAAAAAGCGAGGCCCCTGCCTTCTCGGCCGCTATGATTAGTTAAGAGTGGTGAGCGGAGAGTAACGAAAAAGTGACATGCTAAAGTATGGTCCCCTTTGTTTAGTCTCACTTGGTGCATGAGATTTTCACGATCACAATTTTGCTATCTAAGCAAAATAACAATTTTAAGAAGAGTTTTCTTGTTGTATAATGCCTTTGTCTTTATCGATGCAAAGATTTTAAGCTGGTTTTTGTAATGGAGGTTTGAAAATTAGACTGACAACTGATTACCAAAGATTAAATCTACCTCTAAAATGGCGCATGCAATCAACTAGTTTATATATGTTCTCTCGAAGAGAAAGATAAAATTAGAGAAATTTCAGATGCGAAAATGAATTTACTTATTCGATCTATAAAGTGAGACAACATATTTTAAGTAGATATTTTGGGACGACAAATCTCGGGTCAATGGTACCCTCTTTATCATGGGGGAGGAGAGGGACATAGGTCTAGGAATAAAAGGTAGAGAGAGACTTGGCATACGAAGAAACCTCACGATCTTAGCCTAAAATACAATACAAGAAAGGAATGATTATTGATTAAATCTGACAAGGATCCTTCTGCCAGTCAGCCGGTCGTTGACTATGTTCGTTATGAGCCAATCTAACAAGTTTAAACTATCTTTCTCGTTTGCCATTTTTCTTTTCCAAAGTACGGTTTTATTTTCCAAAGCGCTCCCCAATAGCGGGGGCACTGGCCAGCCTAAGATACCGTTACATAATGTAGTTTTCTCATTATAGAATGCTGTCGTGTTTACTGAGGAGAAGACGTTTTTTGGGGGGTGCGTGGGTGGGGCATTGTTCAACCTTTCTTAGTCCATTATTCAAACCAGCTGACTCAGACCCTTATCAAGTCTGAACACTCAGAAAACTTGCAGTGGACGGTGGTTGGGCGCATTGTTCAATCTTTCTTAGTCCAGCTGACTTAGACCATTGTTCAATCTTTCTTAGTCCAGCTGACTTAGACTCTTATCAAGTATGAACGCTCAGATAACTTGCAGTGGACGGTGGGTGAGCGCATTGTTCAACCTTTCTTAGTCCATTTTTCAAGCCAGCTGACTCAGACCCTTATCAAGTCTGAACACTCAGATAACTTGCAATGGGCGCCCCGCACCCACCCACCTAATGTTTTCTTCCTCTAGTCTATTGGTAATTGAGGGAAACTTTCTCTAATTGGATCACTAATTCGTAGTTTACAAACATAAACGTCACTTACACAAAATATCACCTAAACAACCACATACGCAACAAAATAATAAAGAATCGAATCATCACCTCAAATGTGAGTCGAGCTGAGGTTGCGGATCTCGATCAACCTCAAGCTGCAATAGCTCTGATGTCACTCCGAAGTCACTGACCTTGGACAACCTTAAATTGGTCACATCTGTGCGCCATGAGCGCACACAGAGGGAGAGATATTATTTTACCTAGGTATATCAGTTTAAAGAGAAAAGGAAAGTCAATCGGGAATTCTTCAATCAAAGATAGTGGAAAACATATCTATAAACACCTAATGTTTTGCCTATGATTGTTGAAAAATTCGAGACACTTTGATCGAAAACAAAACTTCATAAAAGATTTCGATTGAAGGAAACAATTAGGTTGCAATCTTCAAGAGCTTTCCAAACATACCAAGACCATGGGTTTAAAAAATATAGCAACTCTTAGGGTCCGTTCGTTTCGCGGAAAATTGGCCATTTCTGGAAAATATTTTCCTAAAAGTCATTTTCTAGAAAAAATAACAATATTTTCTAGTGTTCGGCTAAAATCTGAAAATGTTTCGGAAAATATTTTCCGGTGTAAGGAAAACATTTTCTAAGAATTCATCCCTTAGGCATTCATCACTTACCGACCTATAAATCCATCAAATATGAACTTGCCTTTAAATCCGAGCAAACTTGCTTCATATCTTTGTTCCCTCATTGTCGCCAAATACTCATTTACTCTAAAATATGTTCGTTTGGATTTTAAAAAGACACAAAGCATGTACAGCCCTAATGAGAATCTTCCAGTTTTTTTTTTTTTTTGGTCGAAATAAGTAGCTTTCATTACTTGCTAAATAACAGATAACAAGTAGATTCAACATTTAAGCATAGGATTAAGCGAAGAGGGTTGGGAGGATTATCAATCCAACTCGGTGGAAGAGAGCCCGTACAATGGGCCCTCACTACTCATTTGGCCGCTTGGTTGGCCTCTCTAGGCTGAAAGATAAGCCGGGGTTGAGGATGAAGGCCCAACAAAAAGGTGCAGTCGTTGATGATGGATTTGGCAGCCCACGGTGCTTCCATTTGTCCCATAATGCTGTCCACAACCACTAAATTATCTAAAGCAAGGAGAAAGTACAAGTCAGAAAGTGAACTAAACTCAGTTCGTGGGTGTTCTGTGTCCAGCTTCTTCTTCAACCAGAGCAACCCCTCTCTCACAGCTAGGGTTTCCGCCATCAGAGCCGAAAGTAGTGTGGATTGACTTCACAAGACCATCAATGAGAACGCCATGCTCGATTCTGCAGATCACAGCCACCGATCTAGTCAAGGATGAGCTGCACCAAGAGTTGTCCACATTTATTTTCCAAATCTGGTTTTTCTTTTGTGTCCATGATTTGGGGTGCGAATGTTTGCTGATGTTCAGTTCTTCTTTGTGTAGATGCCATTTTCGGTAGAGACAAGATTCTAGGGAAGCTTCCTCTAGGATCGATCTTGGTTGTGGTGGCTGAGCTTGGAAGACCATAGCGTTCCTTGCCTTCCAAAATTTGCCATAGTACTCCAGCAACAAAAGCTTTCTCTCGACAGTCGACCTTTGAGGTAAGAGTCTCTAACACCCATTTGTCTATACGTGTGATTTCCATCAGGGAGATGTTTATTTCTAATCTGGGGCCTGACCACACATCTTTTGTCCAGCTGAACATTAGGAAGAGGTGTTCCACCATCTCCGGTTGTTGGCCACATATTGCGCAAATAGGCTTAGGTACCATCCTCCTCTTGAATAAACACTCCTTGGTAGGCAATGCATTGTTACATATGCTCCATATAAGAAATTTGATTTTGGGGTATGTTTTCAACTTCCATATTTCATTCCATAAGGCTTTCGGGACCTGGTATGATGTAGATGGTTGGGTCTGTGGATGGCATTTGTTATGATTTCTGACTCTGTTGTATCCGCTCTTTACCTTATATTCTCCCGAATTGTTTGTTGTCCATAGTAACTTGTCATGTCCTAGGTTCAGGCAAAGGGGAGTAGCTATAATTTCTGTAACTACTCCATCCTCGAACAAAAGCTGAAGTTTTTGTTCATCCTATTTACCCGCTGAAAAATCAATTAGTTCAGCAACAAACTGAGGGTCATTTTGATTTGGAGGGCCTCCTATCTTACCTGAAGGTAGCCATGTGTCCTCTCTAACTCTGACATTTTTTCCATCACCAATTTCCCATCTCATATCTGGTTCAATAACATCCCGACCCACTAGGAGGCTCTGCCATCCCCAAAAAGGATTATGGCCTTTTTTTGCATTCAAGAAGTTGTTTATGGGAAAGTATAGGCTCTTCAAAACTTTGCTCCAAAGGGCATCCGAGGTATTGATCATCCTCTAGGCTTGCTTCCCCAACATGGCCTTGTTAAAATCTACAAAATCTCTGAACCCAAGTCCTCCACAATCCTTCCTAGTCTTTAGCACTTCCTAACTTTTCCAGTGAACGCCTTTCTTTTCAACACTTTGTTTCCACCAGAAATTGGAAATTTTTCGCTCAATTGCCTTACAAATGGATATGGGAATTTTAAATATTGACATGGCGTATTGTGGCAATGCTTGGATGACCGTTTTGATTAAGATCTCTTTCCCCGTTTTGATATCAACTTTTCTTTCCAACCCTGCAGTTTGTTGTCCACCTTTGCTAGGATCCAAGCAAATAGTTGTTTTTTAGTTTGGCCCTAATTAGAAGGTATCCCTAAGTACTTCCCTGTTTTCTCCATTATAGGGACTCTTAATTCAGCCACTAGATTTGCTTTCAAGCCGTAGGGGCAATCATTCCCAAAGAAAATACTTGACTTGTTGAGGTTGATAGCTTGACCCGTGGCGAAACAGTACTGATTTAGAATATTTGCTAGATTTTGAGCTTCCATGATCGAGCCCTTTAAGAAAAAAATGGCATCATCCGCAAACAAGAGATGTGAGAGTATAGGATAGGCTGGGTTCAAACGGATCCCCTGGATGGTTTTATCTTCGACGGCTTTCAGCATAAGGGAGGATAGGGCATTTGCCATTATGATGAAAAGATAGGGGGAAAGTGGGTCTCCTTATTTAATGCCTCAGGATGGGAAGAAATGGGTTGAGAGTTCTCCGTTAACTCTTACACAAAAAGAGACCGATGAGATGCATGTTTTGACTAGGAGGACCCATTTTTCATAGGAACCAAGTTTCAACATATAGTCGGTCAAAAAATCCCATTCGATTCTATTATAGGCCTTTTGCATATCTAGTTTGAGGATCGCCTGGAGCTTCCGCTTACTTTTTCGAACCCTTAGCTGATGTAAAACCTCTTGGACTATGAATATGTTATCTTGAATTTGACGACCACTCACAAAGGCACTTTGTTCTTGTTAAACAATATTCGAGAGGAGAGGTTTTAGTCTATTTGCCATCACTTTTGCTATAATCTTATAGTTGAAATTGCAGAGACTAATAGGCTTGTATTAGTTTATGTCTTTAGGATTTGTAACTTTGGGGATGAGTGTGATATGAGTTTGATTTAGCTCAGGGTCGAACATACCTTGGTTGAAAAAGGAGTCGACCATTTGGAATATATCTTTGTGCATCACTAGCCATTGGCTTTGATAAAATAAACCATTCAGCCCATCTAGTCCTGGAGCTTTTGTGGCCCCAATTTGAAAAACTACAGCTTTAACTTCCTCCCTTGAGACTAGCCTTATCAGCTCCGCATTCATCTCTTCATTGACCCTTTGCTAGCATTGGTCTAAAATAGGCTGATAATTTCTATTTCCCATCGAAGTATACAAAGATTGATAGAAGCCCCTTATATGATGTTTTAGGATAGAAGAATCTCTACTCCACGTGTTATCTTCGAGCCTAAGCATGGTTATCCTATTTCTTTGCCTTCTTTGGACCGTTGTGGCATGAAAAAATTTTGTAATGTGATCACCCCATTTCAGCCAATTAATCCTGGAACGCATGCACTAATACATTTCTTCCTACCTCCGTAACCTTTCAATAAGTTCTACAATTTCACTATACTTTGCCTTGTTGGAAATAGCATCTCCACTATTCATCAGCTTTGTGAGTTTGTTTCTTAGACGTTCAATTTGTTGAGGTGCATTTTTGAATCATTTCCTGCTCCATTGCCATAACTCAGCAGCCACCCTTCTTGATTTCGGTACAATGTTCAAAGGGGTGCTTGTATCTTTTCCCCAAGCTTCTCGGATGACTTCTGTACATTCATTTTCATCGAGCCAAAAAGCCTCAAACCTAAACATTCTTCTTCGATTTGTTGTGTTGGGCTCCAAGATCCGAGCCAATCGCGGGTAATGCAAAGACTTCTACATGCCGAAATTGAACTCTTCATGCTGGATTACATAAGGCCCTGTCAAGACGTTTCTTTACTAGCTCACTTCCTTCTCTATTGTTGGTCCATGTATATGTGCATCCCTTACTTATGATATCCATTAAGGAACAAAAGTCGAGAAATTCACGAAAGGCCATCATTCTCTATATAGCCACCTCCCTTCTATCAACCTTCTCCCATTGATATAGCACTTCATTGAAATCTCCAATGCAAAGCCAAGGAAGAGTGTTAGAGTAATTGATTGAACTTAAATTTTGCCATAAGGGTAGCCTCTCCTGAAAGACAGTGGAAGCATGTACGAAAGATATCCTCATTGATTGTCCACTGCTAAAGATTTTGCAAATAATATCGATAAGTTCCTAGGAGCTTCCTTCAATTCCACTTCAACTTCATCATCCCACATAAGAGGTAATCCTCTCGCTATTCCAATTGGATTTATAATAATAGAATGCTTAAAACCTAAGCTTCTTCTTACTTAGTGAATCATGTTTTCTCTGTTTTTGGTCTCCATAAGGAAAACCAAGATAGGCTTTTCATGAGCTACTAGAGCTCTAAGGTGCTGAATTGTCAAGAGAGTACCCAACCCTTGACAATTCCAACTTAGGACCTTCATTTGTGCTTTAGTGGCTTATTAGGGCTAGCCACCAAAGCCCATTCTTTGACCCCTTCCCAACCCTAGATCAGTGTGTCCAGAAGAACCTCCTCATCAAGTAGTTGATTCGATGGAGTCCTGTTTTTCGTAAGGATTAACTCTTTTCTGTTTTTTTGCCAGGCCTTCCCTTTTTCTTGGTCGCTTGAGGTGAGTTACATGATATGAGTTTGCTGAACACGTTTCCCCCTTTGTTGCAACATATAATCATCCATTGTCACATCTTCTACAGGTTCTTTACCTCTGGCGTGTGGTGTAATCACAGCTAAGGCATTAGGCCCTAGATATTCCTCCCTTACAACCTCCACTTCATCCATAATAGGATTCTCTGGGACAGTTTCTTCATCCTCCTGTGGTAGGTCTACTCTTCCATAAAATGTTTTCCATAAAGGACTAAATTCCTGTACTTCTGCTCTTAGCCGTGAGCCATATCTCCCTAGTTTTGTGACACCCCAAACCCCCTCTTAGGTCGCTGCAGGCACCTAATGTTACACCTATTTACATCTCTTAGAAGAAGCATCGTAAATCATAGACTTTTTTTTTTTTTGAAAACGGTCTCAACGCGACTCATTTAGCGGAAGCACAATATAACATCGCCATCTCTCCCTCCATCAACCATGATACAATTGCACATCACTAACATCATAATAAAAGACAGAGCTATGACACTTTATTTACATATTTTCCAAGATGGGTTTCCTTGGGTCGGTACATCAAAAGAAAAGCTAGGACATGAAGCCATACTCGGCCATAAACTCAAAAAGAAACACTCGACCCACTACAACTAACGTGCAAGATCCCCATCACTAGTGTTGGCTAATCAACCCAAAAAGTTTCAGCTCCTACTTCTCATGCACGGGTCCTCACACCCATCCCGGTGCATCAGGCGGTGGTGGCGGCAACATCCCACACATCACTCCGTCTCAATGAACATGGACGGATATAAACTCCTGAATGACAGGGCCCCCAGCCAGGCCCACGTTGTACATCATTAAGGCGCGCACTCGAATAAAAGTCAGTCTAGGAATGGTGGGATAGTCGATCTCCACACACTTGACCTCTACATCTGAAGGAAGGCCGTAAAATACAATAATCACTCAATGCATCATACAATACAATCACAACATAATACATGTCATTCATGCATCCAAGCATACTTACCTTGAAGCCATGCATATACCATCATACATCATCATCACAATCATATCACATACATGTCATCATGCCATAGGTGATCATTATTATGTCACACACATGTATCATCATGCCATAGGTGGTCATCATCACATCATACACATATCATCATGCCATATGTGATCATCATCACATCATACACATGTCATCATGCCATAGGTGATCATCATCACATCACACACATGTATCATCATACCATAGGTGATCATGATCATGTCACACACATGTATCATCATGCCATAGGTGGTCATCATCACATCATACACATGTCATCATGCCATAGGTGATCATCATCACATCACACACATGTATCATCATACCATAGGTGATCATCATCACATCACACACATGTATCATCATGCTATAGGTGATCATTATTATGTCACATATATATCATTATCATCATGCCACACAACCATACGTATGTCCTCATATCACATGTGCATGATTCAATTTTCACTTTTATCTTTCAATTTGATCACCACATTTCTCTTTCTCGGGATCAGCAATTTCATCCCATACTTTACCACTCGCACCCCAACTTGGCATCGCGAGAAAAACCTCCGGCATTCAGCCATTTAAGGCCACCGGGCATCCGGCACCCCCCATCCTAGGCATCCTGATACTCCCAAGGCATTATCAACCACCTCAAACAGTTTCCTCATTTATCATTGTTCATGTTCACTAATTTAGGTCTCACTCAGCATGGCACATGATGTAATGGCAAACAAAATCACTTCCATCCTTTGATTCATACATGCATCTCCAATCATTCATAACAATAAAATTCATGGAATTCGTACAATTTAGAATAGTCTATTCATCATGCATTTTTCAAGTTTATTAAATTCCAGCTTGTACCATTTTAGAAAATATTTAAATTAAATATCCATATGATTCTCAAAAATCATGAAATCAAGGCATGTGATAGACAAGACAATAAGATAATAATTTCATGAAAAACACATGCCCAATAGAGTTCCACACAAAAGATATAATTCACACAAGTACAACATGCAATTTCGGATAGAAACAGAATGTGCAGTTTTTGAAATAATTCGATTAAAATACCTAAACGACCTCCGAAAATTATGAAAGTTTACCAGGTTATAGTTAAGACACTAAATTAGATTTTTCATGAAGACTTCTAGGCCATATTCGCTTTAGATAATTTCCTATAGTCGTCCGAAGCTTCTGGTTCTAGCACCGAAACGTCCAGTGTAGTTATCTCCGAAAAATCGAGTTTTCACCCACTTATTCTTCTTCATTTCCTCTGAAATTTAGATATGTTTTACTTCAAGAGGTTTCCTACAACTTTCATTAAGGGATCTAAGTCAAAATCCAACTCGAAACATGCGTGCAAGCCTTCACAAGATTCTGGTTCAGTCGATATACACGAAAACAGCAAGCTATCTCAACAAACAAAACATACTAGCTCCGGTTTCTCACTCCTAATCACCCAAAATTCGACACCACTCCAAACACACATGCAAGACACACATGCAAGAGTAGGAAGTGGATCCCAACTTGCCTCTAAACTCAAGAGAATGATGGCACGCGGCGGACGAACAGGCGGCGACAGGCAGACGAACGGCGAGTGGCTCCTTCTCCTCCTCTCTCGTCGTCACTCTCTCTCGCGCAACTCCCTCTCTCTCTCGCAACTCTCTCTCTCCCTTTGGCTTGGACGGAAACCCAACCGGCCACTCTCTCTCTCTCTCTCTCTCCCCTTTTTGTTCCCCCAAATCTCCATCATTAGCAATCATCACTTGCCTCTCCACAAGCCAATGCATGCAAGCCTCTTTTTGCCACTTGGCATGCCACATGCAAGATGGGCTTGGGCTTGGGCTTGGGCTTGGATGGGAAGAAGTGGGCCGGCCACTCCTCTTGGGCCTCAATTGTGCTGGCCTCCCTTGTGGCCGACGACAGCCCCTTCGTGGGCTTCAATGGGCCGGCCATCTTAGCCCATCAAAATCCACTCTTGGGCCTAAGGCCCAAACCTAAATAAAAATCAAATTTTACCCTTTCTTATTCTTTCTTTTAGGAATTTAATTACTAAATTCTACATGGCCAAAATCTTGTAACATTTTATTTATAGGAACTTAGTCTATAAAGTGCATAGCCAAGCATAGATTATTCTCATTAATTTATCCTATAGTTTTAATTTCAAAAATTCATGAACACAAGCATATATCACTTGGCCTTAAGAGAAAACTAATGGCTAAAGCATAAACCATAGGTAATTTCATTACCTAATTACGGGCTTTAATTCCTCTAGAGGTTGTCTTGGATTTTTGGTATGCCACAAGTTTATCTTGAGGTAGTTCCGATTCCTCATAAAGTATTTCTTGGCAAAAAGTAGCATAGTGCCCAATACGACCACAGGAATAACAAAAATGTGGTAGCCTTTCATCCTTGAAATCTAACCACCATTTCTTACTGCCTAAATCCACTACAGTATCTGTTTCAAGAGGACTTGAGAGGTTCAGGTTGACTTTTGCCTTGCTGATTTTGTGTAAACTGTTGTTTCTAGCCTCTATTTTCATCTCCTCCACTCTTCCCATTTTAGAAGCTATACTCCGAATAGAGTCCTCATTCATTCTAGCTCTAGGTAACCCCAAAAAATGCACCCAAAATGCAGTGTGTGTGAACTCGTAACAATGTTCAGGCACATCGGGATCTCCTTCCAACAGCACAAGAAGATTACTTGCGAAAGACCATGGACCCGTCTCTAAAACTCTTCTTTTATCCTCTACCGATTCAAATAGAAAGGAAAATAAACCCTGTTATATAATCTCACATTTGACAGTCTCAACTTTCCGTGCTTTCTTCATTGTACTACAAAATGCTTGGAAATTGACATTCGGTTTTGAATGAAGCTTTCTATAGAGGATGAGTTCACTTTCCTGTTTTTCTTTCTTAGGAATAGTTGGCTCGAGCTTCAGCACATCGTCTTCTGACAAGAAGTCTCCCATTTTCCTACATAATGCCGCCAGTCTAATTTGGTTTTCTCGGGATCTCTCCATTTCCGAACAAGTTCCTCAAAATTTTGATTATTCAAAGGTGTATGGGCAAGGAAAGGAGTGAAGGGAGCTCTATCGTTGAAAAGGCTATTCTTCACAACTTATGGTTTTGGCCTATCTAGGTATGGATTGGGAGTGTTCTAGGGACTCACAGGTGGTTTAAAGTTCAATTAGTGGTAGGGGTTTCAAGGTTCGGCTCTTTGTTAATCTGGGTTTGGTTTTTTTGGGCTGATTGTGAGCTTTGGAGACCATTTTCCAGATCTGAGTTGAGCTTTGGCGCAGGGGTTCTACAATAGAGACAAAGTGCAATGATGACTAAGAAAGCTAGAAGAAGAAGAGGGACGTAGCCCTAATCTAGTGGAAATGGTGATGCAATGGCCATTGGGGTTAGGGGAAATACTCCGATTTTTGGATCTAAGGTATCAAACAAAGGGGAACTTGTTGGAGAAAACTTCTTATTTTTCTTTTGAAGCTGACAAAACGTTTCCATCAGTCTAGTCTGAAGACTTGCAGACTCTTTTGTCAAAGTCTGAAAACCGCCAGATCGCCAGACTCAAGATTTAAAGTCTACCATCATTGACTGTTTCTAGACCGTCGAAGAAGACTTATCCAGAATTGAGTATTTCTTGAAGGATTTGATTCGAACGGTTGGAGAAGATCTCATGACTGGAGATAGCATCTAAAGATCTATTATTCGTATTGAAAATAATTCGAGTAATTCAGATCCGTTGATTGGCGAAGTATACTTGGAATGTTCTACTTATGGAAACCTAGATCCTGATTTGTATGGGCGAGCAGGATTAGTGGGCTATCTTCACATTCCTTAAATAACTCGAGATCTCTTTAAATTGATTCTGTCCAATGGGTAAATTGGAAGAACTCCTTTGGAAGGTACCAACGGTTATAAAGGCATAGAGGAGTATATAAGGAGGATGCTCTAGTTATTCGAGTGTGTGCGAGATAGACAAATTCCAAAGTTTGAAACTCCTTGTTCTTTGCTGATTCAATTGTTGTGTGTAAACTTGTACTCAAAAGAGAATTTAGATTCTTGTGAGACCTTGAGGAAGTGTAGCAAAGTCTCTACACTATGGAATCAAGGACGTGATACTGTAACGACTCTTTTTGATTCATAGTGAAATCCAACCAATGGGTTGTCAGTGCGGGAGAGTGGATGTAGGCTTGGATTAAGCCGAACCACTATAAACCTTGTGTTCTTATTCTCTTCCCTGAACTCTTTATTTGTTCGTAACTCTATTTAATTGTTAAAGTCCGATTCATTCTGCAAAGTCTATTGTCAATCAGACTCTAGTTAAAAGGAAAAGTTTTATACTATATTTTGCAAAATTTGTCTTTGCACCTATTCACCCCCCTCTAAGTTTTCATACTAGCTCTTTCAATTGGTATTAGAGCATGTGTACTCATTTGAATTGAAGTATTTTTACTTCAGAGTTAACGATCCATTGTTAGTATGTTGGCTCCAGGTTTGGTAGAAGGGCAAAGCAATACCAGATCGCCTTATTTTGATGGAAATGAATACAACATATGGAAAAACAAGATGAAGGCATTCCTAAGATCAAAAGATCATCTAGAATGGGATGTGCTAGACAAAGGAACTATTCCTAAAGCTACAACAGTCTCAGAAAGGGAAAAGAAGCTGTTGAGGCTAGCATGATGACACAAGAAGAGACATCCAAAAGACAAGCTTTTGGTGCAAAAGCAATTTATTCATGATATTGTGCATTATCTCCTACTGACTATAACAGAATATCTTCTTGTGAAATAGCTAAAGAAGTCTAGGATAAGCTGCACATCACCTATGAATGAACCGATCGAGTGAAAGAAACCATAATCAATATTCTGTTTGGTCAATATGAAGCCTTCAAGATGAAACTAGGAGAAACTATCGCTGACATGTTTAGTTGTTTTACAGAAATCATGAATGGTCTTGAATATTAAGGTCAACCAATCTTTGGACCCATGAAAGTTAACAAACTGCTGCGTGGACTTTCAAAGATTGGAATCACATAAAGACCTCAATAAGGGAGACTCAAAGGATCATGCCACTCTCTGTTGACGAATTGGTTGGCACTCTTCAGTAATGAAGTGGAGTAAATCAATGAAGATGAAGATCCTAAAGGTAAAAAAATCCATTACTTTAAAATCTAATAATGATTATGATGTTACAGATTATGAAGACGATATAGATGATGAAGAGCTTGCTCTCATGATAAGAATGTTCAGAAAACTTAATAAAAATGGAAGAAAATTCAATTGGAATAAACAAAGCTCTCAAAAGGTTCAAAATAAATTAGCTGAGGATGATGAATCCAATAAAGATGTGATTTGTTTTGAATGCAAGAAAAAGGGACACATCAGACCCAACTATCCCTTGCTGAAGAAAAAGAAAGAAAAAACTGAGAAGTACAGAAAGGCTCTCAAAGTAGAAACTTGGAGTGATATCGAATCCGAAGATAGTGATGATGATTATGCTAATATTTGTCTAATGGCACAATCATAATCAGATTAAGACTCAGAGATAGATTCAGACTCAAATAGTGAAATCGAGGTAAGTAATTTAAAAATTCATACTAAAGTCTCTAAATATATTGATGAACTGTGTCTTAGTCTTAAAACATCTCTCAAGAGGATTTCTGAACTAAAAAGGGAAAATTCCGCACTGAAGCAATAAGAGATTGTTTGGATAGAAAAGTTCGAAAACTTAGACAAAATTTTTATTACTCTGAAAGAAAATGCAGACTCTCTTTAAAAAGAAAATACACTTTTGAAAAATGATATTTCAAGCATTTCAAAAAGATTTTCTATAGGATCTAAGAAATTGGAAAAGATTCTCTCAGCTCAAAGACCTTATTTAAACAAATCAGGCTCGGGAATTACTATTGAAACCATACCTCTAATTGATTTTCCAAAAGTAAAGGAAATGATCAAACAAAGACCTACAAAAGACTTTTATAGAAAACATTTTCAAAAAGTTTTTATAAAACATGTTGGCCGTAGTGCTCTTAAATGTTCTAAGTGTAACAGCTTAGAACATTTTGAGAAAGAATGTCCTATGGTTTGGAAATCTGTTAAGAATGTTTGGGCAAAGATTGTATATTGCACTAACTCCATTGGACCCAAGAAAGTATGGGTACCAAAGAAAGCTTGAGTTTCTTTTTTAAATGCAGGCCACTATCAAGAAAAATGTCAAATGGTACTTGGACAGTGGATGCTCAAGACATATGACGGGAGACTCAAGTTGTTTCATAAATTTTATGCAAGTTAATGGTGGAAAAGTTTCCTTTGGTGGTAATAGCAAATGCAGAATTGTCGGATGCGGAACAGTAAAAATTGGAAGTCTCACAATCAACAACGTTTTCTTAGTGGAAGGACTCAACTACAACTTGCTAAGTATCAGCCAACTGTGTGACATGGGTTTCAAAATCAACTTTCAAGAATGAATATGTTTAGGAACCAGTAAAGACTCCTCTCAAACTTTCATAGGGCGAAGACATGGGAATATCTATCTCTTGGATATCAAACAAGAAATATCTCAATGTCTAATTTCAATTCAAGAGGAAGCTAATCTCTGGCATAGAAAACTTGGTCACATCAACATGAAGCAAATAGCCAAGATCTCTACAAAGAAGCTTGTTCATGGACTACCCAACCTGACATACCAAAAATCTGAATTATGCATACCATGTGTGTTGGGAAAACAGGTTAGAAGTTCATTTAAACCAATAAATCAAGTTTCCACTAATCGTGTACCGTAGCTCTTACATATGGATTTTTTGGACCAACTAGAACTCAAAGCATTGGTGGAATGAAATATTGCCTAGTAATAGTGGATGACTATTCACGATTTACCTGGGTATATTTCCTAACAAGTAAGTTTGAAACTTTTTCTTGTTTCATAAAGTTTGCTAAGAAATTACAGAATGAGAAAGGGTATATTATTTCAAGCATACGAACAGACCATGGAAGTGAGTTTGAAAATCAAGCCTTTGCTAAATTTTGTGATGAATCTGGTTTTCACCATG
Source organism: Eucalyptus grandis (assembly GCF_016545825.1). Lineage (NCBI taxonomy): Eukaryota > Viridiplantae > Streptophyta > Magnoliopsida > Myrtales > Myrtaceae > Eucalyptus > Eucalyptus grandis. The sequence continues at coordinate 17,495,871 of NC_052612.1, forward strand.
TATTCTCCTCTCCATACACTCCAGAATAGAATGGAGTTGTGGAAAGGAAGAATAGATCATTCCAAGAAATGGCTAGAACACTTTTAATTGAAAGCAACATTTCTTCTCGTTTTTGGGCTGAAACAGTTTCTACAACATGTTATATTATTAATAGTCTTCTTAAGCCTATTCTAGAGAAAACTCCCCATGAGTTGTTCAAATGAAAGAAGCCAATTGTTTCCTATTTTCATGTGTTTGGTTGCAAATGTTTTATATCGAAAAATGCAAATGATCGAATTGGTAAGTTTGAAGAAAAATCAGACGAAGGTATCTTCCTTGGATATTCAACCACCAGCAAAGCTTACAGAGTTTACAAAAAAAAGACTCAATCGATGGAGGAATCGATGAATGTCAAATTTCAAGACCTTATACAAAATCAATTGATCCAGACTCAACCTAAAGAATCTGAATCTGCTCCAGACTCTACAAAGTCTAAATTTCCAGAGGCAGCTCAAATTTCAAAAGATCAACGACAAACGAATGTTGAAGAATCAAATGAAAAAAAGATCAGTCTGTCAGACCAATCAGCAACTGGAAGCATAAGTCCAGTCATCCCAAAGAACTCATTATTGGTGACATTTGTGAAGGGATTTGTACAAGATCCAAAAGGCATAAAGAGTCTAGCGATGTGGCTCTTATTTCTGAAATAGAACCCAAAAGCATAGAGGAAGATTTATTTGATGAAAGCTAGATTGAAGTTATGCAAGAAGAACTCAGGCAGTTCAGTATTAATGATAACTGGGAATTGACTCCTAAACCAAAAGGTAAATCTATTATTGAAGCTAAATGGGTTTTCAGAAACAAGATGGACGAAAAAGGAAAAGTTATAAGGAACAAAGCAAGACTCGTGGCCAAAGGATATACACAAGAAGAATGGATAAACTATGATGAGACTTATGCACCAGTAACAAGGTTAGAAGCAATTAGATTACTACTTGCTTTTGCTTGTTATAAGAATTTCAGTTTATTCCAAATTGACGTCAAAAGCGCATTCCTAAATGGATTTATCCAAGAGGAAGTCTATGTGGAACAACTTCCCGGTTTTGAAGACCCAAGGAAACCAAACTTTGTATTCAGACTAAAAAAGGTGCTATATGGTTTAAAACAAGCACCTCGAGCTTGGTACGACAGGTTAAATAAGTTTTTAATCCAAAATGGCTTTGTTAAAGGTAAAGTAGACACTACTTTGTTTATCAAAAGAGAAAGTAAAGACTTCTTACTTGTTCAAATCTATGTTGATGACATTATTTTTGGATCACCTAATGAAACTTTGTGCAAGAAATTCTCTAAGTCTATGCAAGATGAATTTGAGATGAGCATGATGGGTGAACTATCATTCTTTCTCGGACTACAAGTAAAACAATTAAAGGAAGGGACCTTCATTCACCAAGAAAACTATGCTAAAGAACTTGTTAAAATGTTCAATTTGGAGAATTGCAAAAAGTCTGATATACCAATGTCGAGTTCCTCGAAGCTGGACAAAGATGAAGGAGGAAAGAAAGTTGACCATAAGCTGTACAGGAGTATCATTGGTTCACTTTTTTATCTTACTGCTTCTAGACTTGACATTTTGTTTAGTGTTTGCATTTGTGCCAGATTTCAATCAGATCCCAAGGAATCTCATCTAAGTGCTGCAAAATGCATTATCAAATACGTTGCAACAAGCTCTAATTTGGGTCTCTGGTATTCTAAAGAATGAGACTTTACTCTCCTTGGATACTCATATGCAAATCTAGCAGGATGCAGAGTTGATAGAAAGAGCACTTCGGGCACTTGTCAATTGATTGGTAATAGGACATTATCTTAGTTTTCAAAGAAGCAAAATACTGTAGCTTTTTCAACAGCAGAAGCAGAGTATGTGGCTCTTGGAAGCTATTGTTCTCAAATATTATGGATAAAACAACAATTAAGAGACTTTGGAATCGGAGATTCATACAAGAGCAAAGCATATATAGCTTCAACATCACTTTATTAGAGACCATTTTAAAATGAAGAAGTATTGATTAAATTCATTGACTCAAAGAATCAGCTGGCGAACATATTTACAAAACCTCTGGAGAAAAGTCAATTTGAGTCTATTCATTCCAGACTTAATATATTAAAGTTTGAAGGAGTTCAAACTTAGGGATAAAAGTTTAAAGATACTCAGACTCAGAAGATCAAGAATCACGACTGTAAGTTATTTTAGAAACTTATCATTTGGATAAAATCTCGAAAAGGTACGAATGCCTATTAATCTGCAATTGATTGATGTTATGTTTCCAAATTTTGTAATTATAGCAATCATTCCTTTTCGAAAAAAGAATTATCTTTTTTACAGTTATTTATTTTTAAAAAGGCAGTTATTTTTTAAAAGGCATTTTCTATTTTTCCTTTTACGGCGATCCGTATACCTCATTTCGATTGCTTCATATACTGTTTGTCTTCTTCGGTTTTACTCACAAACCCTAGAAGCATAGAACATCACCTTCTTACTTTTACTCTCTAGTTTAATCCTCAAAGTTTTCATCTTTCTCATGAATCGAGTTTGAAATCTCTCAAAGACTGTGAGAATGTCTTTCCAAAGAAAGTCTTCAAGGATTGCAAGCATGGGACTACATCATATGCGTGAGGGTCCTACGCACTTTGACCTTACGGAGGAAGAAGAATCTCCAAGACAGCAGCAGAATCCACAACATTCTCAACCGCGTCATTCTCCTCGGGCTAGACCACAGGATGTTCATCAACAAGTAGAAGAAGAAATTATTGAAGATGCAGAACCTGTAAGAACTCAAAAGCCTGCCTTTACCTTTAAACTCTACTCTGCCTTAAAGGAGGGAGGCACTCCCTTGAACTTTATTGATGAATTGTTGAAAGAGAAAGGGTATCGAAATGAAATCCACTTTTTGCGAACGATGGAACGTTTGGGAGTTGCTCATGCGAGCTCGGCAAAAAAAGCCTTTGCGAATATCCCAAGCGATCCACGTGTTGGAGGACTTAGTCAATCTGATGGAAACGATGATGAGAAGATGTTCACTCATTTTAAGCCTAGAATGGGTGTTGCGGCGAATATTCGAAGCAAAAGGATAGATCCATTTTGTTCTGAGGAACACAAGTGACTTTACTCTAAGTTGCTGAAGCAATGGGTGATAAACCCAAAGAGTGTGGATTTTGATTTCCTTGATTCCCTGAACGTGAAGTTGAGAGAGAAATTCCCCTTTGTCACGCCTCGACCCTCAGGCACCACACATCCCTTACTTTTGGTCGATTTTAAAATGCGATATCCCAGGACTATGTATCGCCGACCCTTTCATTTATATATATGCACATGCGGAAGCAGTTATAATTCCCCAGACAATAAAGCAACGGGATAGAAAAGCAGGCTATACATTTTCCATACTGAAAATTCACAACTACATCTTTTTACATGCATCTCATAGTATTCTACAATACTATATATACGCAACTCTGGTCTAACATCTATTCACACGCAAACAAGGTCTGACAAGACAGGACGGGATCTCAGTCCTCATCCGGGTCGTACTCGATGTCATACTCGGGGTCCTCCTCCACGTACTCCTCTTCAGGTTCCTCAACAAGGATCTCCTCGTCAGATTCATGCTCCTTAGGCTCCTCATCCAAGTCCTAAAATGGTTATTCAATAACCACTGAGACAACGTCTCAGCAAGTTCTACCTCCTAAGACCCGATTAGTAAACTAATACACCTTAGGGCTGCCTACGCACAACATGAGTCAGAGGACTTACCTTAGCCTCGCATTCCACCCGCATATTAGTACAGATCGAATAGGTACACAAGCAATCACATCACGAGGATCGAAGCATCGATCTAATCGACTTAGTCGATTTCATATCAGAAGACCACTCACGATCATCTCCCTTCAATCATTCAATTCACAACATCAAACCAAGGCAATGAATCACATCAAGTCACACTCAGATCGAATCACCAATCAATCGACCTAGTCGATTACAAGCCAGTCGAATCATTTCTAGGTCATTCATCCCACACCAAGCAATTCCTTGGATTTAGTGGCTTTACGGTCCCACCCGACCCTCTCAAGATCTAGTGGCTTTACGGTCCCACCCGACTCTCTCGAGATTTAGTGGCTTTATGGTCCCACCCGATCCTCTCATGATCTAGTGGCTTTACGGTCCCACCCGACCCTCTCAAGATTTAGTGGCTTTACGGTCCCACCCGACCCTCTCAAGATCTAGTGGCTTTACGATCCCACCCGACCCTCTCAAGATTTAGTGGCTTTACGATCCCACCCGACCCTCTCGAGATTTAGTAGCTTTATGGTCCCACCCGACCCTCTCATGATCTAGTGGCTTTACGGTCCCACCCGACCTTTCCAAGGTTTAGTGGCTTTATGGTCCCACCCGACCTTTTCAAGATTTAGTGGCTTTATGGTCCCACCCGACCTTTTTACAATGCCATACTATGTCACCGAGCCACGTGCATTCTCCAGGAAGACATATTGAGTCTCCGAGCCACGTGCATTCTCTAAGGCTACCTTTTCGCCAAGATGACATATCTAATCACCGAGCCACGTGTCTTTCCCGAGTAACATTCCAATTCACTGGGCCACGTGCATCCTCAAGGTGATTTACCAATTCACTTTCGATACTAACAATCGATACCTGACCTATTCTCAATCACAAGGCCGAAATTGCATTATTTAATAACATACTTAAAAATGCACCATTAAATCAATTCGACACGAATTAAAGCTCAAATAAATAAACTGACTGCTCCACGACAATCAGCACGAAATTTCGATCACCGACCATCCCGGTTGAATTTCCGAAAAATAAATAATTAAATAACTAATTTCGAAAATTAAATAAATAAACATAATAATTCCAATTTAGCACAATATGAAGCTCAATTAAATAAACGGACTGCACCACGATCATTAGCATAAAATCCCGATCACTAGCCATCCCAAAATTAATTTCGAAAATTAATATTTAATTCCTAAAAATTCCACCTAGGCCCGATTTGCTTAATTAACACCCGATAAGGGACGGGAAAAATCCCAAGAAGCATCCAATAAATACTATAGGTAATTCTCTATCTAATTACGCTAATCACACAACTAATATGCAAAGCAATTAACTAATAATCACTAATCAATTCTAATCTAACAACCTAATTACACATAATTAACACTAACCAACCTTTAAGTATAATTAGCGCACTAAGAAGGCATTAGTGAGTAAAACTCACTTGGTAAAGCGAAGATCGAAAACCGCGACGGCGGCCGAATTCCAAAATTTCGGCGGCGACGATAGACACTCGAGCCGAGCCTACAAGCCTCGCAAGCCAACAACAAAAGCTGGCCTTGGGCTGACTTGCTTCACGGGCCCAAGATGGGTTGAACTTGCTGGGCCTCGCTGAAATACAAATGATGTTGGACTCGACACTCGGGCTGAGATGGGCTTGAAACAAAACTGAACTAGGCTTCGAGATATGGGCTGGACTTCAATTGCTTTGCTGGAAATTGGGCTTGGCCAATTAACTCACGTGGACTAGGCTGGGCTGCTGTGGCTGGCCCATGAACTGGAGAAGCAGCTGCTGGGCCGAAGCTGTTTCGGTGGACTTGTGACTGGGCTGCTCACATGAATTGAAGAAGACGCGGTGAAGAACGGAGCTGCTTTGTTCGGCGTTGTACGCAGGAAGAGGGGATGCCTGGCAGAGGCGTGGGCTTGCTGGTGGCTTGTGGGATGGAGATGCGGAGTCAACAGAGGAGCTTCTGCTGGCTCGTTTGTTGACCGGCGTGCAAACGTCCCGCAGAAGCTGAGCACGGAGATGGAATCAACGAACGGGAAGTAGCTTTGCTGGCGTGAGATGGGGAAGACCGAGAAGTGGGCTGGCACTGTCAAGCGGTAGCAAGCGGACTGGATTTCTTCGGTCGACTCGCTGGACTGAAGACGCGAACACGGATTTGCTGCTGGACGCGCGGAGAAGCTGAGTGGGTCGACGATGGGGGCTTCGTGCATGGGTTGTTGACCGAAGGAGCTTCTTTCGGTGGCTGATGGCTTCAACGTGGCAGCTGCAGCGGTCTTCTTTGATCTTGAGAGCTGGACTACGCGCGAAGGAGCTGCGGTCAACAAGATGGAGAGATGGGCTTCGATCGTGGCAGGCAGTTGCGGTAGATTTGCAAGAAAGAAAAAAATGAAAGGAGAAGGGGCAGAATGGTTCGGTTCACTAAGAAGAACGAAAGCAAGGCAGAAGCAGTAAGGGTCGCAGGAAGGGAAGAGAGGAGGGAGAGAGCAAGGAGATAGGGATGAAAGGAAAACCGGTTTCTCTTTTGGAGACCATTCTCTTCAATCTTATCCCTTTGTTCCTCACATGGCCCACCAAACCTCAGCTGGCTTGCTCAGCACTCTTCCAAGCTCAAATCCCTTCTAGAAGCTCTTTGAGTTGGTCCATAAGTGTGAGCAAAGGGGCACACGAATTTTGAAACAATTGGCTTCTATTAATCAGTTGATTTACTTTAAATCCATCTCAATTGGCCTCATAAGATCTCAATAAATCCAAGTGATGCCTCAATGCTTCCATTAAATATTCTCCTCATCCAATAGCTCATCTCGCATCTCAATTTTGTATTCCATTTTAATCCCCGGCTCCAATTGCATAGAAATGACCTGATTAATTCAATTGAAATTAATATCGAAAATTCTGGATGTCACACCCTTGCTTCAACTTGAACGATTTTGTTCTGAGACAACAGTGGCTCATCCAGAACTTATTGCGTATTTCTATTCTAATCTAAGCTTTTTGGATGTGAATAGATTTTCTTTCAGTGTTAGAGACCAGAACTATGTAGTTGATATGGACAATTTGACTGATGTGATTGGAGTAGAGAGAGAGGTGTTCCAATCAATTAGTGTGTCCATTGGTCGTGTGACTGTAGAGCTTGTTTGGGATGGAATGGCTGAAGGATGAATTTTGTACTTGAGGATGAATGCCTCAAATGTCTTGCTTCACAAGATTGCGATCAACTGTCTTAGACTCAAATTGACTTCAAAGACTGACGTCTCAAATTCAGAAGCAAAGTTGATGTATGCTATCAATGCTGGCAAAAAGTTCTCCCTACCACACACTTTCATGTTTCACATGTATAGATCAATGGTGAAGGACAAGGGCCAACTTCCTTATTCAGCTCTTGTTACTCAGTTATTTAGAAATTTTCATATTCAGCCTCCTAAAATTTTGTGTTCGAACATGTGATCAAATGGTGGTGGGATTGAAGATGGTTTCCAAAATGCGTCTGAAGAAGCTAAACAAGGCTTTGGAGCAATTTAAGGAGAAAACCCCTGTCAAGACTAGACAAGACTCTGTGACGACAAAACAGAAAGGCAAGGAGCCGATGACAGCTCCATCCAAGAAAATGAGAGCACTCATCTTGGAGGATGAAGAAGATGAGGATGATGTTACCATTTCTGCTCTTGCCTTAGGAAACCTTCAGTGTTTTGTTCCAGAGTCAAAGGAGAGAGAAGATCAAGCTAGCGAAGATACAGAGCAAAGAAGTGAAGAAAGGGAAACGATAAAGAAAGCGACAGAGGAAGAAAGAACTGCATAAGAAGAGGAAAGAGGAGAACATGAGCATAATGTCACTGAAGACAAAACAGAGCATGAATAGTACCTCTCTCCACCCGAAGGCATTGAAACAGGGGGAGCTACTGAGAAAAGAGGTACTTTTTCAATTACCTTTACTAGTGATGACGTTAGTTGTTCTCCTGCTGATCCAGAAGAAATATATGCCTCTCAATTTCCTAAAGAATGTCATGAGGTTTCATCTCCAAATTTGGGTGCTCATACTGAATGACATCATCTGCTAATACTCCATAAACTAACCATGCTGAAGCAAACATTCAAACTGACAACTCAGCAAACTTTCGAAGGTTGCTTGATGTTCTTTTGGAGATGTGAGGCCAGATCTATGCTTTGGGATGCGAAATTTAGAAAATGCAGAATGCCAATCGAGCTTCTTCAGATTCTTTGCACAATCAAGTTTAGGCCCTTAATCTTCAAGTTCAAGCAACTGCCAAGGGTCAAGAAGTAGAACAACTGAAGGAGGACTTGAAAAAGCTGGAGGAGACTATCAAGTCAATGGGAGATTTCAAGCTTGTTCGTGTTCCAAAGCAATCTTAATTTTATCCCATTCTCTTTTTCGTCTCCACCTTTTTAATGCTGACAAAAAAAGGGAGAAGTTGTGCAGATTTGCCGATTTGGTTTTTATTTGACTTTACTCTTGTTTGGTTGTGACTAGCTTGGATTATGTTTTGATGGTTTAGATTGCAATGTTTTGATCACTTAATGCTTGTAGTATCTTAAGTATCGTTGATATTCTCATGGTAAAGATAGTCGTTTTTACAAGACTAACTCATTTCCTGTGGATGCAGATTCGATACTATCTTTATTCTAATCCATTTATCTTTTATGAGATATATTTGCTTGAGTATTGTCTTACAGGTTAAAAGTATTTAAATCTGAAGGAAAGTTTTGCCACCATAAAAAATGGGGAGATTGTTGGAGAAAACTTATTTATTTGTTTTGAAGCTAACAAAATGTTTCTATTAGTCTAGTCTAAAGACTTGCAAACTCTCTTGTCAAAGTCTAAAGACCGCCAGACCGCCAGACTCAAGATTTAAAGTTTGCCCTCATTGACTATTTTTAGACCGTCGAAGAAGACTTATCCAGAATCGAGTATTTCTTTAAGGATTTGATTCAAACGGTTGGAGGAGATCTCACGGTTGAAGATAGCATCTAAAGATCTATTATTTGTATTGGAAATAATTCAAGTAATTCGGATCCGTTGATTGGCGAAGTATACTTGGAATGTTCTACTTATGGAAACCTAGATCCTAATTTATATGAGCGAGCAGGATTAGTGGGCTATCTTCACATTCCTTAAGTAACTCGAGATCTCTCTAAATTGATTCTGTCCAATGGGTAGATTGGAAGAGCTATTTTAGAAGGTACCAACGGTTATAAAGGCATTGAGGAGTATATAAGGAGGATGCTCTAGTTATTCGAGTGTGTGCAAGATAGAGAAGTTCCAAAGTCTAAAACTCTTGCTGATTCAATTGTTGTGCGTAAACTTATACTCAAAAGAGAGTTTAGATTCTTGTGAGACCTTGAGGAAGTGTAGCAAAGTCTTTACAATGTGGAATTAAGGACGTGATACTGTAACGACTCTTTTTGATTCATAGTGAAATCCAGCCGGTGGGTTGTTAATGCGGGAGAGTGGACGTAGGCTTGAATTAAGTCGAACCACTATAAACCTTGTGTTCTTATTCTCTTCCCTAAACATTTTACTTTGTTCATAACTCTATTTAATTGTTAAAGTTTGATTCCTTCTGCAAAGTCTATTGTCAACCAGACTCTAGTTAAAAGGAAAATTTTTATACTATATTTTGCAAAATTTGTCTTTGCACCTATTCACCCCCTCTAGGTGCTCATACTAGCTCTTTCAGAACTATCACCATGGATAGAGGAAAAATTCACATCAGTGAAAGAACTCAATTTTCGTTGGAATATGAAGTTAGGGATTAATGAGAATCTTCCAGTTAAGTGGCTTGTTTTCCTCCCGCGTCTTTTATGTTCTAATAAACAAAAGAAAAAAGAAGCAAAGCATGTGGAGCCATTTGCTTGAGTAATGTACAACTATAGGATATAATAAATAAAGAAAAGGATAAGCAAAAATGCAGAGCACGAGCTTGAGATCGATGAGCTTAAGGTTTGCCTAAGAACGGCCGACGACTAGCCAAGAAAGAAGAAGATGGGAAACAAAGAAATGAAAAAAGATAAAAAAAAAAAAAGATAAAAAAGAAAAGAAATAGAAAAGAAAAAGGAAATTAAAAATAACTTGAATTAAAAAAGAAAAAGAAAATTAAAAAATAATTCGAATAAAGAAAGAAAAGAAGAAGAAGAAGGGGAGGAGGAAGTGAAGATTTGTAGAGGCGTGAGATAAGAGAGATTAAGTGAGGAAAATATTTTTCACTTTTCAAAAATGGAAAACATTTTCCTCTAATTTAGAATGCTTTTTTTCCTTTCATGGAAAACATTTTTCCTAAGGAATTCATTTTTCGTGAAACAAATGCCGGAAATCCTGAAAACATTTTCCCAGAAATTATTTTCCGCAAAATGAACGAAGTCTTAACTATGGTCATTTGATCTTGAGGTGTTGAGAAATTTATGATTTGACTCAATCAATTCATTCCATCTTAAAAATCAAGTGAATGGCTTTCTCACCCTGCAAGAATCACATTGATTGGATTTTGTATGTAGAAAATGCTATAAATTTGTACAATAATCATCCATTCGGATAGATGCTCCGCAATCCATGACTGCGACACTTTTTTTTTTTCCTAAAAAGCAGACCACAATCTTTTGAAAATTCGGATCACGAGCTTTCCATAGGCACAAAATTTGGGCCGATCAGACAGATGGAAAAGATATACTCAATCAAAGTTTGGTCAATCATTTATAATAAAAAAAAGAAAAAGAAAAAATTAAAGCCCTCAATAATGGCACTAGGTGGCATTGGGAGCAATCATAAGTTATCCTCTTTAAGAGGAATAGTAACTTAGCAGATGGGTCTACTTGTAAATTTTGGACCACGTGGTACTCTACTAATAGATGCGGGGTGGTATTATCATCAACTCATTAGTTAATGACTACTGGATGGGCCCATTCATAAAATCCTAAAACACTCCAGAATACACCATCGGATACCGGACTTTTTACTATTAAATTCTAGATTCGAGGATGGTAAAATTATTGTTGTTGATAAGTAACTATTAATCGATTGGATCACTCGTAAAAATTTAAAACACTTGGTAGGATGCAGGAGATGATAAAATCATCCTTACATGAATAAGTAATGAACTACTTGTCGGGCCCACTCCTAAAATACTAAAGCACTAGGTAATTTAGTACTAGATGCTAGATATAACAATGGTAAAATCATTAATATCATTGATGAGAACTACTTAATTAACTACCGCGCAATCACGATGTCCGCAGAGGCAAGGCGCGGCTGGTTTTCTGGCATGGAGGGGCGGTTTGAGCAGACACCGGCTCTTCTTAAGCCCTCGGCCAGCAATTCCTTTTGCTGCATCTTCAAAGTATCCAAGAGCCAATCGGAGAGCAACACCAAAGCTTACCAGACCCAGCATTCTCTCCAGAACCACCATGGGCAAGAGTAGCCGAAGCTGATCAAATAGCACAAGCCTCGACTGTTCTCTATGCTGCTCGATCGGACCACAGAGTATGTTTCGGCCCTGAACGATTACTTCGAGGCCATCACCTTCCTGGAGACCTATATACAGAATAGTACTCGAAGGTCCTTGACTGGGAAACCCCGGATTTGATCGGGATGATGATTCTTGACACTTGTTTCATTGTTTAGATGTTCCATGTCGCTACTACAGTGATTCAACCGGACGCTGACGACCCCTTGTTCTCCATGCCCATGAATTTTCTCACTCCTCACACACTACCTCCTCCGGATTGGAAACCAGATCCCATTCTTCATTCGTCAGACAATCTACGACTATTCCAAGTCTCCCCTTGAAGCTGACTGCTCCCTCTAGATTGCCTTTTGGTTCTTTAACTACAATCTCCGACGACTGGAGGACGAACTCAAGAGGCATTATCGAGTCTCCAACGTCATGTACTTACTGGATTTGGTCCGACTGAGCATGGTTGGCCATATGGAGCTCGAACATTGCCAACAGGTCGATAAAGAGAAAGAGTTACTGCAATTGATACCCTCCGCAAAGTAGCTACTTGTCAAGGGATAAAATTTAAACCGAGGAAGAGCAAGAACCTAATGGACGTTGTGTTCGATCACAGAGTGCTCCAAATCTGTTGGAATTCAAGTCGGTGAAAGAAGATTTACCTTTATCCAATGCGCAAACGACAATTAACCCCGGAACAATCATTGAATTGAGGATGAATCACGAACAATATTACCTCACGTTTGTCTGAATGTAATCACGAGGAAAACATTCGATTTCCACAGCGTAAATGCCACTTGTTCGTGTAAAGGATAATGGAACGCCTTCTTTTTCTTTGATGGAAAGGGGACAAGAAAAAGGAAAACTTTTTCTTTTTTAGTGTACGCTCTACCAACCGTGCCAACAGTTGTCTTCTGGAGTCTTTTATATGACTCCATCACATCCCTTCAAATGATGTCTTTCCATCGTAGCATATCAAGGTGAAACGGTGCATTCTCATTGTACCCCATCATGGACATACTAATTCAGTACAACATCTCCCACTCGGACATGATGGGCTTGATAGCGCTTTATCAAGAATATAAAGCATTTAACATTCATCAACTTTACAAAACAATTCATACTGGCAAGTAAGTTGTGCGACCAGTGAGTACACCTGCACTTGGGAGCTCAAATTATGCATCTGTTAGGGATGACATAATGGCTACAACCCCGAAAAGAAATAAACAATCGATGTCTCATAGTACCCCGGACATATTTTGTTACATCAGTCCAAGTATACCTATCCCTTAAAGGCTATACTTGACTATTCTCAAAACACCATGTATTTACAATTATATCCGCAACCACATAAGGCGATATAATTGATCGACCAGTAAATACATGTGATAGATGTAAAACAACAATAGTCTTTCTTCGTACTCATGTCTCTCTCCATTTCAGAACAACTGCTTTCCTAGACACGTCTTATAAGGCTATATCTATTCATGACTGCTAGTAACATGCTAAAGTAGCAACATTGATCTTTCACTTCGAGAACATAGTCAGAAGTAACATAGGACACAAAATGAGGTAAATTATATATTATCTCAAGAGCTCACACGATGAGTAAACATTGATAATTTTACTCACATTCCATTGTCGGTCGTACAATGCACATATAGTATGAATTACATGCTATAATGGATTTCTCTTTCTATAAGAGTGTATATCATTTATTAAATATATCCACTATACGGATCTTAGCCTAAACATAGTCACGTGCCTCTCACATACTCATGTTTAGCTTGAATGCTATATTAGCTTGCTTTCTATAGTACCCAATTAAGTACTCGCATCCGGCATCTTACAGGCATACATGATTGCGGGACTATCATGTTCGGTCTTATTATAAATAAATCACAGACCTCATCTTGACTCCAATCAAGGCAACGTATTTTATGTACCAGACTTGCTCTTCAGCATTTTTTGTACATAACATCTCATCTCAACGTGCTAACTATAGCACTTGAGACGATTACTTGTGTGAATGAGTCAATCATTGCCTGCTGACATACTTTCCAATAATATATGTGTGCTTGTGCTAGTCTCATAATAGATTTGTACTTATTGATAAAATATTAAATCACTAATAAACAAATTAGTATGGTGCATATGTCCACATATACATAAACCACTGATCATTTACAATAACATATATCACATTCTACGCAATCCTAATGACATTCTGTGGCTCAAGAATATGTCTCTAGGAACAACCTTCATAAATGGATCAGCAACCATTCTGTTGGTTGAAATGTATTGTAGGATCACTTCTTTTTGCGCTATAATATCTCTGATGAAGTTATTCTTTATATCAATGTGCTTCGTCATTCCATGATACTTGGGATCTTTCATATAGGTAATGGCTACTTGACTATTGTAATAAACTATCACCGATCTTGGAACCTCAATGATAGTGGCTAAATTTTCCAAAAAATGTTTTAGCCGTACTGCTTCTTACACATTTGCAGAACATACAATAAATTTCGCATCTATCATAGATAAAGCCGTGCATATTTATTTCTTGCTATTCCAAGAAATCGCACCTCCATTGAGTAAGAACGCATATCCAGAAGTCATTTTACGCTCATCTGGGTCTTCACCCCAATCAGCATCTGAATAGCCTAATAGGCGTAAATCACTCTCTTGGTAACAAAGTCGATAGTCTATGGTGCCTTTCAAGTATCTCAAGATCCTCTTCATTGCTTTCCAGTGTGCTTGACCGGGATTTGATTGATATCATCTCATCAATCTCACAACATAACATATGTCGGGTACATACATCAAACTTTCGACCGCACTAGCGTAAGGAACAATTTTCATTACTTTAATTTCTTCTAGATTCTTAGGACACATCTTAGTACTTAGGCTTTCACCTTGTATGACAGAGGTATCAATGGGATTACAACGCTGCATATTGAAACATTCAAGAATTTTCATGATATAAGACTCTTGTAATAAAGTAAGGAGTTTCCTTGATCAATCTCTTTCGATCTTAACTCCTAATATATAAGCAGCTTCTCCCATGTCCTTCATTTCAAAATTGGAAAACAACCATTCTTTTATGGTGATAACCAAAACCGTATCATTTCCAACCAATAGAATATCTTCCACATAAAGTGATAAAATCACAAATTTATCTTCGGGTTGCTTGACATATACACAGTGATCTTCTTCGATCATCATGAAACCAAAAGTCGTTATGGCTTGATGAAAACGAAGATACCACTATCTAGATGATTGCTTAAGGTAATATATTAAGTGATGAAGCTTGCATACTTTATCCTCTTAACCTTTAGATATGAAACCAATTAGTTGCTTCATATAGATTTCATCTTCTAGTTCTCCATTGAGAAATGCCGTCTTTACATCCATTTGATGTAATTCAAGGTCCAAATGTGCAACGATGGCTAGAATAATGCGTATTGAGGCAAACCTTACAACTAGTTAAAAAGATTTCATCATAGTTTATACCTTTTTGTTGAGTATAACATTTCGCCACAAGGCACACCTTATACCTTTCTATGCACAGCCATCCAACTGGCCTCAGCCAAGAATTCCTGCTGACACTCAAGAAAATGAAAATACAAACTGGGCTGAAGAAGAAGTATCACATTGGGCTCATGAACAAGCATCCTCATCACGAAGGTTGAACCAAATCCTTTCACCTGAAGATCTTGAAGCCCTTGAACAGAAATACGAGGCACATCTCCTAGAAGACAGCTTAGATGACTCAGTCTATAGCTACAATGCTCGTGACGGACGAGACCATTGAGTCCGTACATTTTTCACTGTAGCAAGTCACTGTTTACTTTTACTGTAGCACTAGGCTAGGGAAGGTACTGTTCACAGGACAGTTACTGTTCATAGTGTGCGAATAATTCCCTCCCGGAAATTTCCGGTGCCTCTGTTTGTACCCGGACCCATGAGCTTGGTCCTTGTTGGTTTGTGACCTCTAATCGTCTATAAAAGGTGAGGAGGATGTATTGTGTTGGGCAGAGTCCCTTGAAGTAAAGTGTGTGCTTTGTGAAAAACCTCTCTATGGCTTTCTAAATCTCTCTTCTTCTCCAACCTGGTAGGATCCTCCAAGAAATGCAGCTTGGGTAGATTAGAAACGATTCCATCCTGGATATTTGGGTGTCTCTAGGCTCTGAACTAAAGGACTGAGTGATTTTCTGCTAAAAGTTTGTCCCTAAAGGGCTTGAACGGGAGTTGTTCGCCAATGTGGGATGCACACCTGCAGGAAATTTACTCTCCTTCCCTGGTTCTAAGTCCAGGTCCATTCAATGGTTCGTTGAATTACTCTGATAGATACTCACGTCCACGATCGGTTCTCAATGCCTTTATTGTTTTGTTCAACTAATTTTCTACCATCGCTATATATCGTCTAAAGGAATCTAATGCTTTTAACTTATGGAAGATCAGAAAGACATAACCGAAACACGTGAAGTCATCTATGAAAGTGATGAAATATGAGACTTTATGCCTTACCCTCACATTCAAAGGACCACAAATGTCAGAATGTATGAGTTGCAATGAAAATTCGGCTCTAGTCTCTTTACCGAATGGTTTTCTAGTTGCTTTTCCCGCTAGGCAATGTTCACATATGGGTAGATCAACATTAGTGAGTGACCCTAAAAGGCCTTCTCTAGCTAATATTTGCATTCTTTGCAACCCAATGTGACCTAATATAGCATGTCAAGTACTTGCATCAATCTCAACATTATTAGAAGATGCAATTAAAGAAAAAACAACCATCGACATTAATATTGTACTGGTCATAGTCAATGTCTAACACCATAAAATCATTCGATACATGACTTGAACCATAATAAACTATTCCATATAAAATGTCAACACAATCACCATGAAAATTCAATACATAACCTAGGCTAAGAATAACAACTACGAAGATCAAGTTTCGTCGAATATCTTGAGCATAAAGGACATCATGTAGGAATATGTTTTGACCATCATGTAAAATTAATTTACATGTGCCGATACCCTCCACTTCAATTCTTAAGTTATTCCCAACATATATCCATCTTTTTCTAGGCTTAATCCAACCATGCTCCACAAATGCTTTTTGGTCTCTAGCTACGTGGTATATTGCTCCTGAGTTTACAGTCCACATTGGATGAGATTCAGCAAGCATTACAGTGTTAGAAAAAAAAAACATTACATAAAGTAACGGAGTAATATGGTACTTCTTTCAGCTCAGTGCATTCACAAGCAAAATAATCCATCTTGCCACAATTGTAGCATTTCATCTTGGCCTTGTCCTTCTTCCCACCATGCTTCTTGCGTTGGAAGGCCTTAGCCCTTTTAGGTGCCTGATCAGTCTTCTTCCCTTTATTGCTGAGTTGATGATTCCTTTTGCGCTTAAAGCCCAAAGCTTTGTGCGAATTCAATTCAGCAACATAAGCATGGGTAGAGGATCTCGCAGCCTCTAGGCGCTTATCCTCTAATTCCAAATGACGCGCTATATCATCAAAAGTGACAATATTCTCATTATGCGTCATATTGATCTTCATATGCTCCCAATTGTCAAGAAGAGACCTTATAACAGCCTGAACTTGTTGTTCATCAGTAAGAGAGTGACCTGCCGACTTCAGCTCACAAATCATATTTGACATCTCTCGAAGATGCTGCCTCATTGTTACATTTAGGCGCTTTCGGTATGTGTCAAACTTGATTGTGAGTCTCCTCAACTTAGTAGCAGATATACCCCCAAACTTATCTTTTAAGACAACCCACATAGCTTGAGCTTTATCATTACTTTTAACTCACACATGAGATTATCTTGCATACAGCTCAGCAACGTGATGCGAATAATGCTATTTTTCTTTTTCTAAGCTTGATAAGCTTTTAGATCTCTCATGTGTTGAGCTGAAGTTCCATACTCAGGTTCATCCATAGTGTGGTTAAGGGTTTCAAAACCTCTTACTTCTCAAGAATATACTGAACCTTTCGTGCCAAATATCATAATTGTCACTGTTTAGCTTCTCACCCTTATTAAGGTCGGCCACAATGGTCTTGGATGCTGAAGCCATAATCAATTTGCTATAGCACATTAATATAATAGACGCAGAATCAATACTAGCACACTTTCCAAAGAAACACACATATTTAATTTGCAGCAAAGACAAACTAAATTAATGATATATCAACAAAAGACACAGAAGTAAAAGTTCACTATATTCCCAATGAACTTCTATGTACGATTGTTCTATTATCATAAATTAGTTTAATTTGCACAAATTTTAAGTTCTAGGTGAGAACTCCTTCGAATTATACCAACCTACGAACTCCCACTAGGAAAAATAATTATATGACCTCATGTAATTTTTACATTTTTCCATTAACAAAAAAACATAGCATAATGTGAACCAACGTACAAAAAATAATCATGATGTAACTACAATTAAAACCGCAAACAAGGATTTTCTACCATTGTTCGAATTTTCTTGGAACTAGAAAACTGCAAGTATATTAAACTATATACATGCTACCATCGAACCAAGCTCTACTCAGCATATGTGACTTCATTTGCATACTGGCTAGTTATTGTATTTCCTAAAACAAAAGAAAATACAAGCTAAATGACCGGCTGGCCAACCTCGGTTCAAATCTCAAGTCGGGTCGGGTCGGGTCAACCTCGGTTCAGATCTCAAGTCGGGT
This sequence comes from Eucalyptus grandis, assembly GCF_016545825.1. Classification (NCBI taxonomy): domain Eukaryota; kingdom Viridiplantae; phylum Streptophyta; class Magnoliopsida; order Myrtales; family Myrtaceae; genus Eucalyptus; species Eucalyptus grandis. The sequence goes on from NC_052612.1 coordinate 17,513,887, forward strand.
CGGGTCATGGGTCGGTCAGCGGCCAATGACCAGCTGGCCAACTGCCGCCAGCGGTGACGTCATCCCAGTGGTTACCAACCATTGGATGACGTCATGAATGACATCATCCATGACGTCAACACACGTTGCTTTGCCGACACGCGTGTGACGCTCACGCGCTTACATGCCCAGCATGTCAGGCACGTGGTGCCCACGCGCAACGGCTTCTGGCCGCACATGTGGCCACGTGTGGCATCCTCCGGCGACGCTCGACCCATCATCGAACTCATCTCGACAAGCACTTTCACCCTATATATTTAAAAAATGATTTTGGCCGAAAAAATATGTTGAAAAATGGCCAAAAGCATACGGGTGTACCCGACCCCAAACCCATTCTTCGCTTCGGTTCATTTTCGACAATTCAGATAGTAATTCCAACCATTAGACATCCAAACAGTGTAGATTTCATACTCTTGATCTCGATATCAAATGGTAAACGAGAAAATTCAATGAAAAACAAGACAAAAATCACGACCGGGCTCTGATACCAATGTTGGAATTCAAGTTGGCGGAAGATGATTTACCTTTATCCAATGCAGAAACGACAATTAATCCCGAAACGATTGTTGAATTGCGGATGAATCACGAACAAAATTACCTCATGTTGGTCTGAATCTAATCACGAGGAAAACATTCGATTTCCATAGCATAAATGCCACTTGTTCTTGTAAAGGAGAATGGAATGCCTTCTTTTTCTTTGATGGAAAGGGGGCAAGAAAGAAGAAAACTTTTTCTTTCTAAACGTACGTTTTGCCAACCGTGCCAACAGTTGTCTTTTGAAGTCTTTTATATGACTCCATCACACCCCTTCAAATGGTGTCTTTCCATCGTAGCGTATCAAGATGAAACGGTGCATTCTCATCGCACCCCATCATGGACGTACTAATTCAGTACAATAGAATCCCTCCTTTGACCCTCAATGGTTTCACCACGTTCCTACTCAATTGCGTAGCTTTTGAGCAGTGCTATTCTTATAGCTCCAAGCACATCACCAGTTAAGTGATCCTCACAAGATGTCTCATGAACACAGTGAGCAATTGGCGTTCCTGTCTTAGTGTTGTCAAAATGGTTTGTTATCATAAAAGAAGCATTTTTAGGTTAAGAGAAGACGTGATGCTTGGTTAAAATAAGAAGTGACTTTTGGTTATGAAAAGATGTGACTCTTTGTCCTGAAATAAGATTATTGGTAGTTATGAAGAAATTATTCTTGACATGAAGAGTGGTGATGGTTGGAGATAAGGTATCTATTCCCAATAGATGTATTGATTGGTTGTATATGCATAGAGACCAAATCACATATTATTTATAATAACCATAACTGTTTATAAATGCTTCTTCTTCAGAACACTTTCTTCTTTTCTTTTTATATACGCATCTTTAACACATTCAATGTGAAATTCCAATAGAAAAATTGAGTAATTGTTGGACTCATTTTTCTACGGCTTTGATGTATATTGTGGAGATATATTTGTTCAAAACTTGACAACAATAATAGTGGGGGCAAATAATACCTTAAGGATAGAGATCATCATCATGCATTAAAGCATTAAAGATCTACTACTACTTCTCTATCTTCTTCACCAAATAAATTTCCCACAATGAACTTTAAATATTTGTTGCCAAACACAAAGATCTTATGATTGAAGTTTATAGGCCTTTTCAAGTTAATGCAATTGTTTCAAAAATTTTCCTAATCTTGGAATGATTATTGAAATAAAATTCTTCACACGATTGAGAACCTTATTTTAGAAAATGTGCTGAAAAAACATTCAAATTGAGGAAGGTTCTTGGGATCGTGAAGCTAATTATGTGAAAAAAAAAAGTCATAAATAAAGGGCATTTTGTTGAAAATGACAACATGGGTAGAGACAATGAAAGCACTGGAATAATGGCATGAGAAAATTTGATTCAATGGTTCTATTATATGGATTTAAGCATAACAATGCTTATAAGTGTAATTACTCAAAATTTACTAAAGAGTAAGGAATTATAATCTGCCTACATATAGATGACGTGTTGATTATTGGTACAAATATGCATGGTATAGATGAAACTAAAAAATATCTATATCCTCAGTTTAAAATGAAAGATTTGAGAGAAGTTGATACAATTTTAAATATCAAAGTGATCAAACATAGCGACGGTTATGCTTTAAGTCAATGCCACTATGAGGAGAAAGATCATTCAAAGATATCATCATTTGAAAATCAAAAAATCAAATGTATCATATGATGTGCAATTAAAATGATGAAAATACTGGACAACATTTAACATGATTAGACATGCCAGTGAAATTGGAAGCCCGATGTACGTTATGCATTGCGCTACACTAGATATAACTTTTATTGTATGTAAATTGTCCAAATTTACTAGTAATCCTAGTACTGTGCATTGGAATGCTATAAGTAGAATTCTTTATTATTTAGAGAAAACAATGCATTATGGTTTATATTATGAAAGATAACCAACAGTACTAGAAGGATATTTAGATGCTAGTTGGATAACTAGCACAATTGATAATAAGTCAACATCTAAATGGGTTTTCAAGCTTGTAAATGGTGCAGTCTCTTGGGCATCAAAGAGGCAAATATATATATAGCACATTCAACGATGGAATATGAATTTATATCACTATCAGCGACTGGTAAAGAAGCTGAATGTTTGCAGAATTTGCTATTGGATATAGAGTCGTGGCCACAATCAATGGCAGTCATATCTTTTGTTGGAGAAAACTCCTTAACTGTTTTGATGTTGACAAAACCTTTCCAAAGTCTAGTCTGAAGACTTCTAGACTTTAGTGTCAAAGTCTGAAGACCGCCAGACTTTAGGTTCAAAGTCTGTGCACACTGACAGTTTCTAGACTGAAGAATAAAAACTTATCAAAATGCGAGATTATCTTTATTTCTTCAAAGATTCGATTCGTATAATTTATGGATGACCTTATGGCTGGATTTAGCACTTACATTATTGATTATCCTTATTAGAATCAATTCCGATAATCAAATCTTTTGGAAGGCAAGCAAACTTGGAAAGTTCTACTTATGGAAACCAAGATTCTGATTGTATAGGCGAACAAGATTGACGGACTTATATCACAAATCTTCAAATGACTCGAGATATCCTTAATTAATTCTATCCAATGGGTAGAATGAAAGAATTCATTTGGAAAGTGCCAACAATCGTGAAGGCATGAAGGAGTATTTAAGGTGGACTCTCCAGTTGTTCGAGATAGTGTGTGAACGAAAAATTTTCAAAGTCTGAAACTTCCTAGTTCCTTGTTATTTCATTCACTAAGCTCAAAGTTGTATACAAAAGAGAGAAACTCATAGTGAGACTTTATGAGAGACCAGTAGAGACTCTTCACTATGAAGTCAAGATCGCAAGACTGTAAAATCTCTTTTGTTTCTTAGTGGAATCCAACCAGTAAGTTGTCAACGCGGGAGAGTGGACGTAGGCTTGATCTAAACCGAACCACTATAAACCTTATGTTCTTATTCTCTTCCCTCAACTCATTTATTTTGATTTGTAGCTCTAATTAACTATTTAAGTTTAAACTCCTTGATTTTATTTGAAACTGCTAAAGGTTGAAGTCATTCTTAGATTGTGATTTTCCATAAGCAAATTACTTCTACTGAACTTTGCAAAAATTTTGTCCACACCTATTCACCCTCCTCTAGGTGTTGTTACTAGTCCTTTCATCTTTACATTGTGATAGTGAGACAACCATGTCTAGGGCATACAATAAAATATACAATGGAAAATCTAGTTATATTAGTTTGCGATATGAGTATGTTCGACAATTAATTACTGATGGAGTTATTTTAGCAATATACATTCAGAAAAATGATAACTTGGCTGATCCATTCACTAAAGGACTCTTGAGAGGTTTAATAAGCAGCATTGCCAAAGGAATGGATAGTCAAGCAAAGTGGAAGCCCAACTTTATAATTTCTAACAAAATTATTAAAGTTAAATGGGTAAGAACAAGCTACTAAAACTTGACGGTGATCGAGTACTAGGGCACAAGCTTAGTACTCATGGAAAGTTAGGAGGATGAGTGTAAGAAAACACTCTTGATGAAGTTCAAGGATTTAGCAAGATAATGCTAAGGTAATAAATTTAGGAACTTCACCCATATGAATATAAGAAGTGATGCCGCTTCTAACAAAAGTCGGATAACTTTTGTAAATGTTCATGAATGTAGGAGGAGCACAAGGCCATAAAAGTGCTTAGGCATAGGATTTCTAACCGAATATGTATAAATTCGAACGCTTGATAATTTGATTAACAAGTGGAATTGCAGTTCAAAGTTTTATCCACCACTAATTTCATTAATGAAAATATTTACACTAATTGAAGGTTTAAATCTTAATAGATACTTTCTTATATGTATGAATTTATGTAAATAAGTATATATAACAAACTAAGTAAGGGATTGTTGAAATAGTTTGTTATCATAAAAGAGGTGTCTCTTGGTTAAGAGAAGTCATGACTCTTGGTTAAATAAGAGTTGACTCTTGGTCCTGAAGGAGATTATCAGTAGTTATGAAGAAATTATTCTTGACACGAAGAGTGGTAATAGTTGGAGATAAGATACTTATTCCCAAAAGATATATTGATTGGTTGTCTGTGAATAGAGACCAATTCACATATTATTTAAAATAACCACAACTATTCATAAATACTTCTTTTGATTCTCTCTTCTTCTCTTTTCATTCACACAACCTTAACATATTTAAGGTGAAATTTCAAGAGAGAACTTTAGTTATTGTTGAACTCATTTCTCTACGGCTTTGGTGTATATTCTGGAGGTATATTTGTTCTAAACTTGGCAGCATAAATAGTGGGGATAAATAATACCTTAAGGAATCGTCATCATGCATCAAAACATCAAGGACCTATTACTACTTCTCTATCTTCTTCACCAAAAAAATTTCCCCAACAAGTGCAGAATAATCACGAACTTTCTAGGAACTGACGAGGAGGTCGTGAGGTTCTTCAACAATCTCGTTAAGGATGTCCAGTTCGATATCAAGTCTAGCCACTTGGCTGAGTTATTCATGCTAGTGACCCGGTGCCACCGGAACAAGTGGAACGTGCAATGGGGAATCAAGCACGAGTACTTCGGCAGCCTCTGGTCATTCATTTTGGCCGCCCCTGCTTTTATTCTCCTAGTCCTTACCTTCATCCAGGCCTACCATGCTGTTTACACTTATTATCGTCCCGATAATTAACCGAGGTCTGCAACACAGCTTCAGAGAGATATATGATGTTGATTTAGCATTCATCGAACTTAGAGCAACTAGACCAGTAAAATTGGTTGTTCATTTCTAAGATTTGCTTTGGCTATTGTCCTCTTAATTCGTTTTAGATTGCTTGAACTTAATTAGAACTTCATCACCGCAGTTAGGCTACTTGAAAGAAACGATTCGACAAAGAGCACTGTATTCACTAGAGAACTTAATGTTAGTGCAGCTGATCAAAATTGACAGACAAAGATTTCTTAGACGAATGACCATTGTCAACTCAAAAGAAGTAGTGATAGCTAATCGGACCATTGATGAAGTGATCAAGTTTTCCTAGATTTCAATTTCACGTGCTGGCATTGAACTAGATTTTAAAAAGCTGAGGTCTATGTTATGCTACATCAAACCAATCACATGTCAAGAGTCACGATTTATTGTTCACACTTTTTTCGGTACTTGTTTCCTTCAGCTTTGCTCGACTTCACTGGACACCGTGACGCTAGACGGGACAATATTTAAAGGCCTTTATTTGATTTGTTTTCGGTCCCAAATCTTTGGGGTTGCTTTTTCCAACATTATCATTATTGACACCTGAACTTTTGTCAATAAATTTAATATGCATTTTTTGTCATAAAAAATAATATAACTATTGAAAAGAAAAAAAGAGGCTTCAGTTCATTTGACCATAAATGCATATGGGCAGCCCATAAAAATCAGTTAGACCCATCAGCCCAATACCACACTTCACACTTTACTCACTCTTTATTACTATTCTTGATATGTTTGTTGTGATTGCTTTCATATCTGTTTTCTGTTGCGGTTCATTTATTTTTAGTTGGATGGTTAGGTTTAATTCAAGTTTCATAATAAACATAAAAATACCGAGTGAACACCTAGAGGCCAATAACTTTAAGATTCATAATTTGATAAAAAGACCGCATGTGACACTTATTTGATAAATAATCAAGTTTAGATATTGAGAAAGCATTAATTCAATAACTAATATAATTAAGTCTCCGTACTTAGATTTCTAGTTATGTAAGATGTGAGATATAACCCCATAGTTGAGACTCTGTTCTAGCATAGAATCCCTCATCTTTAGATCTTTTGAATTTTAAATGAATTTTTCAACGTCGCACAAGGCGAGAGTTAGGAAGAACCCATGCTAATTGAAGACGATTGGTTCCCAACTTGACGTTACCTCTAAACCCGTCTTCCCCTTGACATGATGAGTACTTTAAGGAGGGTCACAAGTAGGGGTATGAAACTAGAACTGCTCAAATTGGGAACCGCCTAGACCAGACCGGACCGGTCGGTTCTAGGCAATTCCTAGAGAGGGTAGTTCGGTTGGTGGTTCCCATTCATGGAACTGGTGACCAGTCGGTTCGGTTCCAGGTTTTAAGGTGGGAATTAGACCGACCGGACCAGACTGGCTAATTATATATATATATATATATATATATATATATATATTAGTTCTCTATTGGCAAATCCAGGACTTGCCTAGCTTCGATGTGAAAAGAAGAAGTCCACTCACCTGCTTCAGAACTTGCACTAAACTATGTTTCTTCGCATTCAAAGCTTGCAACTTCTCCTCAACATCCTTACCAGCCGCGGAGCTTGCATTGGTGGTGGGCATCTGGGAAACTGCTATCCTGGGCACGTTGAGGAATCTTGACTTCCCATATAGATTACCATAGGAAGAGTGCACTCTGTTATCTCACAGCTACTTTTAAGGCTTTAAACAGTTTCTTCTCCTACCTCCTTCACACGTAGTTGAACACAAAACGGAGCTTAAATGCAATGGTGGCATTCCAACATGAGAATTGTTCCAAGCCTTTAGCACAGAATTCTCATCATATTGATTATTCAACAGAAAAAAAAAAAAAAAAAAAAAAAAGAACAAGCCAAAGCATAACATGAAACATGAAAAAACACGAGATCCAATTAGAGAACAAGTAATGGAGTGAGATGGCGAATGCGAAAAGAAGCCATGAATCTAATCCTAGAGAGATCCGAGCAAAGCATCTTCAAATCATCATCTGGCAAAAGAACAGAAACAGAGAGACGCACACATAAAAGCTTCTGTGAGCCTATATCATGCTTCATACATAACTTCTAAATGTCCATTAAAGGATTTCCTCATCAGCATATTTGCCTTCTCGAAGAAGTTGGAGGCAGGATTTTCAAGCTTAGACACTTCTTTTACTAACAAAAGAACCAAGAGAAAAGAGACCAATGAACTCCAAGCTCACACAACAGAGTTTCAAAGTTTGGTCCCTGTCGTGCATATAAATAAGCACCGCAAATGGCTGGCACTGACCCACAAAATGCTCCCCAAAGCCGAAGTCATCAAGAATATCCTTTTCAAGAGAAAAAGGATTATTAAAACCAACAAAGCCCTAATTCTTGTTACAAATTTCCTTTCTCCAAACGAAACTATTACTTCGCAGAAGTATCAAGTGCTGCATTGTTTTCCCACCTTACAAGACATGCTTTTAGTAACTCCAACCCAAGGCATGGGTCCTCTTCAACGAGTAGAGGGTATTCTTGACGTTTTCTGAGCTTATCCAAGTTGTCTGAGATTAAGGACGTGGCGGCCTCAAGTAGATGCTTGGCATTGTGCTGGTGCGCAAAGGCATAGTATTTGATCGAGTTGTCCCAATTTAATTTGGATACCAAAAACTTCTCGCAGTAAGCTTTAAGCTGCTCCACCTGGTACTTTTCAGCTGATACCAGAAGCTCACAAGCCATTTGCTCATTGACGCATGCTTCGGCATGAAGAAAGTTGACAAATGCATGGAGGGCATCATACGACATGTCACTTATCTTAATGGTGTCGCTTCGGCTTTCTTCCATCTCATTCACAAGCATTGCTTTAAATATTGGGGACCGACTAACTTGTTAGTAAGTAGAAAATTGAAGAGCACAATTCTTGCGATGTGAAAACTCAATAGTTTGATAGGAGATGTTTATGCATCTTATCTATAAGAGTTAGAGTTTGCTAAATTGAAGATGTTATATTATGAGCATGCAAGAAAAGCTTTTGAACATGTCCTTGCTATTGTTATCAAATACCAAAATTATGAAAAACTATGTTGTGCTCATAAATGCTCTATGCCAAGTGAAAAACCATACTCAAGCTTTTGTGATGTTTGAGTTGATAACTCCAATGAAATGCACATAGCAGCAGGCAAAATGCATATCCGCTGGCACAAGCATCATTTAAATCTAATCTTGTGAAAGAGTCATAATGAATGAGGTATCCAGCAACTCAATTACTAAATATGTCACTTCAAATAAAGATTAAAATTCCACTCAACTAAACTGAACCTCATTCCAAGCAAATAAAAGGAAACAATTACCAGAATGTCCCTGTGAACCGGCACCGGCATGGAAGGGCCTCCTTTGGGACCACCCTCGGCGGCGATCATCAAGACCATGTCAATGAACCTGGGAGCATGGGAGCAACCACTTCGGGGGGGGATGGTCGGTCGAAGGGAGGAGACTAAAGATGTCTCTCCACTTCGCCATCTGTCGCGTGAGAATTTTCACTTTTCGCCTGAGACATTTCACTTCTCGCTTGAGCTCTTCTGAGCGCACGTTCCATTCGGCCTTCTTGAGTAAATCCCTCCTGGCGGCACCGAGTGTGACGCGCTTCTCCTTGCAGGATTTGCAAGGTATCGAGTCAGTCTCCTCCTCCTCGCATGATTAATGCATCTGCGGAGGGAGAGCAATCTCTCGGCCTTCTTCTTTTTCTTTTGTCTCGCACAAGAACGGCGAGGGAGTGCGTGCGGAGGATAGCTCAGTTGGGAGAGCGTCAGACTGAAGATCTGAAGGTCGCGTGTTCATGTTGAAGCCTGCTGTAGCCGAACACGCACACGTTGCGAGCCATTATACCGATATCAAAAAAGAACATAACGGAATTCGTTTATTACAATGTTTTCGAGTAATAGTTGTGCATATACAAGGATAGAATTTTAATCTTTTGTGTTTTCTTAAATTTAAGCACAAAAAACTTACCTTAATGCTCAATCAATTCCAACTAATTTGAAAATTTTAGAACTTTTTCATGTATAAACCCTAGGATTTCAATTTTCACCAAAAAAAAAAAAACCCTAGGATTTCAAATTTAAAATTCTCACTCAATTCTCAACGAAATTATACAAATTATATATGGTTGGAAAGATCTCAACATGTAGAACAAAAGCCCTATGGTTTCAGGATCAATCGAGCAAAACAATCCACACGAAAAAATAATACCCATATTCAGCTCAAAAATGAAAATTTCGAATTTTGTTCATAAAAAAAAAAAAAAATGGGTTCTACAATCATATATGACTTGCTCTGATACCACATGTAGAAAATTATTCACATAAGCAAATTATTAATCAAGAAGAATCGGATCTATATATGACTGTAAGACACCAAGATTAATAAGCACAGCGGAATTAAAACGTACCTGTTTGAGGCATTGCTTCACTCAAAAAAAAAATAGATGAACCTAATAATCAAAGATCTAATGCCAAATCTTCCTCTTTATGATCTATTTCAATATAGCAGTTTTCAATGAGATTAAGGAACCGATAGGTATAACCTACCTTTTATAGGCTAGAGAGAAAACCTAGCAAACCCTAATCAATAGCGTGTCAACTGGGCTCTTCTCATTATGGGCTTTAGTTAAACACAATTTGCCTACACTTCGCTACTCAAGTATGCCATGGATGCCAAAACCAAATTCAATAAGATCACGGTTTAACAAATATTGGAATATCCATTAATTCGATTATTTAAAATAGAAAAATAATTAATTAATGTAAGCCTATATTATAAAAAAAATTTCCAACAATTTCATCATTGAGATGTTCTACGTCTTTGCCAACGTCATCCAACCAAACCCCCAATGACCCCCGATTCTCCACCGCGGTGGGTTTTTGCCTACCTCATGCTCGATCTCTTCCTAATTGAAAACCAGATCCCATTCATCGTTCTTCAGACAATCTACAGCTTATCCAACTCTCCCTCGGAAGCTATCCGCTCCCTCAATGAGATCGCCTTACGGTTCTTCAACCACACACTTGGACGGCTGATGAAAGAACTCAAGAGGTACTACTAGGTCCCCAATGTCACACACTTGCTCGATTTGTTCCAACTGAGCATAATCGGCCATTTGGAGCTCGAACATCCTGGACAAGTTGATAGAAAGTGGCTACAATTGATACCCTCCACGAAGCAGCTGCAACTCGCGGGGATAAAGTTTGAACCAAGGGAGGGCCACGAGCTAATCAGGGTTGAGTTCGATGACGGAGTGCTTTGAATTCCTCCTTTAACCCTTGACTTTTTCACCAGCTCCTTCTTCCTCAACTGCGTGGCTTTCGAGCAGTGCTGCCATTACTGGTCCAGCCACATCACCAGTTATATTGTTGAATTTTAGTAAGGCAATCAGAAAAGAACACAAGGATTACGAGGTTCAACAATGTGCCTACATTCTCGGACAAAACTCTCGACTCTCTTATTTTATTTTATTTTTCGTCATAACATTCTTCTGCAATTTGTACATAGGGTTCACCGCAACAAAAAAGGGAAATTTCAAAAATAGGAAACTCAAAAATAGGAAAACTATCAATGTAGAGATTTGCCCACAATATGTCCTTTCCTTGAATAGGAGAGCAAATCTCGCAAATATCTCCAATACTCCCCCTCAAGTTGGAGCGAAGACATCGTCAATGGTCAACTTGTTTACCATATCCTGAAATACTCCCTTGGGTAAAGCTTTGGTGAAGACATTAGCAAGTTGATCCCCACTATGAATATATGGTGTCTCTATTGTCTTATCTTGAACCTTTTCCCTTACAAAGTGACAATCGACCTCTATGTGTTTTGTCCTTTCATGAAAGACCGGATTTGAAGCAATGTGTGTTGCCGTCTAATTATCACAAAATAGCTTCGTAGGTTTAGACATGGCATCAAAACCCAATTCTTGAAGCAATAGATGAAGCCATACAATCTCACTAGTGGTAGTAGCCATGGCTCGATACTCAGCTTCCGCACTAGATCAAGCCACAACTATTTGCTTCTTACTTTTCCAAGTAACAATATTTCCACCAACAAATGTACAAAAACCCGTGGTAGATTTTCTATCCATGGGGTTCCCAGCCCAATCAGCATTAGGAAATCCCACAATCTCTGTATTACCATTATTCTTCAACAATATTCCTCTTCCTGGAGAAGCCTTTAGATATCGAAGGAGCTGGTTTAGCAACTCCATATGTCCTTGTGTAGGATTTTGCATAAATTGGCTCACATAGCTAACAGAATAAGCAATGTCAGGTCTAGTAATTGTTAGGTAAATCAATCTTCCTACCAAACGCTGAAATTGCCCAATATCCTGTAATGGTGTTTCCTTAGACATAGTCTTATTGTTGTAATCCATAGGAGTGCTAGCAGGTTTAACACCCAGCTTACCAGTCTCCTTCAATAGATCTAGGATATATTTCCTTTGAGTCAAGAACATACCTTTTTTAGAACTTGCTACCTCTATCCCCAAAAAATGCCTCAATTTTCCAAGATCTTTAATGTCAAACTCCTTGCTCAACAACTGTTTAAGTTCCGCAATACCTGCTAAGTTACGCATTAATAATAAGATCATCAACATAAATGAGAATAGCAACAATACCTTCACTAGTTACTTTAGTAAACATCGAAGAATCAGCTGCACTCTTTTTTAAAATCAAATCTAACGAGTGCAGAACTTAGCTTGCCATACCATGCTATAGGTGACTGTTTGAGACTATATATTGCCTTCTTTAATTTGCAAACCATTCCCTTATTATTCTCTAAGGGATGTCCTGGAGGAAGATCCATAGAAACCTCTTCTTCTAAGTCTCCTTGGAGGAAAACATTCTTCACATCCATCTGAAACAATGGCCAGCTACGTTAAGCGCCACGAGAGAGGCGACATGAACAGTGTTCATTTTCACTACAGGAGCAAATGTGTCCTTGTAGTCTATCCCATATGTTTGAGTATACCCTTTTGCAACAAGCCGAGCTTTGTACCTCTCAACCGAACCATCACTATTGTATTTGATCTTGTAAATCCACCAACATCCAACTGTCTTTTTCCCGTTTGGCAATTTAACAAATTCCCAAGTATGGTTACGGTCCAATGCTTGAAGTTCTTCTTTCATGGCATTCACCCACACACTACTTTTACATGCTTCCAAGAATGTATTGGGTTCCTGTTGATTTTCAATAGTAGATAAGAAACTTAAATAATTATGGGAAATTCGATCAATACCCAATAAAATCTTGAATAGGATGCTGAGCCGTATGATATGTTACAAAATCACGGAGCCATGTTGAAGGCCTTGGAATGCGTGATGACCTGCGGGTTGAGGCTGAGATATTAGGTATCGTATCTACTGGATCTACCTCTATTGCATTTACAACATCTACTTCCAAATTAGCCCTATCTGTTGTAATGGTAGCTATATCAGGAACAGCATCAACATTAGGGACAAGTTGACTCCCTTGAACAGCCGTTGTTGGAATTTCCTCTTGATCCAACATTGAATCCCTGATAGGTAGGATAGGAAGCAAAAATTCAGAATAGTCATTTTGCTCCCCCTGAATTTGATTCCTAGCAAAAAACATGTGAGCCTCATCGAAGACAACATCACGAGAAATATAAATACGTCTAGTACTTGGTTCATAGCATTTGTATCCCTTCTTGACATTTGAGTATCCCACAAACACACACTTTCGAGCCCGTGATCCAGCTTGTCACCAGATTGAGAATGCACATAACACACACATCCAAAAATTCTTAGGTGAGAGTTACCAAATTTTCGGCCATATAGACTTTCAATTGGAACTTTATACCCCAACACTTTACTAGGCAAACGATTGATTAAGTAGCAGCTAGTAAGGACTGCATCAGCCCAATATGTCTTGGGTAAATTTCCCTAGAATAACAATGCTCGGGTAACCTCAAGCAGATGCCTATTTTTTCTTTGAGCAACTCCATTTTGCTACGAAGTTCTAAAGCAAGAGGTCTGATGAATTACTCCCAAGCTACGTAGGAACACTTGAAAAGCCCGATTGGTATATTCAGTTCCATTGTCTGTACGAAGAATCTTCACCATAGTGTTAAATTGATTTTTCACCATATTGCAAAAAACTTGAAATACAGTCATAACTTCACTCTTGGATTTAAGCAGATAAAGCCATGTAGCTCGAGATTTATCATCAATAAATGTAACAAAATACTTGAACCCCTTCAGATTCAATAGGAGAAGCTCCCCAAACATTCGAGTGAACTAAATCAAAAAACTGTTTTGATTTATGTGTACTATGTAAAAAAGGTAACTTATGCTACTTAGCATAATGACAAGGATCACAGCAATAGGAATCATAACTTAAAGTCATATCAATAGCATGTAACACCCGATCAGAGGGATGACCCAGACGCCAATGCCACAACCGGGAAGTGTCAACAGTCTTCCTTTGTGCCATCAACGCTTCATTGTTGAGGTCCACCATATATAGCCCATTCTGCAACCGCCCTTCACCAATCATCCTCTTGGTGATTCGATCTTGAAAAAACACCTTTTGAGGAGTAAAAATAACATTGCAATTCCCCTTATTAGTATATTTGCTAATTGACATTAAATTTGAGGATAATTCAGGTACCAACAATGCTTTAGAATTATTTGAAAAGAAATTAATTTGTCCAACACCACTAGTTGGAACCCGCCCACTATTAGCAATCGTAATAGGTGGATATGACACACCTGAAGTAATATTGGATAGCAAGTTTGGAGAACTACACATGTGGTCTGTAGCACCAGAGTCAACAATAAACTGAGTTTTGGATAAAGTTGAGGAAGCATGGACATTACCAGACGTCATAGCCAAATTTCCGATTTCAGTGCTAGAAGCGTTTGTTCCATTGCCATGTATCTGAAGTAATTGCTGAACTTGTTGAGACAAAGCCTCCAACTTGGATTGAAAATTGTTTGGATTTTCTTGGATTGCCACCTTAGCTTCCGAACCCCTGTCTTTGGAAAGACGCAAATGCATATGAAGAACCCAACACCTCTCCTTTGGCAAACTGAGCAATGGAGTCTCCTTGCTTCGTGTTGATAGCACTGTGGGCCGATTGTTCACCAAGCTCTCCTGATGTAATTGGAACTGAAGGCATGACGCATCTCCTTGTTTCCTCACTTTGGATTATGGCACAAACTTCATTGAAAGTGGGCAATACAGGACTCATAAGAATTTGACGTTTGGTGTCCTCAAATTCAGGCCTGATACTTGCTAACAATTGAAAGATTTTATCTTGCTCTTCTCGATTGACATAATCCATCACATTCTGGGTCGCAAGTCTATACTGACGAAGCTCATCCCATTGCTTCTTCATTTTTCCCAAGTGTTCAGTGAAAGATTGAGTTGCACCTTGCTTAGAAGAAGCAAGTCTTTGTTGCAGTTCAAAGATCCGAGATGCATTCCTGGCTTGACCATACATCTCGTTTATCGAATCCCATAACGCCTTGGCTAACTCTGAATATGCAAATATCTCGTAGATCTCTGGTTCCATGGAATTGAATATCCAAGACATCACACTGTGGTCATTTGCTTGCCATTCATCAAATTTGGGATCCATCACGGGAGGGGCTCTAATCTTCCCATTGATGTGACCAAGCTTCGATCTACCCCCGAGAGCAACAGTTATAGCTCGTGACCAAAGAAGGTAATTTCTTTCGTTTAGTAACAACAAAGTCAATTGCTGATTGTTTGTCTCATGCACCTTTGTTGTGTTGGATGCATCTCCTGACTCCTTTGACCCATCCATGACGCTTTGCTAGTAATAACAATGATGTGACAGTAACAAAGAGAGGAACAAGCACTAACCGAAGAATGCAAATTGTTGTAGAACATGAATAGTTTCGAACATAAGTAGATCGAGACAATCAGATGTGCAGAAAACAAACCAAAAAAAAAAAAAATCACAGGTTGAATCAAACCTACTCTGATACCATGTTGAATTTTATTAAGGCAATCAAAAAATAACACAAGAATTACGAGGTTCAGTAATGTGCCTACGTCCTTGGACAAAACTCTCAGCTCTTTTTTTTTTTTTTTGTCATAACATTCTTCTGCAATTTGTACATAGGGTTCACCGCAACAAAAAAGGGAAATTTCAAAAATAGGAAAACTATCAATGCAAAGATTTGCCCACAATATGTCCTTTCATTGAATAGGAGAGCAAATCTCGCCAATATCGCCAATATATATGATCCTCATGAGATGTCCGGTGTGCTTGGCGGCGGATGCAGAGTTCCTGCCTCAGTGCTGCATAATCACGAACTTTCTAGGGACCGACGAGGAGGTTGCGAGGTTCTTCAATGATCTTGCCAAGGATATCATGTTCAATGTGAAGAAGACGTACTTGGTCGAGTTATTCGGGCAAGTGAACCGGTACCACCAGAGCAGATGATGGCATATTCAAAGGACGGGAATCATGCGCAAGTACTTCGGCAGCCCCTGGTCCTTCATTTCGGCTGCCGCCGCTTTCATTCTCCTAGTTCTTACTGTTATCCAGCCTTTCTTCACCGTTTACCCTTATTATCATACCAAGAAGTAACCAGGCTCTGCGACACAGTGTCTAAATATATTCTTTATTTTCATAAATTTAGTTTTCCTCTTTGATAAATTAAATGAATCTTTTGATAAATTAAATTAATCGAGAGAATGTTCTTTGTATTTTCCTCGTTGGTGCCTGTGCAGCTTCGATTGTGTATATCTAGCGTGACTTGATTTAGTTTATCCCCATTTTCACCGCTTCAAATCGCCCATTAAACTTGGCTGGTTTTGTTTTTGTCGACATATGCTCACAAAACCCTAAGTAAACCATTACTTAATTGGGTCTTTGCTCCCTATAGCGGCCACTTCCGTTATCTTTGGGTTGAATCTACCTCTGGTAAGGCGCATGCAATCAACTACGAACCGGAGTTATTGAATTGATCTATAAAGTGTGACAACAGATCTCCAATCAATGCTGTGGCCATTTTATCAAAAACCACACATTTGATATAATCCGACAAGGATCCTTCTGTGAACTATCCAGTAGTCAACCATAAGTCAATGTGACCAGTTTTGAACAGCGCGCTTTGCAGTCCCCAGGCACCGTCGACTGCCACCCTAAGATACCATCGTACAACGAGGTTTCTCATTATATAATCCCCTCGTCGTTATCGATAAGAAGACTCGCGGCGGGGACGGGGGAGGATAGTGGTGTTGGTCCAGTGAAATTCGAACGTCATGTGAGCACTATTAAAGCAATTGAAGGAAATTTTCTCTGATTGGTAGGTGACGAAGATACCTGTAACTTACAAATAGGGTTAGCTAAAAAAACCACACGTATTAAAAGATCTCCACTCCCTTATGAAAGAATTGATGCTATGCTACCGACACTACGTCGTCATCCGCTATCGTCATCTCTAAAGCTCGCCTCTCCACCGTAAATCCTCCGTTGCTCGCCTCTCCATCGCATTCGCCACCCTAGATCTTTCTTCCCGTGTCTCGCACACTATTCTCATCGCCTAGGGGCTATAACCCCATTTGTATGTCGAGCGGAGGTCGTAGACCACATTAAAAATTCCTATAATTGTTGAAAAGTTTGAGCAACTTTGATGGGAAACAAAACTTCATTAGAAATTCGATCGAAGGAACAATTAAGTTGTAATCTTCAAGAGCTTTCCAATGATACCTTCGCCCGAAGAGGACGGTTGGCTTTAAAGATACTGTAATTCTTAATGAGGATCACCCAATCTTGAGGCGTTGAGTTTATCATTTGACTTGATCTATTAATTTCGTTACAAAGGTCAAGTCATAAGGGGTTTTTTATGTTGAAAATATAGTAACTTTTTACTATGATTTTCCGCTCTGGCAGATGCTTTAAAATCTATGGTCCCTAGTTATTTTCAAAATTGGACCACATATTTGAAAGTTTCAGATCGCGAGCTTGGATGGGCACCTGCATCAGACCAAAAGAAATATATTTAATCAAATTTTGGTAAATTTAAAAGATAAATAAATAAATTCAATAATTTTTAAAAGAATAATTGACACCAATAGCACCGGGTGGCATTAGCCAGTGGTGCCCCGACGCTGGTCAAGGCTTTGCCAAGGTGTGTACATTGCGCTAATTTTAGGGCAGTGAGGACCAGCCCCCTTGGGTGTCACACACTATGCCCCAATCGCTATCCAAAACTCCTAATCACTTGCTCACAGCGGTTCGTCCGCCATATATAAAGGCCTAGATGGCTTTACGCAGCGTTTCATAAGGCTTTGTGTAAGACTTCTCTTCTGCATTAAAAAAAAAGAAAAAAAATCGACTTTAAAACAATTTCTTTTCTCATTTCCAAAGAAGATAAATGCATTTCTCACTCTTAACTTGTGGTTTCTCTCTCTAATGCCAACGCGAATACCTTTTTTACCTTTTTCGAAGGAGATGGCCCGTGACACATGGGTGCCCATGCCTCAGTCAATCGCAGGGGTAGCCTAGCGCTGCGCCACGTGGGCCAAGCGTTGCGCAATTCTAGGCCTGCGGAGGGTGGCCGGGCCTGGTGCAAGGCTATTTTGACCTTGCAGAAGGCCCATATAGCCTCTGCTTGGGCTTCAAATTTTGCCTTTAAATATGGGGTTTCATTTCAAGCATTCCAAGGTAAGTTTTTCTTCCGAACGACTTCATGGTGTGAGCATTCTAATGATCTCTTCGCTTTTTCACTTTGATTGGAAAGATTTTCTTAACATTTCATTGAGTAAGACTTGCATCTGATCCAATTTCAACTCATTGCGAGCTTTTTTTTTTTCATCTCTCGTGAGCTTAAATCTTCTTGTCTATCTCCATTAACATCCATTTGGATGCAAGCTTAATGAGAAGTATGTAGTTTGCGTCCATGCTAGATTTATTTTCGTGATCCCAATTAAATCTATATGTTTTGAATTAAGATGTTTCAACTTTCGAGTCGCTTCGGGTTAATCCTCAATAGGTTGTCTTTTAAATTTGCATCCTAGATACATTCATGAATGCATTTGGTACCGTTTTGACCTCTTCTTTGCAAGATATGTCGAAATGGAGATATGATTAAGCGTTGCTTTCACCAAATCATTCCCTTGTGTAGAGTTTATATATAGTTTATGATGGTGACATTTGATGCTATTATGGAATTCTTCTCTTCAAGGAGAATGTTGAAATCAATAAATTCCACATTGATCTCTCTTATAGCACAGGTTTCAAATCCATGCTTCCTTAAGGAGTGTAGACTCATATCATGCTACAATGTTATATATAATATCATATCAAAGCTACTTGCAGAAAGAATAACTTATTTTTTCCCTTTAATTGTTGGCCTCAACCAAACTGCTTTTATAAAGGGAAAATTGATTTCAGAGAATACTCTATTGTGTCGGGCGCTCTTGCATGACTATCATAAGGGCAATAAAGGTAAATGGGTGGCAACCAAAATTAATCTCATGAAGGTTTATGATATAGTGAAATGGGATACTACTCTCGAGGTTCTAAAAGATGTTAATACCCCTTAGTACTAGATTGATCATATAAATCAATGCATTAGTATCCAATGTTCTCAGTTAACTTCAACGATGAACATATTGGGTATTTTGCAAGCACAGATGAGCTACAACAAAGTGACCCCCTTTCTCCCTACCTCTTTGTTCTGGTTATGGAAATCCTACTAGAATTATCACGGGGAAAATTTCTACCTCATCTTTTAAATTCTATTTGCTGATGATCTGTTCTTATTTGCTTATGGGGATGTAAACACCATCATTTGCCTCGTTGATGCACTTGATGATTCTGTAGCTTTTACAGGATTTAGATTTAACCTAGACAAATTAGGATGTCTAAGGACAAATAACTCCTTATATTAGATGACACGCATTTTTCCACGGGCACCTACCTCATCAAATATCTCTGTGTCCCACTTGTTACGCAAAGGCTCACGCATGCAGATTGCAAGGGTTTAACAGAAAAGATATTTCAGAAAATAGATGGATGGGACATGAATTATATCAACGACGCAAGAAGACTTCAATTGGCCAAACCAATACCTTTTTCCATTTGTACTCACTAGATGCAAATGTTTCTCTCCCAAAGCAAACTTTTTACAAGATTCAAACAAAGATTAGCCAACTTATGGGCAGGAAATACTGGAACTCACAAATCTCATAAAATTGCATGGAAAATAGATGCTCACCAAAAAAGGAGGGAGAACTAGGCATGCTTGATCTGAAACTCTAGAAAAAGGTATCGCTAGGTCACGTGCTTTGGAGCATCATCAATCGTCCATCTTCATCCCTATGGAGTACTTGGGTTCATCACATTAAATGTAGAGGTGCTCCCGTTAGGCAACTCGACATAAAGGGCAATATGGCTTGAAGTTCACGATGGATACTCAAGCTAAGACTTGCTCTAACACTTATTATCTCTAGCCAAACATACCATTGCAAAGGGATATACAATGAATTCAAACAAGAGAGACCAGTTGTGGAACAGTATCAATTATGCAACTCAACATAAAGGGCAATATGGCTTGAAGTTCACGATGGATACTCAAGCTAAGACTTGCTCTAACACTTATTATCTCTAGCCAAACATACCATTGCAAAGGGATATACAATGAATTCAAACAAGAGAGACCAATTGTGGACCAGTATCAATTGATTTGGACCAACGATATTAGCAAGCATAATTTTATTGGCTGGCTTGTTTGTAGAGATAGGCTACCGACAGTAGTAGCCATATCACAGTGGTTGTCTTCAGTGGATACTAGGTGTGACTTTTGTATGACTAGTATAGAAGACAGAAACCACTTATTCTTTGAGTATACTTGGATAACTAGTGTATGGCACAGTATTTTGGCACAAAATGAGTTGGCATTTTGCAAGAGGTTGGAATTTAGAACTTCAATGGATGATCAGAGCCACCAACTTGGAGGCGAGACTCCTTAAACTATCTTTCTTAGTGACTATCTATTGCATTTGGATGGAATGCAACTGCAAAAGGTTTCAAAACAAGTCGGTTGAGCCTTATTTTCTGTTGGCTAGGATTCGAAAGGTTGATAGAGGTAGGACGTCACTATTGCAACCCAACCCCTTCCAACTAGGAAGAGACCATTAGGTTTGGGAATATTGTCAACTTTGGGCCAACGGCCTTCTATTGACTCGGGTTCTCCCAAGTCCATAACTCGCACGACATCAAGCGTTCAAATTTTCAATCAATTTAAGCATATGTAAATTTTGATTAACGAGTTGCCATTAGTTTTTTAGGGATGGCCAGGAACCCAGTAAGATAAGGGAGAATATCTTACTATTTCCGCAACCAGAGATTCCAAACCCAGGGACTTGGTTAAATTAACCCTAAGGCTAACACCATTTCGGTACCTAACTTAATCATGCTAACTAATGTCAAAGCAACCTATCAAAGAATTCTAGGTATCATCGTAACCATTCTAGAGCAATAAATAACATCCAAGATATTGAAAAGCGCAACCAAGTATAATTGTATAGGAAAGCACACAATAAGAGTGTGAGCATGCCGGATCGCCCAAACCGGGAACCACCCGAATTGAATCGACCGACTAGTTTGGTCCGATTCCTGGAGGGATCAGTTCAATTCCCGGTTCCATAAAATTGGAACCGGTGATTGTCGGTCTGGTTCCCGATTCGGGAAACTAGACCGGATTAGACCAATGCACCGATCGACTCTTTTTAAAAATATATATATATTTAATTTCTTAAAAATAGCAATAAAAGTAACAACTCTAGTATTTTTTGTAATTAATTTTTTTTACTAAGTGATCGGTTCCATGGAACCGGATCGGACTAGTCAATTAGGTCCAGTTCCCGATCCTAACGAAGGGGTTTTCGGCATGGAGGGGTGCGTACATGACCAACTTGAGCCAGGATTATGTCCACAAAATAGCGTGAAAAATACAAGAAACAGGAAGATCATAAGATATTCAACCAATACCGAAGCAAATGTAAGCCGATCTCAAGATTCAATAACAAATGTGATTGGGCCCTCTCTCAAGCATTTTATCGAACGCATGATATGCAGTTTAAAGTATGCGTTCTAGAGCGAGATTCAATGCAATTTTCGAATCAAAGATGATGCATGAAAGTCTGACTCAACATATTTTGTGCCAAATCCGTCTCAGTTGGTTACAATCCGTTCAAAATCTCGCACTTAAGTTCGGTGCTCTTAAGTGTTTCATGCTTCATTCCAACAAAACATCAAATAGTCGGTATACATTCATGAACTCGAGTTCTGGGTTCAAACCCGAAGCATTCCTCAGCTCCTCAGCCTAAACACGATGCATTAACTTTCAAAAACATTATGAATCGACCTGAACTTACTTTGGTTTAACAAGATTTCATCAAATAAAAAAGAAAATTCATCCACCAAGGCGAGTTCCTTCCCGGCCAAAAGAAAAACAGGGGCGAAACAGGAGGTTCGGGAACGAAGATCATACCTGGTTTGTCAGGCGAGTCGAGGTCTCGATTGGCGATGGCAAGAGCACGACAAGCTGGGCTTCTTCCTCGGCTGCGGAAAGACCTCCGAATGAGCAAAGGTGGGCTGACGAAATGGCCCTTGACCGGAGTCCTTGAAAGCCGACGGCAAGCTCCGGCGATCGGGTTCTCGGTCAGTCCCTCCTCCGACGACAGTTGGATTATTCCTTCTGCTTGCGTCGTGGGGGTGGCGACACTTGCACGTCCTCCTTCCCCTTTGCTAGGCGCGCTTGCGCGTGTGCGTAGAGGAGAGGAAATGGGTGATGAGCTGGGCCTTCTTTTGTTTGGTTTTGATGGGTTAAAATTAGATTGGCTAAAAAAAGAAACATAGAAATGGGCCAAGGAAAGTGAGTTAGATGCATGGGCCGAAAGAGATAAAAGAAATGGGCTGGCCATGTGGGCTTAACAAGTCCGAAACTTATTAAAGAATATATATATATATATATATATATATATATATATATATCTTTTCACACGTATTTTTTATGCTTTTTATTTTTTAATTTCCCTTTTTAATAAATATTTTTGTAAAATGAATGGATACTTATAACGCTGACAAAAATTTAGATGTCAAAATAAGTCAATTGAGCATCATCTTCTATTGGCTAAGATTCGAAAGATTGTTAAAGGTAGGACGTCACTCTACCAACAGTGTAGATTTTTCTAGGGAAATGTTTTATTGGTTACTATATGGATGATTTCTTCCTCCATCTTCTCGCATAATTACTCTCTTTAAAATGTTAAGGGATTCTCCTAAACTTTGTACCTCAATTGATTAATGATATTCACATATTTACACACAAAAAAACAAAAGTAAGATGGCAGACTTTTCTAACCTTTTTTGCATGTTTACTTTTTACAATAGCTCACAGGGATCCACATAAATTTTGCTAATACAACTTACTTTACCCTTTTTTTTAACATTTACCTTGCTTTATTCATTATTGTTATTACTATATTCATTCATTTTATTAATTGTGCAGATATGCATAGCCGCTTAGATTTGAGTGTTTAAGAATAAAAAAAATGAAAAAAAAAATTAGATGAAACAACATGGGCTTATGCATTTAACTTGATTTCTAGCTAGCCTAAAATAAGTTAGTTGTAGCTCTATTCTCATATGCAAGAAATTAAATTGCGATTGGTAGGCCTTATGAGAGTTCGTGTAAAGCGTAAGCATCATCTCGCAAGAGAGCTATTTGTGTTTACTTGGCAATCCATTAAATCGTCCCTAGATCCACTTGATTAGGGTCATGACAATTATAGTGCTAAAATTAACGTTGAGATTTGTAATAGATGAAGTAATTACCCTACTGGTCCAAAACTAGAATATTCCGGGATAAGTAGGTTGTCATTCTTCTCATAAATTGGTGGAATTCCAAAAATGCGGTCGTTATTCTGCCAGGTCAAATTTAGGAAATTTCTAAATCATAGTTAATTCTCCTTTAATACTAGCATTAGAGAAACCATGCACAGAAGACAACCCATAAGTCGAATTACCTAAGGAAAATGGTCCAAGTACACCTATGCCAATATGGTAATCGCTGGCTGATTGTGAACAGAGGTTTCGTTCATGTCAGGTATTCTAAAAAAGATGTTTCCAACTCTCTCTCTCTCTCTCTCTCTCTCTCTCTCTCTCTCTCTCTCTCTCTCTCATCTCTAAAACCCAATATTATATATGGCTGTAAGGATGAAATTACATTTGCCTAATAGGCCAAATGATAACATGGCTTCGTCATTTCGCAATTGTTCACACATTATCAATTAAGATGTCACGTAATTAAACGGCACATGAATGCACTTAGCAATTAGAACTCATACATATTTACCATGTCATCATACTTATTCTAAAAAACTAAAAAACACACATGGCACATGAAGTCATGTGGGGACGTAAAGTGGTGTAGGACTTTGCTTCTCGTTGCTCTAAAAGAAAGATCAAAATTGCATTACTGACTAGTGACTCCACTGGGGAAAAGTTAACCATGTTAACCATAACTACACAGAGGGTTGAAGCCATTTTAATTTTTCAATCAAAGTCCTTGCATTGATGATTCAACTTCCTTAAGTTCACATGATGCGGTTGAACGTTTGTTTTATTCGTATTTGTTTAGTTTTTGCTTTGTTTATGTGTGATTAAACTGTCACGAATGCCCATTTAAATCAGACTCATTATATTACATTAACAAAAACCATGAATAAAACTGATCCATCCAGAAGCCCTATGGCACGCTAATCACATTGTACCTTCTCGACTTGGTCCACCTGCACGTCTTGTGTCCTGATAGGCTCAGCCGCAGTAGAACTTCACTCTTCTTGAGGCAAATATGAGAGTGACGGATTTTCCTCAAAATCTATAAACCCTGAATATAGCCAAAAGAAAGCTGTCTTAACGTCTAGCCAATGGCTGTTCCTATCAACTCCAATGAGAGAATTTCATCCACCATCATGACAGGGAGGGAAGGCTTGTCCTAAACTGCCAAGACAAGAAGACAAGTGCAAGCACCTATTTGCTAATGCATCCCCCCACCACAATCTAATTATAAAAATGTTCAAGGTGGTTCGAGGTCCCCATCAATCCCATGATT
Source organism: Eucalyptus grandis (assembly GCF_016545825.1). Taxonomy (NCBI): domain Eukaryota; kingdom Viridiplantae; phylum Streptophyta; class Magnoliopsida; order Myrtales; family Myrtaceae; genus Eucalyptus; species Eucalyptus grandis. The sequence continues at coordinate 17,538,356 of NC_052612.1, forward strand.
AACATGTCACTGTTCCGCACAGTACAGCTTCATGCGTTGTTCTTTATTTAATTCGTGAACCTAAAACACCACTTCATGCTCACTCCCAACCACAATGATCTCTCATGCTCCTTTGAATCATCCGCGTGAGAGGAATGTATATTCGTATAAAATTGGTGTTATTGATCACTCAATCATCGCTACTCACCAGTTTTAATAAAGGACAAATTTCTAAGGCCCATGACGACGACTACAAAAGACTCCCAAACGAGGGCAGCCACGGTTTGTACCAATTTTTTTTTTTTATTACATGATGTTTTTCTTTTAAAACAAAATGCTATATGGGGAACCAAACAATTTAGGATGCGCCATGCCTTGGCATTCTATTGTTCCGTATAAATAAATAAAAAAAAAATTGAAATTTGTTCCGTGCTTAAGTAAATATCTATAAGTTTTGGTATAAAAAAAAATGACTAATGACTTTTTTCTTCTTCTTTTTTCTGGTGGCAACTTATGAACATTTTTGTAGGGTGACCAACTTTTCTATAATTTGCAAATCAGCAATTTGTTGCACAAACTTACACTTTTATTGAATAACTTAATAACATTTTAAATAAACTAAAAATCTTATATGTAAGATTTGGGGATCGATCAATAACCCCCTAAACAAAATATTAGTTAAATTACGTACAGATATCAAGAGCATTTTCCAATGGCATTAAGCCCATATGATCGCACTAGTGTGAACGGGGTGGTGCAGGGAGATTCTGAGCTTTATCCTAACTAATTGAAGTGAGCCCGTGAATTGAAGATTCGGCCAAAGCCCATTAATCACGCAGCGTCCGAAAATCAAAGACGGAGCCGCCAAGTTAGGAAACTTTGGTTTTCATTGATTCCAAATTTGAGAAAGGAAGCGAAACAGGAAACTCGGAGAAATTGAAGAGATTGGCTGGGGTATTTTATTTGCACGATCACGTGAAAGGGGAAAAGGAGTTCTGTCCTTTCCTCCAGGGGACCACTTCTTTCCCATGTGAAAGGGCACGAACACACACGTCGGAAGGAGAGAAAATTTGAGGGTTTTGGAGTAGAGACAAGTAAGACAAAAGAGAGGGCCAATTTCTTCACGTAGAAAGAGGAAGTGACCCAAGCAAAAAGTGAGAATAAAGGGCACGTCTTTGCACAGACGAGAGAACAAGGGTCAAAAGAGTGCACAAAGAGTCAAAAGCGAAAAGTGAAAAAAAAGTAGTTCATTCGGTGGCACACCCCATCCACTCCGACGTTCAAAAACCGACTCCGGCCTCAGTCCAACGGCTCTCTCGGCCGCGAACCCAGCCACTCCCCTGCAGTTCCGATGTGCGCTGGCAGTTTCCAGTGATGCCCGGCAGCACCGGCAATTTCCTAGTAACGGCAGTGAACCTAGTAGCACCAGCAACGTGATCTTTATTTACAGGTACTCCGGCGGCAGTCCAGTGGCTCACTGAGGAAAGCCAGGTCTCGGCCACATCCCGTAGCGCCTCCTACGGCCAACAACGCCTTTTGCTGAGTTTCCCGCAGGTTTTCCGGTGAGTTCCCATCACGACCAGCAGCCCCGGTGGTCCCTCAAAGGCCACTCCCAGTGACACCTTCGGCACATCGACATATTTTCCGGCCACTGCCAACTTTTGTTGCCGCGAATCCACACGCCAGTCACATTAGTGTCTTATTTAGGTAATCTTCTAAAACTGTACTCGATTTGAATAATCAGTTACCTAAAGTTGGATTAATTCGATTTCAATTTGATTCGTGTGAGTTTTTTAGGCATTATTCTGAATAGGAAATTTCCATGTTTAAATTGAATATTTGTTAAAATAGATTTATTTATTGGTTGTTTTTAAATTTAGTAAACTTTATTATCATGAAAAAGACAAAAGAAAAAATCGTGTTACACGTTAGGATATATTACTTTGCTAGTTTAGAATTGTATATCTAGGAGAAAGGTAGTAATTTAGGAAATTTCCTAATTTAGAATAGAATTTAATATAACCTATTTTCTAATTTAAATTAGGTAATTATGTGCTGACACGTAAATTTTTGGATATTCCATTTCATCTTTCCAACACCTAAACAAAAACACCAATTGTGTAGTTTATATTTACATTTTATTTAAATCATGCATCATATGCTACTTAGATGGCCCATGCACGATGTTGAAATGGACCATCACGAGCGCAATGAGGAGCTTCAGCTGGCCATGTCCAAGGAGGGGTTTAAATTCTACACTCGACTTCTTTAATGACAAGATTTGATCCCCGTGGTTGCTCGGTTGGACAGTTATCTGTCGTTATCAAGTCGTATATATCCACTGTTGAATTACTTCGAACTTATATTAGAAAAATCAGATGAACTTAATCTTCCAAGGAAAACTTGGGATTGTTGAGAAAATTGAAATTTGAAAGGGTGATATTTGAACTCTTGTTGCGGGCGTCAAAGTGGATAAAGTTCATAGCCAAGTGGAAATTGAGAAGATCCAGACGACGTCCCTGCGGTCTTGTTGAATCTCTGCTGCAGCCCGATCAACCAGTCACTTCCCTGTGGGATTCTTGACACATCCAGTTGGTTCCAGGGACGCTAGTCCGGCCCGAACATCTGCCAACCCACAGTCGTGCACTATCGTCACTGCCCATTGCCCTGGCACCCTGTCCGGAGCTGCTGCTGCGATCCAGCAGTCCCTGGCACCAAGCCAGCAAGCTTCCAGCAGTCCTTTGCGCCAATCGGGCGAGTTCCGAGGTTTGTTCCGATGCCTTCCCCAACGTGTCTGGTTTGCTGCAGCGTTTCTAGCTGCCGCTAATCAGCCTTTGCTAACCCTTGGTTTACTTTTGCAGGTTGTCCGGTCGTCCAAGATCAATCCTTGCAGTGTTCGTCTGTGCTGTTGAGGTTCCTGTTGGTTTTTTCGCGGCTCTTGCTGATTTATTCATCAATGCTGTTGCCGCCTCAACGACAATTGCCTCAATTCTTTTTCACGGTTGCCACACCACCTGATCACCGTGTAAGCCGAGAAGCCCGTCTAGGTAATTTCCTCATCCGCTTGTTTATTTGAATATTTAAATTGCCTAGTTTGGTATTATAGAAAGGGTTCGCGTCCATCATGGGGTAGCAAAGCATGCAGTTGGTAGGAATTCTAGTTATAAAGACATGAGATGGGATGTAGGCCGTTAGAAACACGCAGTAGAAATCTGATACCTTTCAATTGGGAAAAGCACCAAGGGTGAGCTTAAGTCCAAGCCTGTTAATATATTCAGTTGAACTCATATTAAGCCAATGAGTTAAGGATCAATTAAGATTAACTGCTTTACACCACACGAATTCACTGGTGTGGGATTTCTCTAATACAATTCACACTTGCATCCTAACAATTCTCTCCTCCTTATGAATTCAGTGTTAGGTTTGCTCCACCTAATTGTTATTAGAGAAACTATGGATCTTGAAGATGTCAAGACTAGTCTTCTAAATAAGCAAAAACTAAATACAAAGTTGAATTTTAAAGGCAATAATGATCAAGGGATTGGTTTAGCTTGCTAAAGGAAAGTCTGTTGAGAAAAAAACAATGGCAGTAGGAGTAGGTCAAAATCAAAGCATAAGGATCTGACTTGCAACTATTATAAGTTTAAGAGGCATATAAGGATAAATTGTTTGAAATTGAAGGTAAAGCAACAAAGAGAAAATAATATGAATCGGCAAAACCAAGGAATGCAAGGCAGAATAATCACAAGTACCAAAACAGGCAAAATCAAGGAAATGAAAATCTCGCTTAAGCTAATGTTGCTGGAGAAGAAAAGGAAGATTGATTAATGGTTGCAGATGATAGACAAATTTAGTGATTGTTGGATTCTTGATTCAGGCTATTCATATCACGTGTACTAATAGTGATTGTTTCTCCACATATAAGGGATATAATGGTGAGCTATTCTAATTGGAAATAACACTAGATGCAAAGCAATTGGGATTGGGATTATTAGCTATCTTGCAAGGTGAACTTGTAGGTAAAATCTATATGTGCCAACTAGAGGGTTTTCTTTTTGAAGGTAAGGAAGATTATGTTTGTCAATTGAAAAAATCCACATATTACTTGAAACAATCGCCTAAATAGTGGTATAAAAAATTTGATTTGTTTAAGGTATTACTTGACTAGTGTAAAAGCAAATATGATGGTGAATTTATTTATGCAGTTGGAGAAATATTTTTAAGTGATTTTCATCATTTCCAAACTATCCTTAATATAATAGTTACTATAGTGTTGTGTAGAGGTTTATGACAATGTGCAAAGAATGAAGATGATATTTGTAAAATAGAAAGATCTCAATTCTGTTCTAGTCATAAAGCAATACCAATAGATTTGAAGATTAGTTGAAGACAATGCTTGTGTCTGTACTGAAGATATTAGGAGTAAGTACACTAGAAGTATCAAAAGTTGGGTACAGCACTCACTTTAGTGTCAAAAAAATTTTTTCGAATCACTTAAGTGCTACTTTTATTTAAAAAAAAGATCATTTAACGGTCCGGATTATCGGAAATCCAACGTGGCTATATTTTATTAATTTCTCAATCATGTGTGGCTCATCGGCGTGCCTAGTCAATATATAGCTCCTAAACAACGTCGTCTAAAAGTTCTAGATCGTGATCATTTAAGTGTCAAATTTTATTTAAAGTGATCACTTCAGTATAGTCGTCATTAAAAAATGATCACTTTTAGTGCCAAGCATGCCACATGGAAATGTCACGAGGACTGGATTTTTTTAAAAAATTTGCCAAGTCATATTATAATTTTAATTATAAATGACACATAATCAATTTGGCTAAAATTTCTCGCCATAGGCACTAAAGTGATTGTTTTTCCTCCAATTTAGCACTTAAGTGAGCCGGCAAAAACTTTTTGCATTAAACTAAGCGTCGTACGTAACTTTTGACACTTTTAGTGTACTTATCCCGAAAATATCATATCATTTATGATGTTACAACATCAATCAATTGAGGATATTTGTTAACTCTTAAATATAATAGTTTTAAAGTGGACATGCACAGCAAAATAACTGGAAGTCAGATATAGAATACTAAAACAAGTTGTCTAACAAATCTGTTAGAGCCACAGTGATAGGATAGTAGTAGTAGCTGTTTTGAGTAGCATGCAAATGTTCTATAAAAGAACTGTGTGGGCAAAGTACCAATGGTTATCTAGCGGCTCTTTGCTTCTCTAAGACATCTCCAATAGAAAGATTGAAAATTGTTATATAAAAGAAGATTTTTGAAACTAAAATATCAGAGACACGTGCATTACAAAACTCCGAGATATGCTAAAAGCTATGTTCGAAGCTAAAAGCTTTTATTCATTTATTAATTTTTGCAATGTATTATTGCTGCTTTATAATTGTGTAAAAGATCAAGTATAAAAGATTAAGTGAAGTAGCTTAATCCTAATAGTGGGATCTATCATCAGAAAAGGATCCGTACTTGCCGTTTGTTACTTGTTGAGCAGATTACTAGTGCAATCCAACCTAACTCATGGCTATTAATTATAAGAGTGGACATGGCTATTAATTGTTGATCAGTACTTGCCGTTTGTTACTTGTTGAGCAGATTACTAGTACAACTGTTTCTCTTGTTATTACTTGCATTAGTAGACAACCTATTTCACGCTTGATTTGATCTTTGCAAAGCTACAAATTCGCAAAAGATCATCAAAGTTTCAAAACAACCTACTTATCCCCCTCTAAGTTGCACTGTTAGTTTCAACAATTGGTATCAGGGACTTGTTACTCATTATTGAAGTGTATTTCTTCAGAGAGTACAAAGATATTCTCTTATGGCTAACTTTGGTAGTTTCTTTACCAATGATGCTCAAGCACCAACAAGCTGCCTCACTTTGATGGAAGCATCTACGATTATTGGAAGCAAAGAATGCAGTCCTGTCTTGAGTCAACTAACGTTGACATTGGGGATGTCATCGCAAATAGTGTAGTTGTACATGCTCAAGCTCCAGCTCAACAAAAATGACAGAAAGTTCAAGCTAATGCTACTAACGTTGCAAAAGAAGCTCGAAGAAGAGCTGCTCACAAATGTTAAAGCTAAACATCTGCTATGTTGCGCTTTGTCTCTATCTAAACTTAACAAAATTTCTTATTATGTCACAACCATGGAAATTTGGAATTAACTCCAATTGATATTTGAAGGAACCAATAGAGTAAAGGAGATAAAGATGAACGTTCTCCCCAGATAATATGAATTGTTCATGATGAAATCGAATGAAATAGTGACACAAATATTCACTAGATTCACCAAGATAGTAAATGGCCTAGCAAATCAAGGAAACATATACACTAATGTCAAAAAGGTAAACAAGTTGTTGAGAGCATTGCCAAAGGAATGGAGCAACGTGAAGACTTTAGTATGAGAAACAATGAGGATCCGGCCAATCATAATGGATGAGTTGATCGGAACGTTCATGTTTTATGCAGTAAATTACTTGAATGAGGAAAGAAATTCAAAAGGTAAGAAAGACATAGCATTCAAAGCTAACCATGATGATATAGGAGAACAAATATCATTAGATGGAAAAAAGAATGATGAAAATAAAGCACTATTGACTAGAAGATTCAAGTACTTTATAAAGAAAGGAGGAAACTTCAGAGGCAAATGCCAAATGAACTACTCAAATGATAAAAACCATACAAAAGCAAAGAAGAATCCAAAGGTATGGATACCGTATATTATGAAAGGAGGAAATTAAGTCTCACAAAACCAAACTACCCTTCTCTAAAGGAAAAAAAAAAAAAAAGAGAAATACAAAAAGAAGAAGACAACAATGAAGGCAAAATCGTGGAATGACACTGAATGCGAATCATGTGATGAGGAGGAATCAAATCTTCAGGGCTGATTCTGACCATGAAGAAGAAATTGAGGTAAACAATTTCGAAATTACTTATGAAGAGTTACGGGATATTTTAAAGGGAATATTTAAGGAACACAAAAGGGCTTAAAAAAATTAAGAAAATTGTTCTTGATTAGAAATTGCTCTTGACAACTTGAAAAAGAAACATGATCTCCAAACAAGAGATCTTGAAGCCTCTAAAGTTGAAAATGGCACTCTTAAGGAAAAGATTTCAAAAATCAGCACCAAGTTTTCTATCAGTTCAAAGACTTTAAATCACATTTTCTCAATTCAAATTTTTCAATACAAAAAAAAATGTGATTTAGGACATGAGGAAAGTAACACTAAGAAGAATCCATTTCCTAAAATCAAAGAAAGATCAAAACAAAAACCTCTTGTACATTTCTATAAAAGTCATTATGCAATACACTTCACAAAATCTATTGGCATGCAATTTCTTGAATGCTCGAATTGCAATGAAAACGGTAATTTCTAGCAAGATTGTCCAAAGGAGCAGTGGAAGTCCAAAACGATCCACAATAGATTTGATATTGAATCAAAGCCTAAGAAGAAAGGACCCAAATTTTTGTGGATACCAAAGAAAAACAGGAGAATTTTCTTGATTGCAAATGATCTTGAAGAAAAATATAGGGTATCAAGATAGTGACTATTCAAGATACATGACTGGAGATAGCACCAAGTTTGTAAATTTCATTATTGTAGATGGAAACACTGTCGCCTTGTGTCTCCATCGGAGGAAAGGACAAAGGAAGGGTGATTGGTAAAGGAAACATCAAGTTAGGGAATCTAATCATTGAAGATGTTTCACTTGTCAAAGACTTGAATCACAATGTTATGTAAGTATCGGTTAATTATGTATCAAGGGATATCAATTTTGAGGAAGGTAAGTACGTTGGCATGAGTCAAGATAAGTCACAATCTTTTATAGATAAAAGGTATGACAACATTTATTTACTCAGTGTAAATTTTGATGAGGACCAATGTCTTATGTCTATAAAAGATGAATGTGATCTCTTGCACAAGTTATTAGGTCACATCAATTCGAAGCAAATTTCCAATGTCTTCAAAAGACCTAGTCCGTGGTCCACCAAAGATCAACAACAAAAAATGACTCTTACAATGCATGCATTTTTGGAAAGCAAGTTAGATCTTAAATTAGGTTAGTAAATGCCATTGCTATTAATAGATCTTTGTAGCTATTACACAGACCTATTTGGATCAACAAAAACCATGAGTTTAGGAGGAAGAAGATATTAGTTGGTGATTGTTGATGATGATTCACGATTTATAAGAACGATGTTTCTATCTCACAAACATAATTCGCTCAAAAGATCTAGAATGAAAAAGGATACATCATCACAACAATGAGAATTGACCTTGAGAAATTTATAAATCAAAGCTTCATCAAATATTTTGATGAAAATAGACTAGAACATAACTTTTCCACAGCATACACTCCACAATAAAATGGTGTCACTAAAAGAAGAAATCATTCACTATAGGAAATGGAAAGAACCATGATGGTTCAAAGTATTGTTTTTTTTTTTTTTTTGGTAAAATGGTTCAAAGTATTGTTCCCACCTACTTCTAGGCAGAAATTGTTGCTACTTAGTGTTATACACTGAACAAAGTATTATTAAGACCACTAATGGAGAAGATTCCTTATGAGATCTTCAAAGAAAAGAAGCCCAATATATTATACTTCCTTGTTTTTGGATGCAAATATTTCATTCTCAACAAGCAAATGATAACATTGGAAAAATTTGACGCAAGGACAAGTAAAGGTATTTTTCTTAAAAACTCAACTATCAATAAAATTTATCGAGCATTTGATAAAGATTCATAAGTAATAGAAGAGTCCGTAAGTGTGAAATTTAAGAATAATCAAAAAGGAATTTAACTAGATGATTGCTAAGGAATCATACAAAGATGTATATCAATTGGCAATAAATAGCCATAACAACAACAAATTGCTAATTTTTCTCGATAAAATAAATTTCCCAAGGCTGGAGATTCAAGACAGAGCATCTAAAGGAACAAATCATTAGGAAACTAGATGAATGGATCAAGACCAAATCATCACTCAAAAATCTTATGAACCCCCTAGCTCTAATCTCTTAACTAAAATCTAAAAGAATTGAAGATGTTTTTTTATGAAAGTTGATTGGAGCTATGCAAGAAGAATTGTATCAATTTGAAGTCAATAAAGTATGAGAATTAGCACTAAGACTCTCATATCAACCTATCATCGATACAAAATGGGTGTTCAAAAATAAACTTGATGACAAAGGTGATGTAATTTGCAACAAAGCAAGATTAGTGGCAAAAGGCTACATACAAGAGGAAGGTATTGACTTCAACAAAACATATGCTGTTATTGCTAGACTAGAAGCAATACGGATTTTACTAACTTATGCCAGTTTCTATGACTTCAAACTTTATTGAATGGATGTTTCTTTTTTGGTATAAAAAGAAAAAAAAAAGAGCTTTATTCATCATTCATAATCAAAAGTTGATAGATGCATTGGCTGGGCTTCAAAGCATAATAAATTCCAAGGGGCTTGAGGTGAGTTAGAGACCTAATTAGAATGGAGGATACTTTGGATTTGGGCTTTGACCACCCAATCCACAACTTTATTTTGGGTCCGCGAGCAATGGGCCTGCTGAAGACCTTGAATACTAATAAGAAGCTAGTGGCACTCCTTGATAAACACATGGACATCCTAGGGTAATTGATCGGCTAATTGAAGTGTACTTACAAGAGTTATACAATCAAACTCCATTATCACTCTAGCGATCCCATGGGAGGACACCCATTTCACCGCTTAGAGTAGTGCAAGATTTCGGCATGAAGAACTAAGTGAGCCCAGATGGAGCTAGCATGGCCATTGGTGAGCCTCCCGGTGGAGCCTTGACACACCCACGAGATGGCACCAATTGTTTCACCCATCATGAATGAGCCATCTAAGTTGATTTTATGGGTACATACACTTAGTGGAGTCCATGATCCCAGTAAGGTCTTTCCCCTCTTTTCTTTACTGGATGATTTCAAGCCCCAAGGAGATATGTTGTCATTAATGGCAAGGGCTTCGAATATCACCCATCTCAAATTTGGTTTCCTCCCCTAAAGACGAAATCGTTTCGTGCCTTCCATATTTCCATAGAAGCACCGTGACAAACTCTAGACCTAACTACGCTAATTGTGAGCTTCTATAGTTTAAAATCCACTATTGAATTCTACTCAATTCGTAGCTCAACATTTTGATGTTTACTTGCAGGTCAAATGAAACTTGATTTGTCCAAGGGTAAAGGAGGAACAAATGTTTAGTTGTTTCACGGTTTTGCGGGCATAGAGAGCACATAAGATCAGGTATGATCTTTCTTTTGAGTAAATTGTCTTTTGTGGATAGTGCATTCTGGAGCATATTGTCGGTTTGGGGGGGATATTTAGTTGCCAAATGTTTCTCAAAGTTTAGTTGGGGTTTGAAAAGAGGAGGATGGTTGTTGTGTGTTTGTTGTGGTTGAGGTTGCTAGGAGGTTGTAGCTATTTTTCACTATATGAATGCTTGACTTCCTCCTTGTCCAAATTAATTTATATGGCTCAGTAACAATTGGTAAAGGGATGGAAAGTATCTCATTCACCATACTATCATCGAGCCGGTGACGGATTAATTGTTCATCCTATGATGAGCCTTGTCTATTTGTGACATCTACGACAAATCTTGGCTCATCAATATTTTATGGGCATCCCATCACTCCTAATGAAATCCATTTTGTCTGCTGTGATTGTTATCGATTCCCTGTTGCTAACTAACCATAAAGCCGACTTTGAATTAGCTTCCTTTCAAGTGAGTAAACTTTGCCACCCCCAAGATGGTCTATTTCCTCTCCATGCATGCCAAAATTCAGAATGAGGAAAATAAATTTCTTCCAATGTTTTACTCCAAAGAGCTGTAAGGGTTGAAAGACTCGCCAAGCTTGCTTGCTTAGCTTAGCTTTATTGACTATAACTAAGTCCCTAAAACCTAGTTCCCCTCTGTCTTTTCTAGTCTTGAGCAAACCCTAACTTCTCCCAAGAATACTTGCCTTTGAGTCCCCATTTTTCCAAAAATCAGCAATTTTCTCTTCTATAGATCAGCATATGGAAAATGGGATTTTGAAAATTGACATATATAGCTTGGACCATAGCTTTTAGAAGGATTTCTTTCCCTACCTTTGATAACAAATATTATTTCCACCCTTGTAACTTCTTATCCACTCTAGCTAGGATCCATGCAAACATTTATTTCTTTGAAACACCCTAATCCCATGAAATGCCAAGATACTTCCCTCTTTTGTCTATTTCCAAGACATGCAACTCTTGGGCCATGTTTTGTCTCAAACTCTTAGGACAGCCATTACCAAAGAAAATGCCCAATTTATTTAAATTCATAGCCCATCTCGTAGCATAACAATAAGCTTTAGCACATCCGCCACATTTTTGCACTCACTAACATTTCTATCTAGGAAGAGAACGGAGTCACTAGCAAACAATAAATGAGTTAGTGCAGGGTAGTGTCTATTCAATTTTATGCTTCTTATGTTTCCTATATCAGTTGCATTCTTCACAAGCAACGAGAGTGCATTAGCAATAATAATATATAAGTATGGGGAAAGAGGTTGCCTTGCCTAATTCCTCTCGAGGATTGAAAGAATGGCAACGGTTCTCCATTAAAATTGATGCTAAAAGAAACCGTTGCCATACATTGAATAATCTAGGCCACCCACCTTTTGTTGAAACCCATTTTTAGTAGGCAAGCTTCCGAAAAATCCCATTCTATTCAGCCATAGGACTTATGCATGTCAAGCTTCAAAATGGCTTGGAGTTTTTCATTTCTCTTCTTGATACAAAGCCGTTGTAACACTTCTTGTACCACCAATATGTAGTCTTGAATTTGCCTCCTAGCAATAGAAGCACTTTGCTCCTCTTCAATTAGTTGGGGCAACCAAGGTTTCAAGCGATTGGTTAGAACTTTCGAGATAGTCTTGTACACAAAGATGCAAACATAGATAGGATGGTATTGGGAAAGGTTCTCTAGGTTTGGGACCCTAGGAATAAGGGTGATGAGGGTCTTGTTCAATTCAGGAAGTAAGGCACCAGTAACTCATGAAGTTTTTAACAAGCTATAGCAAATCCGATTGGTTATCTCCCCAGTGATGCTAATTAAAAAAGTCCATTAATCCCACCCAGTCCAAGGGCTTTTGACGCACCTAATTGAAAGACAACATCCTTAATTTCTTGGAGGGTGACTTTTGCTACCAGCTATTCATTCATGTCCTCTCCAACAACATTTGGACACTGCTCTAAAATAGGGTTAAAGTCTCGGTAGCCTATTGACTTGTATAGCTCCTTGAATTTATGTGAAGAATGCATTTTTAGATGGATATATCAAGGAAAACACTTTTGTTGAGCAACTCCTAGGTTTTGAAGAGCCAAATAAACTTGAAGGTGTTCATCAATTGAAGAAGGCACTCAAGGGACTCAAACAAGCACAAAAAGCCCAATTGGATAAACATATTTATGGTCAAATATGATTTTGAGAAAGATAAGGTATATATAACTCTTATAAAAGAAAGAAAAGAGAGAGAGAGAGAGAGAGAGAGAGAGAGAGAGAGAGAGAGAGAGAGAGAGAGAGAGAGAGAGAGAGTAAGGATCTACTACTTATTTAAATTTATGTTGAAGATGACAAGATATTTGGATCCGCTAATGAATTTTTGTGCAAGGACTTTGCAAACATCATGAAAAGCAAATTCATAATGAACTTAATTGGAAAACTCATCTTATTGGTTTACAAATCAAGCAAACAAAGAGCGACACTTTCATTCACCAAGAAAAGTATGCCAAAGAATTAGAAAAGAAATTCGGATTGGAATATAGCAAAAAGGTTGAAACACCAATGACCTCGACCATCAAGCTTGATAAGGATGAAAATGGTATATGTATTAACTCCAAGCTATATAGAAGTATGATTGAGTCATTACTATACTTGATAGCATCTAAACCTGATATTTTGTTTGGAACATGTCTCTGTGCATGTTTTCAGTCTAATACAAAAGTGAAAACTCAAATGATAATTTGGTAAATTAAAAAAAAAACTAAATAAATATTGTTAAGCAACTCAAATGAGTTTAATAACTAAAAGCTAAATGGTAATTTATTAAGAGAGAATTGATAAGTCCCACGGAAAGGTTGGTAATTCAATTTAATGGGTAAACTTAAAACATTGCTATAAAAAGTAAATAAAAGTTGATACAAAGAGAACTTCTTCTTCTTTTTCTGTTGTTGCTAAAGTAAGAGAAGTTGGTAATCTAAAGTTATAAAACCAAATAGGCTTTGATAAATAACTATAATAAGAGTTTGGGAACTTGATTAGCGAAAAGTTGATAATTATTCTATTGAGATCGTTAATGACTAAAGAGAGTCTATATATGAAAGCTAAAAACTAAAGCCTAAAAAAATGGCAACTTGATAAGAAAATAGTAAATTTTAGAAAATAAGTAAATGCTAGTAAGCAACTGAAACAAGAGTTGGTAAGTCAAAATTAATTGGTGATTTAATTGGAAAAACTTTTATAAGTCATAACAGATAAAGATTGATAATCTATTTATTAGTTAGTAAACATAAGCGGTTGCAAGAAATGTAAATAAAATTTGGTAAATTATAAGAGAATTTAGTATCTTTAAAAAAAACAAAATAAATAGCCGTAAGTAACTCAAATAGGAGTTCAAAATGCTAAATTAGTTCATAATGTAATTGTGAATAGCTAGTAATTACTTTAATTGAGTTTGATAATTTTTCAAAAGTGTTTGTAACTTTAAAAAGTTGGAAAGAAAGGCAAATAAAAGTGGTAACTCTATAGGAAAGTTTTTAAATTAGAAAAAGAAATGGTGATTAGTAACTCAAAAGAGTAACCCAAAACTATTTCTATACTTTTTTTTTGTTGACCGAGAAACCATTGGAGATCACCCTTTGAGGATCACACGACACTCCAGTGCCCGGTGGCACCGTCGAGCCTCGCCCCAAGCCACTATTTAGATGTAAACCTCGGGGGAGGCTAGCCTAAGACCCCCCACTTCAAACACTTTTGCAACAAGAGGGTTCGAACCCTCAACCTCTGCGATGAGGGAGAAAACTCACACCAACTACACTGTCCATGGTTGGGTATTTCATATAAAGGTTGGTAATTTCATATACTTAATAAAAGAAAAGTGCTAAGTAACTCAAATAAAGGTTGGTAATTTCATATAATGGTCAAAACATTTAGGGTGCCAATGAAAATGTAAGAAAAAATGGTTTGTCAATGATAGGTGAAGTTTTTTATTTATTAAAAATAAGAGAAATAATTATTTAGAAAAAAAAATAGATAATTGTCGATAATTATGTCTAATAGTAAGAGTTTGTATCGCAAAACTTGTTGGTAACCTAACGGGTTAAATTTGGTAATACTTCAATTTAGGTTGGTAACTTCTAAAAAGAGTTGGTAATTTTAGCTGGTTGGTAACCAATACAAATAATAGTGGGTAAATCAACAAAAAGTCGGTAAAGTTTGTGGAATCCTAATAAATTTTGATAAGCAACTCAAAGAGACTTGGAAAACTAAAATCAGTTGGTAATCTAATGGGGAAAGAATAATAAGTTGCGCAAATATATATTGATAAATTCATATAAGAGTTAATAACCCAACTGATTACTAATTTAATTTGGAAAAACGTGTTGGTAATAAAATTTGATAAATTTATAGGAGTTGTTAAATTTAGGTAAGTAACCTGTTAAAAAGTTAGTTATTTCATAAATGTTGCGTTAAGTTACCAACAAATGTCGGAAAATCAAGTAACCAATGATATTTTTTTCGTATTTTTTTAATGGTAATTTTTCAGCCGCCAGTCTATTAACAGTTTTCACCTCTCTAATACCGGCATGGAAAAATCCGTTTTCTTTTTTTTCAATGAAATGCAAGTATTGTCCCGCCAATGTCTGATTTTTATGCTCGGTTTCTCACCCAACAGTGTACACAATACATGGAATACTATTTCCATGAAGGTTTGGCTCAGGCTTATTAGCCTTCAACCGAAGTGATACTTGCAGAACACTACATCCCCTCACGAAATTAAGATGGTTATACTTAAAAGTGATCTTAGCGCACATTTAGATATGATAATCAAAATAACCTTGTTCCTAAAATTCCCATAAATCAACCCAAAGCACACTACTAGTAATTGAACTACTATTAAATAATATTCATCGAGGTTTAAATAGTCAAGTATGACTAGATTGTGATACGATTTTACGTGGTTTTTCAGTCATTGCCAATTAGAAAGGTTTTTATAAAATAGCGAGTATAGCTAGGAACTGACCTGACATTGGAGATTTGAGGGTTATGGGAGACTTTTGTGGAAAAAAAATGGATAATACAAGATAAATTTTTCTTGCACACATCACCTCCATTGCTATTAAAATGGATAATTAAGGTTCTAGAAATCATCTAACTGTCCAAAATTAATGGTGCTAAAGGTGACTTATGTACAAATAAATTAGTTGTGTATCATGTATACAAGCCCAATTCGAGACTGCCATAGGTAAAAATTAGTCTAATCCAAAAGCTTAAATAGTCATCAGAGAGAGGGAGACTATATCTTTATTAAGCCCAGACAAATCCCATAAACTAGCAACATGAGATGCTTTAACATCTACCATCTAGAAGTTAACTCGCAATATATAGTTTAAGGAACAGCAGTGCTAAGTAAAATAATTGTCTGATAGCAAGGAAAATACATCATCAAATAACATCTTAGACTAACATTCTAAAACTTTTAAGATCACATTTTTGTCTCAATTAATTGATGTGGGGGCAGCTCTGCTTTCCCCATTTTTTTTTAAATGGCCTCCGACAGAAAAGCCCCCCAACGAAAATTGTCTATTTTCTTCAAAATGTTTCCTGCCATTATGTCTTTCATTTTGGCAGATAATGATACGACCCAGACAATTCCAATCTTGAACAGCTGTTGAGCACTCAGTACATGAACTATCATGACAAGCATGACTTAGCTTGCGTCTTTGTTTGTTGCATTCTAGCAGCAGTAAAAATTGCCAAGAATCATCACTGAACAAATTTTGTCCTGATTATGCGCTAAACCCTTTCTTGGCTACTACAACTCATTCTATCCTCGAACATTTTTAATTACAATTGTTGCATCCCTGCCTCTTCTTTTCTGCAGCTCTCGGCTTCATATCAGAGCAAAAAGGAAGCAAAAGAGAAAGAGAGAGAAGATCACAGATTGTTCAAGCGTAATTAATCTTCTTGTTCGTCACTCCATTTCTTGATAGCTTGCAACACTGCCTGCTTCACCACTTGAGCGTCAATGTTGTCATGCCCATCTTCCTGCAAAAGTACCCGGTAATTTGCACTTAACATTCACAAAGAAAGATAAAAATATCCTCTTGCAAGTAAACAAAATGAATTTCGATGTGGCATCTTAAGCAACTAATTCAGTATTAATTTTTTTTTGGTTGACACTGGGACGCACTATGGTGGAGGTAATCAAACCGCGCCATCAGAAACCGCACTGCATGTAAACTAGAAAAGGAGTGTGGTCGCAAGGGGGAAATAAGACGTGAAGTCAATTTGATCAATAGACATGTCTATATATCTCAATGATTATTATAGAGAACACCTCCAGGGTAAGGCATGTTTCACGAGGAGTCAACTCCACGTGTGCATTATTAAGTTTATATAAGTGACTATCCATCTTATAGCAAACACATTTTCATGAGATCAAGCACTTCTGCAGACAAATTTTTCCACCACCATTGTATGCTATGGAGAAGTCAATTTCAGTGCAAATTTTCGTATATGGAGTGATTGAACATTAAATCATGAATAAATGAAGACACTAAAATTTGGACAAGAATAAATGAAGACACTAAGATTTGGAATTTGTCTATTCCTTACTTCTCCTCCAACTGCTTCTAAATGGAAATTGTCAGCACAAGAAACCCTAGCATCCAAAACGTTGAGCCCCAGCTCCTCAAAGGCTTCAAGTATGGAAACGAGCAAACCTGGACAGTTCTTTTCCGAATACACGTTTATTCGGAACCCCCTCTCTAGGCTTTCCACATTAACCTCCTGAAAAACTCACAACCCAATCCATATTTATTACAATTTCAACCATAAGTATGTAAGATTCTTAAGAAACCGTTAGTATTTTAGATCCATTTATAGCAGAGGAAAGAACTTTCCAATTAGCACAGTAGAAAGGTATGACATGGATTTAGCAATTAAGGCCGTTACAGTAATCGAGTCTTCTATCGTGTCACAAGACCATTAAGGGCTTGCGTAAAAGGTTCTCTCCGTGTAAGTAAACCTAATAAAGGTCCGCTACTATTGCAATATGTGTTTTGCATTATTTCGAGCATGTCATTGACTATACATACAAACGCATACCATGGGTAGATCTTGATCTGTTGAAGTTCCGAGCTCTTCGTTTAGCTTGTCTATCTTTTCCTTCATTTCCTCTATGTACTTGGCTGCATCCACGATGATTGAAGTTTTATTCACCTGCCAAATGAGTCCACTGTTCTTTAGTCAACGAATAGACATGCAAATGACGAGTATCATCTACGCGATCGATTTCCCCAAAGAAAAACATCGAACAAATGGGCAAATTTCCATGGGAAGGCGCTTCTTGTATTTAAAGCAAAGAACTTATAGAACTTTCTGCATCTGATAATCTTTTCTTTCTGGAGGATTCTTTCACTTGTGCAGTGCTTTACAGGAACTATGGATGACAAATTCAACTCCTTACCGCACTGGAGCTGGTGACGGCGCGCAGTTGCTGCAACTTCTCATAGAGAGCCGCTCTCCTTTGCTCGCGAGAAGACATGGCTTGGAAGCTCCAAAACCGGTCTCGGCTACAGGGGTTTTTTCTCTTTCGGTGCTGTTTCCAATCGAAGGGAGCATCAAGAGATGAGCCATTTTAAATAGCGTGTGTGAGCTCACGAATAACCTAACCTATCTCGTCATTTGTTTGTTTTTTGCACGAGGGCCTCCGTTTCTTTATAATCTAATACGCCACATTGACACCCAATGAGATCCTTGCATATCTATCAGAGTGAAATTACTTGTTGCCCCACATTCCATCCAGATAGGTTATGTGGGGGAACCCTATTTTTATTTCTTTCTTTGTTTCCTGAATAATGAATGGAAGATGAGAGCGGCCCCCGGGGTGGCGGGGGGGGTGGGGGGGAGAGACAGAGAGGGAGAGGATTAATTATAAAGAACATAAAAATTAGAATTACCTTCTTACTTTGGTGATATTTAATTATAAATCTAGTCATAATCTGATAGTATGAGCAAATTATGTACTAACCATAAAGAGAGAATAAATCTAGAAATCAAGTCACCTTACTAAAACGGAAAAAAAAAAAAAAAAAAAAGTCACTATTTAGTCCCCTTGCCATTTCCCTCAAATGAAAGAAGATCTATCCCATCGCCATCTCCAGCGCACCCGACTAATTTGCATCGGTTGTGGTAATCCTCCCATAATTACCCAGGCACATAAGTTTATATTCTTTAGGGTAATCCGAGAGAATACACAAGTGTAGTGATTTGGAAATAGAATGGCTTTGAATTATATAAATGGCAAGTGGAATCAACGAGTAACCTAACCAATTTTAATACGTCCCATGCTAAAATTTCACAGTCAATTACCTAGGAAACTTAAGCATGAAGAAGAGCATCTTGCCAATTGGGATGGTTGCACAAACTAAAATTCCACTGGCAATCTCGAACAATGGCTCATCCTGCATCGATCCCAATAGAACCCAATTTGTCTCTTTGATAATTACACAACATGGTTTCTTATTCACATGTGGAAACAACCTCCCGACCATCGGGCTACAAATCACATGTAGATTTCCCTCTTGTCCATTGTGGACCATTATGCATCATTCCCATTAAAAAAATTTCTTAGTAATTGTGATTAGGTAAATGTAGTAGGATTGTTTAGGTAATGAGATTCGATGATTAAGGGCCACTAAGAAGGTGATTCGACCATTCTTTCTCCACTAGATGCTCACATGAGCTACTTAATTAACAACTTTGAAATAGACCTTGCCATATTCCTCATCCCTATATCAAACTGGGGTTTAAATAAATAGTAAGATTCTATATAAAACTAAACCTCAGCTTGGTTGTAAGTTCGGTTTTCGGAGAAAGCAACTCTTGTAGTAAACATCATAGACTTGGCCCGGTTGGTACGGCCTGCAGCAACAGTTACAGCCAGGAAAAAGGGTGCCGCAGCTTTTATAAGGTTTTCGGTAAACTCCCGATGGCAGCAACAACTTATACAGCCATTTTTTAGGAAACCGCCTCGCTCAACTTTGTGATACTAAAATTCGAAAACATGTATTATCAAGCGCATAAGTTTGCAATGCTTCCATAAACGGTCACAATGCGACGGCGTTACAATACAGCCACAGCTACCAAACATACGTTAAGTTATTGCGATTCTTGCTCATCCTAATTCGTTGCCCTTGGCAGTAAGGACCACAAATGCACTCTGGACTTTGATTACGTTGGCATATTGCTAGTTGGGCTATGCACCCATCAGGAGGAGTTAACGTGAGTGTCGAAAAGCTTTTTAAAAAACAAACCCTAAAGTCGTTATCTAGTGTAAGGTCTATCGACTCAGATTAGGGAGAAATTAAATGCAGGTAAGGTGGACCGACTCTGCCTTCCTTAACACGGAATGAAATATAAAATTGCCTATTGTGAGCGTTTGGAAGGTATATCTAGCTATCCTCCGTCGTCAATGGAGGATAGAAGTAGTTTTACTTTGGCCATTCCATCTCGGGAGGATTGCCAACTGATCTCGCGCTTCCTCCTCTACCGGTCCACCTAAAAAGCTGGCAAATATTCATTTAATTGGAAGTTTGATTTTTCGTAATCTAGAGAACATGGGTGTGGAAACTTGGTCACCTTGAGGTTCGCAAAACATGTTACAAATCTCATAAACCAGGTAAGCTCAAACATCTGGCTTGTGCAGGAAGCCCTGTCCAGAGCAATAGGGAATCAATTAATTGATTTTAAACCGTGTGACCTCCAGTTTTTTGAGTTGGAAATCCCTTAACGTCCTGACCTCACGCCAACCCTCTTGGATGGCCATACGAAATTGTAGGTCACTAAATAAGGGAAAATTTTCATTGGATACTATTACAACAAGGAAATTAAATAGTAGGGACGAGAAACTCCAATTTTAGACGTGTGGGGAATGTTAAGTTTGTGAAGTGACATTTTGCATTCGGCCAAAACAACAGAGAAAACAAAAATAAGTGATATTTTGCATGGCTAACATATGTGAGAGAGAGAGAGAGAGAGAGAGAGAGAGAGAGAGAGAGATGAGCCCGTGAGAGGTTTTTGGAGGGATTGACAGCTAAACACCATTTGACGCTTCCTTAGCAATGCCCCTCTACTATGTCCTATCTCACGACAGATTCCTCCACCCACAATACGCGTCCTCTCGGAAAAGAATGTCTCCTTTTCCATTTCACATTCCAACTTGTATTTTGCCACCTTAGCCATCCACGTCCAACACCTCCGTTTTGGAAATTTCACATTCAAAGAACACGATGCAACACTACAGTAGGATCCAATAATAGTGCTTGTATATTAATGAAAATTGTGCAATTGTGAGAAATTTAACGATTGTTGTCCTACATAATTGAGGTCTCTTAAACCTAGGGGCGAATTTCGAAATAGAGATTGAAACCGGCACCGCAAGTAGGACTTCATGGCCCACATTATCAATATGCAATTTCCATGTCCTAATTACCACAATTAGGCTGATTCCCCCCTCCCCTCTCGCCCCAGCCACAGTGGAGGCCGCCACTCTGATCTACGGTTGCGCCTCAAATTGAAGGTTGTCGACCTCAAGCGATCCAGATCAAAAGTCTCCTAAAATCAGGAGACCTCTTATTCACAAGGGATTTTTACGCGGGGATGACCAACATTTACTTTGACCTTTGAATTCATCCCCTACACATCACATGGATAGCGAGGGATAAGTAAGGTGGCGATGGTGCTGAGGAGACGGAGGGGCAATTATTTAGAGGACGACTAGAGAGAGGGTGCAACAACTTAGGTTCTTGCGTTGGACTTTCTTACTCGGTATCGGAGCCGGCGGATTTTTCCCCTAACTTATTTCGCATCTTTTTCTCGCTAAGCCAGTGAACATCTAGTGCCAAAATCCCCACTTGTCCCCACATGGACAAATCAAACACACGCGCTGCATCACTTGTTGACATTACTTCCTCCTTTCCTGTCGTGTCCCAAAGATGGACAATTGACGATCACCATATAACACGAAAAGCAAGAATGTAATTGATGGTAGAATCCCAACGATTTTGATGCTTGAAGCATGCAAGCGCTTGTCTGGAAACTGATCTCGTGACAACCTAAACCGCGTCCGCTATTCCTCGTTCTGGACACGCGAATGCATCCATCTTCAAATACTTAATATTGCAGACAGGTGCACGTGTGATTTGTTGACCTTGGAATTTTGCAAGATGGCAAGTGTCCGAGGCCGAATGGTAATCGAGACCGAAGGGTCATTTTCAATATGTCAAGTGCCTAGAGTTCACGTGTATTTCGACAGGCGGCTTGAGTACACATAATCCAAGCATCTTTTTTTTTTTTCCCTACGTGTTGTAATTGGAGTATTTTCAATTTTCGAATTACCGGATTCTGATTCATGTTTATTGTGTAAGGCTTCATTTGTAAGACGATTAAAGCAGTGTCATGTCCAACACGAGAACACCGCTTGAATTGGAGTATTCCATACATCGTTGGTCTAAGCCTAACAGAACAAGTATGGTACATCCCATGCCGAAGCTCTATAGGGTCAAGCGACCTTGCCATTGGTAAGGATCTCACTATTTATAGTGGATGGGATGTCGGAACCCGCGTCAAAGCAAGGATCTCTTGAGGAACTTATCAATGGACTTGAGAGTGGTAAACCACCCCTCCCCTCTCTCCCATTTCTTCCCAAAATAATATTCTCTCTTTCTTTGATTTGTCGACACGGTGGCAATGTTATTAATTTAAGAAAAAAGAGTAGATGACGGCTCCGTTAGTCTCACAAGAGTGACGGAACCTCATTCACCTCTTATTTTATGCTGAAAATTTGGAAACTTCTTTACCCACTTTCCAATGAATTTGTCATTTTTGCTTGAGCCATTGTACATATTGCAGCTACCTCTCCAACCGGTGGCTTTGGGTGTGTTTGTTTAAAATTGTTTCTGTTCTCTAGAACACAAATTTTTGTTATTTTGTCTCAGAGAACAAAAAAAGAACAGAATCGCATTTGTTTACACTTTTGTTCCCGGGAACAAATTTGGAACAAAAACAAGAAGTAGAAAAAACTTGTTTCTTGTTCTCAGGAACACTTCCGAGAAACACTTTTTTTTTCTTCTTTTTTTTGCTTTCTTTTCTTCTTCTTTTCTTCTTCCTTTTGCCGGTCACCGGCCTTGGCCATGACCATTGTTGGCAATCGGCCGGGACGAGGGCCGGCGACCTCGCCGGAGCGTCACCGGCCCCTAAAAAGGCCGAGCCACGACGAGGCTGAGCCTCACCGGTGGTTGGGCGAGCTCGGCCTCGCCAGATTTGGGCGAGCTCGGCCTCGCCAGATTTGGGCGAGGTCGGCCTCGCACAACCCGGGGTGAGGCCGAGCCTCACGTGGCCACAGCAAGGCTCGACCTCCCCAGCCGATGTGAAGCCGAGCCTTGTCGGTGGCTTGGCGAGGCTCCGGCGAGCTTGCTAGACATCGCCTAGCCGGTCGCCGGCCACAACGGTGGCCGACGACCGGCCAAAGAGAAAAAGAAAAGAGAGAAAAGAAAAATGAAAAAGAAAATAAAAATATTTAAAAATTAAAAACAAAAAAAAAAATTATACAAGTTTACTAAACGTGTTTCTATTCTTTTTCTATTCCGGGAACAAAAATTTTGTGCAGTTACCAAAACGGGTTCTTCTAGTCAAAAATATGGAACAGAAATATAAAAAATCATTTCTATTCCCGGAACAATTTTTGTAAACGTTATCAAACGCGTTCTTAGCTTACGGGAAATGAAACGTGTGGCCATGGTTGCACCATTCACCCATAAAAAGTAACGGTGTGGTTATCCTGACAAGGCTCTCAATTTAATGTTGCTAGAAATCGTAGATGACGGGAAAGCGGACTTGATTTAAAAAATCGAGAAACATAAAGGACTCAATTGAGCAATAAAAGAAAATAATAGAGAACCAAATTACACAAATAACGATATCACAAATAAGAACTGCAGTTTTACCCTATTTACATCGAAACAAGCCTAGCCAAAGTATTCGAACTTTTTGAATCATTTTGCCCCAGCGTTTTCCGGCAGTGAATCGATGGATTTGAGTGATGTTTTTCATTACCTACCAATCACCAAACTAAAAAATTACGTGTCCTAAGAGACCAAACATTCATACTATGAATGTAATCATGACCCTTTTGGCACGTTATAAGTGACCAAAAAATGGTTAGGAGTTGCTGTCATCGTGGGGTCACATTTTGCAAGCTCATGTCCATGAGAACTGATGAGAACTGACGTTGATAAACAAGAGACACCCTTGCCACCCAAACTTTGCATCGGGCGACATCAAGGATCACGGGCAGAGTTCGAGTAGCGAAACAAACAACGTGTCATCCGAAATCCGTAGACATCATGCAGCAAGAGACAAACAAGATCATTGCAAAAAAACGAGAACCCTCATCGAGAAGAACGCAGAGTCAGGTGTCCTTGTCCCGTTTCCTCACATGTTGGATAGCAGCAAAATTCCAGCGAGGGATACAACGATGGAGTTATCCAAGGCACGTCGCTAGTAAACGAAATCTGCTACGCGACATGGAGAGTGCTTTGGGACCCGCTGGAGAGCTAAAAGTTTATTGCCTCGAGCTCCTTGCACGTTCGATTTCCCCCCACATGATTGGAAATAAGAGGGTCCTTCGATTGTAGGCATGTGACAGTGAACGCATAGGCCTGAGTAGAATTCGAGGCAGTATCGTTTTAGGATCTGAGGTATGTTCGTCATTATGCACGTACATGTCCATTGAAAAATGACATCTTTGTTTCTTAATGTGATGTATTACGAGGGACTAGACCTCGCTAGGACGAGATGCTTTTTCCGTACACGATTGACGTTTCTTTCTATTATTTCAGATGGAGGACGCGTCAAGATAGAATTACATTTTGATGTAGGATAGCTGGTAAATGTTTATGCAGAAACCTTTGAGCGTCATAATAACGAGTGGCCCCAACCACATCATGAATGACGAGTCACCTTCAAATGATCACAATTTTTTATTCGGGAGGAGTTATGACGCATATTAAATCAAAGAGGATTGCGAAATTCTTGAAACTGCAAACGGGTTATGCTAATTTGGCCGGAAAAAGTACACTAGAAGTGTTTAAAGTTTCGTACGACACTCACTTTAGTACCAAAAGTTTATTTTGGATCACTTAAGTGTCAAAAATTAATAAATAAATAAATAAAAACAATCATTTCAGTACCAACACTAATCTGATTGATCAAAAATCCAACATGGCACTTTTTTATTAATTTTTGAAGTTGATATGGCTCGCTGAAAAGTACAGTCAACATTAATTGTCCAAAATGACGTTGTTTATATGTTTGCCCCAATTATAAACCATAATTTTATTTGCAATTTAGGGTTTTTGTCCAAATTAGGTTTTCTTCTTTTCAATTTGCAAAAGATTAAAGAAGGAAAGTAGAAGATAATGAGGGATGAAGATGATGAAGGTGGTTGCTTCAGTCGTGACCATGCTCCGTTGCCGCTATCATCGTCGTGGGGGAAGAGATGCTTCGTCACTGCAGCCATTGTAACTGAGTGATCTTGCTTGCCTCTACCTTGAAAATGCTTAGATATGGAACCTCAAGCCATTAAGAACAAGATGTCCCAACCCGCATGCCAAATCAAGCTCGAAGCCCAAGCTTTCCTCCACAAAGACAATTTTTAGGTGTTTGTACACTAGACCAGTGCGAGGATGAAGAAAAACAAGTGAAGGTCTTGACCGAGCTCAAGGAAGGACTATCCCGAGGCTCCGACAAAGATTACCAAGAACTAATCTGAAGGCCAAGTTGTTTCAGTTTCTTGAATCGATACTTTGCGACAACATTTGTTCAAGAACCATAAGAGAGCACACGACTCAAGTGACAATAGCTCTTATTCGATTCAATTGGAACGTGTTCGTAGGGTTGGTATTGTGGGTTTGACTCTTGAAGCATTGATTTCGATGGGCTCATGCCGTTCCATCGAGTTGCTCACTTCGCCAATAACACTTACGCAAAGCCCTCTGATTGACGAGATCAGATTGCTCAAGTGTGCAAGTTGGGATATCAATCAAAGCTGTCGAGGTCAAGCATCACTGAGAATCCGAGATCTTTTGCGGCTTCCTCAAGCTAATCTCTCTCTTTCTCTCTTCTTGGCTTCGATTCGGTTTAGCCATTTTCATTTTATCTTCTTCAATCTCCCTCTTTTCTACTTTCCCTCTCTTTTGCCTTCTCTCTACAAATTTTCTTGGAAAATGGAAGAGCACATTGAACGATTCTTTCTCATATGGCATCGTTTATGAAGAGTATAGCCACGTCATCATCCATGTTGGACTTGTTTTTTAAATAACAATGACCAATCAGATTATACATTATATTTTAAAAGCCACATAATATTTTAGCTGGAATTTATTGCCAGATGTTACATGATCATTTTTTTCTCAGATTTTGCACTCATGTGAGTTGACAAAATCTTTTTGTACTAAAATAAGTGTTGTACACAACTTTTGGCACTTCTAGTTTACTTACTCCCAGTTTGGCTAATGTTTGATCTCCAAATTCACGCATTTTCCTTGATTTCTGGGCCATCAAAGATTTCAAATGTGTTTTGCAAATTTTTGAACACATTTTGAGGACTTTATGCTCTATCAATATTTTTTTCTTAGAAGAAGTACAACCCAAGTGCTAAAACTTGGCACGATGGACACTTAAGTGTCACTTTTTTTTAAAAGTGGGATACTTAACTATCACCTCTAGCGTACCCTGCTGGAAATCCTACATGGCAATTTTTTATTATTTTTGCTCGCCTACGTGGCTCGCCGAAGAGCTAACTTAGCCCTAACTCACCCTAAACGATGCCGTTTCCATAGTTGGCCAAAATAAAAGCTCTAAATTTGCCAAAACGACATCATCTCCCAAATTGCCTTAAATCTAAAACCCTAAATCGGTCAAAATCCCTATTGAAGTGCTCAAATCCTAGTCCCGAACCCTAATTTTGATTTGCCCAAAATTCCATCGTCGAATATTGGAAATGGAGAGTAGGACTCTCAGCAATGCCTTAAATTCCTCTCGTCAAAGCGAAGGAGAAGGCCAGAGTTTCTATTTTTGTGGGTTACCGAGTCCAAAAAAAAACATTGTGAACTCGAATGAATCCTGGAAGAAAATTTTATGGATGCACTGATATAAAGAAGGGTCAAAGTGCAAATACTTCAAATGAGTCGATACGATATTCTCTCACTAAGTCACAAAAGTGATATTGGATCTACTTGATAAACGACATCGATCTCCATCTATGCTCATGAACGACTTGGATGATGTTGACTCAATGCAAGCTCAAACATTTTTTACTAAACTTTTGAAGAATGAAGTTTCAATGATGAAAATTGAACGAAAGTGTTACCAAGTGTTTATTACGGTGTTGTTTTATTGTCTATCCTACTTTATGATGAAATGTAATGCACTTGAAGATGAAAAAAAGTTTCTCCAACTGCCATAGTTAAAAATGAGTAGACAAATGTAATTGTTTTGAATTAAATATAGGTTTTTTTTCTTTTTTGAAGATGAGAAGAAGTTTGTGTTGTTCTACAAGATCGTTGTGCCTTTGTTGTTGTTTGTGATGTCATATATATTGTGGGTTACTTCTTGTGTTTGGTGGGAGGTCAAGGAAAGTGAATAAGTGAATTAGATGCTACTTGTACTGTGTTTTTACTTGTTCTTGAATATAACCAGCAATAATGGATGTGTATTGAGTCAATATGTTGTGGTGGCTTTTTTACTTGAGCTAAATATAAACATAAACCAGCAGCAAACGTCGAATTAAATGGAGTTGCTATAAGTTGAACTTCCATAAGCTTCTATGTTTTGCTACAAACCAGCATATACACAAGACAAACACGAGTGATTACCTGAGTACCAAAAGTTATATTTAGTGATCACTTAAGTGCTAGTCGCAATGAAAAAATGATTACTTAAATGTCAAGTTATTATTAAAGTGATCACTTAAATGTCACGCGTAGTTAAAAGTGAATACTTAAGTGCCAAATTTTTTAGAATGCGATCAATTAAGTGTTAATTTTTGTAGGTTTTCTCTAAAATCGCGCTAACCACCACCACCACCAGCCACCAGCCACCACCACTAGTGACACTAGGCACCACAGCCACCACCATGTAGAAGGTACTAGTGCAAGCTGAGCTTGCACCAGAAAACCTAGTGTAAGATGTGCACACTGCACACTTGTACCGAATGCAGCATAAGCCCCCAACCCCCACCACAAACCCATAACCACCAGGCATCACCAGCCACCACCACCAGCCACATCAACACTGTAGCCACCACACCAACACACGACCATCACCATAGACCCCCCACCCAACAGCCACTATGCTGGTGGTGGGTCTGCTGCAGAAGGTGTTGGTGCAAGATATGCACACCACACGCTTGAACCAGATGCAGCA
This sequence comes from Eucalyptus grandis, assembly GCF_016545825.1. Lineage (NCBI taxonomy): Eukaryota > Viridiplantae > Streptophyta > Magnoliopsida > Myrtales > Myrtaceae > Eucalyptus > Eucalyptus grandis. The sequence goes on from NC_052612.1 coordinate 17,566,118, forward strand.
TGAGCCATCAACCAAATCCCTACAACAAACCCACTACCACCAAGCATCACCATCCACCACCACCAGCCACACCAGCACTCCAGCTACCACCACAAACCCAACGCCAACAACAAGAAAAAATAGAATCCACATCTTACAAAAAGCAAAAGAATTTGACAAACAACTAGATCATTCCATTGATATTGAAATTAAGTCTCACAAAATCAATGACAAATTAAAAAAAAAAAAAAAAACATACATAGCAAGTTATTATAAACAAAATTGACTCTTAAGTTCCACAAACCATCCATGCACAACGCCCCATGTTCGTGCTTCTTTTGATGGGTCTTTCACTTGATTTATAATCATTGTACTCTTTCTAATTGTACGTGCAACTTCTTCTTCAACCTTCTCAGTATGCATTGATTTAGATGGAGCTGCAAATGTCCTAGGCTGAATTGATTTAGAATGAGTTGCAATTGTCCTAAGCTGAATTGATTCAAATGGACTTGCAACTGGGTTATTGTTCTTCTTTTTTGTTGGCACAACTAATGTTTTCTTCTTTGTTGGCGAAACCATTGATTCTTGAGTTAGGTCTTGAGAGATAAGAACCTCTGAACTTCTCCCAGGCTACAAAAAGATAATTAAATTGTCAACAAAAGTCTGTAGCATAAATTAAATTACATGCAACTAATAAAACTTACATTCATAATAACTGTTCCAATATGTTCATCTATATAAAGGCCATAGCCATATTATCTTAACATCTTCCTAAGTGCCCATCTTGTTTGAAGGGGGGCGTCATTTTCAAGAACTTGTAATTTGTTAGCTCTTCTTTTTGCCTGTGATTTATTAGGCCATTCTTTTAGCCCTTCAGCTACAACTAGAGCTTTTTCGATCAATTCTTTAGCTAGCATATTCTAGATAGCCTTTTTATAGTTGCCCCTTAACTTGGCCTTCTTTTAGTTGTTCTTCTATGTAGCCCTTCAGTTTCAGTGACACCTTCTGTTAGCACTTCTAATGGTACTTGTGGTGACATTTGTAGTGATTCTTCCGGTGACCCATGTGGTGACCCTTGTGGTGGCTCTTGTGGTGGCCCTTCAGTTGGCAGTTGAGCTCCAACTTGCTTTCTTCGAACTTGAGAAAGAGGCAAAATACACCATAAATATAACATTGAGCCATATAATAATATAAAGGAAAACTAAATACAAATTTTTGAATTTAAAGGGTATTTCTTTATGTGCTAAAGAACAGTCGACTGAACTGGCCATTTAGCTACTTAGGCCAATCTTTCAATTGGCCATCTTCTACCTTGCCATCTTCAAACAGGCCCTTCAATTTGAAGTACAGCGGGGATTTTGGCCAATCCTTTACGTGTTCTTCTTATGACATGATAAAGACATTACATACAAGGCCAAATAAGATTATGTAAATATTTATGATAAACCACAAAACAATATAAACACAAATTTCATGACTTACTAGGGTTCTAGTTGTTGACTAAAGAACAGTCAACTCACTTGGCCCTTCTATTTGTCTTTCTCCAAATGTCTCTTCACTAAGCCCTTCAGCTGATCTCAACTGTTTTTGTTACTTCCTCAATTGACAACCTTTAGTATTATGCCTGATACATGACAATAAGCACGTCATCTTTGCACCTGTCCTACTCATTCTTTGCGGACCCGAGACTTCTCCCTCCACCATTCTTCATCTTCATTTTGGCCTTCCCATTTTCTTCTTCAATGGCAAAGGTTGAGATGCATCATGATCCGTTGGCTCCTAGAAGTTGCTACTTCTAATTGGCTGCATCATGAATTGGTACGAAGCAAAGTATTTCAATTTTTGTACCAATCATCAATGTAATCCTCTACATATGGCCCTTCAATTGGATAGCACATATGGCATGTTAACAAAGAATTCCACTTAGTTTCCATGCTCTACATGACCATTTTCTCGTACCTAGATGGACAACATACTTATCGAAACCCTTCATTTTCTCATATCTGTCATCCCCATTCCAAATGGGATGACAATACCTACTTGCAGCCAAGTTTTCATCCAATTTCTTGGCAATCCAAGGACCACATTGTCTGATCCACTTTGTAGTCTCATCTCTTTGTTTGTGCAGCTAAGTCATGACCATAGCCCGTATATCTTCAAGTATTGAGATGATTGGTTTGTATCTATGATATATTATCTTCCAATGAAATGCTTCGCATATGTTGTTGACGATATTATCACATTTGAATTCCTCATTGAAGAATGCTATGCACCAATGCTTCGATTTTGTTTGGGATAATGTAGCACAACCTGCATTTGTCAACTGAAGTAGTCCTTCTTTGGCTATCCTAAAGTCAGTCATGTTCATTCTCTTTGCTAACCACCAAAATTATGACTGCAGCTTATCCCCTTTATAGGTCTTTACCCAATTTCCATATATGTGTCGCGCACACATTTGATGTTCAGCATGGGGCAACAACTCGACTACTGCCGGAACTAGTCCCTGTAATAATTCAAAGCAAGAAATGTAGGCAAATAATATGTTGATATCATAAAGCAAACAATTGACTAAATTTTTAAAAAAGTAAGCATTACCTTTTGTTGGTCGCTCATGAGCACCCACTCTTCCTCGTTTGTTATCTCTAAGTCAGCCATCTAATTTTTCAAAAACTAAGACAAATTGTCCTTGTTCTCAACCCTTACAACAGCCTAAACTAGTGAAAACATTTGGTTATTCGCTTCTCTTCCAATCATAGCCAACAATTCTCTTTTGCGCAAGCCCTTCAAGAAACATCCGTCCAATCCTATAATCCGTCTACAATCAGCTAAAAATCCTCGTCTGCATGCATTGAAGCACACATAGAATTTATCGAACTTGGTCCCACTATTAGAAAGCAGCCTCTCCACCACCTCCATATACACTCTACTTAAAAAAATTTGCAGCCTACACTCCCCAGCATAATTCCACACCTACCTATATTTCTCGCCATACTGACTAATAAGCATCCTCATCACATTTTACTTCGATCTTTTGCACTAATTCCTAGATACATTGATTCATACATGCTCCTTCACCAGCATCCTAAAGTCAGTATTTTTCATCTTGGGCATCAACTTAATCAGATTAAAAAAAGTGCTTGTACAACCATGCACTTGTTACTCTTTTGTTTTGAAAATTAATAGAACATGTATGTTCCTCTTAGTATGCTCTAATCTGGAAAGACTCACTCCTCCTAACAAATGCGCCATAGATCTTCCATGGACAATTTTGCTTGGAACGCCAAGCTCTTACAAAGTTCCTAGTGTTTCCAATGAAGTCAATATTTCTTTGTGCACTAATGGAGTTCTTCAGTATAACTTTCCTAAATTGTTTCGCATCTTGGAATTTCATACCTACTAACAAAGTAGAAAAGGCAACGGATGAATCATAAGAATGATACTTATTTTTCCTTCCACGCACAGCTCCTTGATATTCTTCAAGCTCGTCTTGGGAAGTAGCATTCTCGATGCTTTCTTCATAATTAGTCTATCAGCCAGCAACACCAGCATCTACAAGGCCTTCGTCTCTATTTGAAACTTCATCAATTACTTGCAAAGCTGCAAATTTATTTGACAAAAACTCTCTTTGTTTTTTCCTTGACTATGTAAGCTCCCCATTGTTGTCGTCACTTATGAAATTTTCAATAGGCAACCATTCATCGTCATCATTACCATCACTAAATTCAGCTACTTCCAAATCTAATTCAGTGATTGTGACATCACATATGTCATCATCACTCTAGTGAACAATATCTGCACCCCTCTCCTCCCTGTCCTATCTATCATGCCCTCCTTCATCCTTAAATCCAGTACTAGCTTGAATATCATCTCTTCCTTCTCCTACTTGGTTGCTATCTCCATCATCATCTTCATCCTCACTATCATTATTGTACTCAACGTATACTTTTGCCTCTTCGCCATGAAGATAATAATATAGGACATCCCTAAAACCATTGTCATCTTCTAAATTTCTCAAATTATCTCTCAAGCCTTTCCTAGGAATACAATACAACAACTTTTGTACTTTATAAGGAAAATATGTTACTATATCCCTAACAAATTTAATATAATATGCCTTTTTTATATCTACAAAGATAGTGACATCATTTCCCCCCTCATACTCCCACTCATCCTCCCCAATCACGAAAGCCCTATCGTAGCAAATAATGACAACAACATAGTCTTTATCATAGCCATTTCTACAATCAATGAGAAAAAAAAAATTAACTTTTGGGATCACATATATAAAGGACAATAGACAATTGCATATGGAGATTCCTACACTCTCATATATTTTATTAAACAAAAGAAGAAATGGAAGAGATGCACAGGTCAAACGAGATTTACTAGAAAGATACACTCAGGATAAATAGAGGTCCCCACACGACAACCATTTTAATTATGTCGCATTCCCTTAAAATATTGACCAACAAAAAGAGGTCCCCAAGATAAGCACGGGTCCTCATGATACTCATTTCAACGCTTCAATTTTTAAAAAAAAAATGCCCAGCGGTCCCCACGACAACTACTCCGAACCCTAAAAATTGCTCACACATCACATTTCACATTTAACCCCTAAAAATTACTCTTACACATCACAATACCACATCCGAGCTCTAAATCATGCATCACAGTAGCATAAGACCCCTAATTTTCCCCCTGCCAAGCCCTACATTTCTAGGCCAAGTCCTAAACTACCAATTTGAACCCGCATTAGGGTTCTAGCACCACATATGAGCCCTAAATCTCACATCAAAATACCATCCAAGCCTTACATTTCCAACCGAGCCCCAAATTTGCAATTGAAGCCCTAATAGACGAGTCTGAGCCCTAATTTCACCACAGGGGAGAGGAAGAAGAGAACAAACCTGAGCAAGCGATGACGGTGAGTGACGATGACAAGCGATGACGGTGAGCAACAATGAGCACCTCAGTGAGCATGAACAATGACTTGTGAACAATGATGGAGAGAAAGACGTCAAATCTGGTGTGAACGTGAGCATGAATAGAGAGAAGTGGGAACGGCCAGATCTGGTTAAACCCAAAATAAGCTAAACGACGTCGTTTAGCTTGGCCAAACCAGTGTGGATGGGGTGACGTCAATTTCATCATCCACGTGTGGCTTTTTTAAAAATATTTGCCATGTCGATAAAGCATGTCACCTAAAAATGCCACATATGCAATATGGCTGGATTTTTTCGCCGTTGGCACTTAACTTATCCATTTTGCTCTGATTTTGGTAGTTAATTGTTACTTTCCAAACTTTTAACACTTAAGTGTCCCTCCATGCAATATTTTGATACTCCAAGTGTCCGGCACTGTTTTTTTCCTTAACTCTGTTATTCAATTTTTTTCATAAAATGCAACCTACTATAAATAGGCACTTGAGATAATGTAAATGATACTTCTTTATTTGAAATAAGCATTATCCTTTGAAATCCTTTTCTAATCATATCTTCATCTGCATCATTTGGTAACAAAGTAGGTCTCTCTTGTGACAATGACTAATAACACCAATGAAAATCTCCCAATAGCTAAGGGCAGTGAAAACAAGTCTATTACACAAGCTAAGTTCAATCACTTTGTGGAGCAAACCAAATAGGCATTTTGAGACTTGCTTGTCACCATCTGACATATGTTCACCAACCCCATACTTGGTAATCTTTTGGCTGAATGTGCTTAGGCCATTCAAGTCGTGGATGTACCTATGGAACATGGGGCAAATCCTCGACAGATGCCATTAATCAATGTCAAGGAATCTAAAGAAGAAGAAGAAGAAGAAGAAGAAGAAGAAGAAGAAGAAGAAGAGCTCTTAAATGAGCCTGTTCATGGACACCACCACAATTAAGGAAATCAACGAGACCTTGAGCAATATAAATTAAAGGTTAACCTCCCAATCTTCAATGCCAACTTGAATATTGAAAACTTTTTAAAATGGCTCTAGAAAGTTGAGAAGTTCTCCAATGCTGTGGAGATCGAAGAGGACCGCTAAGTAAAACTGGTGCCAAACAAGATGGAGGGCGACACTTCAGCCTAGTGGGGGTAGACACAACTAACCCGACATCGACTAGGAAAAGCTCTCATCCAAACATGAAATCAGATGAAGCAAATGTAGAAAATCGAGTTCCTCCTAGCTTATTATGAACAATTATTGTTTTGACAATCTAGAATTGTACACAACTAAACTTATCAATCTAAGCCTACTCCTTCAACATTCAAGATTATGTTGCACTACACCGTTTGTTTGTCTGCCTAAGTCAAAGGAACAACGGACCACCAGGTACATCAATGGCTTATGACTCAACATTCAAGATCATGCTTCATTATACCGTTTGTTTTTTTATTAAGGATGCCCAAGAAAAAGGCCCAAAAGTTTGAGATGCAATTGAAGAAAACTAGCCCCACTAATCAAGCTAACAGTTATTCTGCTCGAGGATCTTTTGGAAGGAGGAGACAACCGGATCTTCCAAAATCCTCCAACTAGCAAACCAACATTATGAATCAAACTTTGGAGAGTATTGTTAGGGCACTTAAGAAACCAGCCACTACAAACAATTGTAATATCAATTAGAATGCCCAAAACCCATATGGTAAGTCAGAACCAATTAAATGCTACAACTGTAACAAACAGAGCCATCATTCAAGCGATTGCCCATGGTGGAATATAACCAATGTTGTCAAGTACATGGTGGCGTATACAAAGATGATTAGGTGGATGAAGAAGTGGAGGACGAAAAGGGTGAGCATGTCAACTACGTCGCATTAGGCAATTGTTGATTGCTCGACAAAAAGAGGACATCTAGCAAAATAGTCTTTTTCGTGCCTCTTATACTGTCAATGACAAAGTATGCATATGTCATCATCAATAGTGGTAGTTGTAAAAACATAGTATCCTAGGCCTCGTGGATCATTTATAGGTAAAGATAAAGTCACATCCCTTCCCCATATAATCAAGTGGATTTGTAAAGTAGCTGAACTCAAGATAACATAGTTATATTGTTTACCTATTTCAATTGGAAAGTACTATAGGGACACCATTATTTGTGATGTGTTAGAGATGGATGCATGCCATATCCTACTTGGACAACCATGACCATCCAACATTAACATCATCCACCAAGCCCAAGAGAACACATACTCCTTTGTGTGCGAAAAGCAAAGATTACTTTGAAACTGAAGAGTAACACTCCCTAAGCCCCCAAAAAAGCAGAGTACGGGCGTTATGTTAAACAACCGTAAACGTGAAGGTAGGTACATGATTGTGGAGAAAGGTGACCAACAAGTTGTTATTCCCAATCCTAAAGCTCTTAAATCCTTGTTAAAAGGATTCAGCGATGTCATTTCAAAGAATCTACCTATTGGATTACCTCCCTTGAGGGATATTCAACATGAGATTGACTTTCTTCCAAGAGCGAGCCTACCTAATTTGCCACACTACCGGATGAATCTAAAGGAGAACCAAATCTTACAAGACCAAATGTGAGAACTCCTTCAAAAAGCTTCTTGCACAAGAGCATGAGCCCTGTGTGCAACCACCCCCACACTCCTCACTCCAAAGAAAGACAGGAGCTTATGTAAGTACATTGATAGCTAGGCAATTAATTGAAATACTATCAAATACCAATTCTCAATCTCTCGCCTGGATGACATGCACGACTAGCTTGCTGGATTAAAGGTCTTTACAAAGATTGATATACGTAGCTGATACCACAAAGTTCACATCCACCATGACAACGAATGAAAGATAGTCTTTAAAACAAGTAAAGGTTTGTGCAAATGACTTGTCATGTCATTTGGCCTCACCAACACACCTAGCACATTTATGCATTTGATAGCTTGAGTCATTAAACCTTTCATTGGTAAGTTTGTGGTTGTCTACTTTGATGACATCCTCATATACAATCCAAATGACCAGAATCATATAGAGCATAGTTTTGTCAACCTTGTAGACAAATCAATTGTACATTAATCTGAACAAATATAGTTTCATGACAGACCGACTCCTCTTCTTGGAGTATATTGTTAGAGTAGAAGGCCTTCAAGTTGATGTAGAGAAAGTAGCTACCATTTGCGAATAGCCAACTCTCCCATCTATTGGGGAGGTGTGCAACTTTCGTGGGATCGTGACATTCTACCAACTCTTTATCCGAAATTTTAGTACCATTATGGCCCTAATCAATAAGTGCTTGAATAAGGGAGAATTTCATTAGGGTGACAAAGCAGAAGCTAGCTTTACTCTCATCAAAGAAAAACTTTACATGGCACCAATATTGATGCTCCTAGATTTGGAAAAGGTACTCGAACTGGTCTGTGATGCCTTAGGAATAGGCATTGGCTCTATTCTCTCCTAGGAAGGTAAGCCTATTGCATATTTTAGCAAGAAACTTAATGATCTCTTTAGGTAATGGTCTACCTATGAGCAAGAGAACTTTGATATAGTACAAGCCATCAAGCATCAATAACTTTATCTTTATCAACATGAGTTTGCCCTTAGCGCTAACCACCAGGCACTCAAGTATATCTAGAGTCAGAATCATCTTAATCGAATGTAGGGACATTGGGTCTCCATTTTTGAGCAATTCAACTTCGTGCTTCAACATAAGGCAGACCACTTGAACAAAGTCACTAATGCATTTAGTTATCGTACTGCAACATTTATTGCCATGCGCACCGACGCTATGGGCTTTGAACACCTCTCTGCCTTTATGTCGAGGATGATGACTTTCAAGGCATTTGGGAGAAAAGTTTTGTAGTTGGCTCTCATGACGACATGATCATTCAAGACAAATTATTGTTCTTTGGCAATAGGTTATGCATTCCTTGCAACTCTTTGCAGGAGCAACTTATTCAAGAGCTCCATGGTGGCACCCTCAGAGGACATCTAGGGTGAGACAAAATCATTACCTTGATTGAAGAGTGGTATTATTAGCCTCAACTAAAACGAGACATTGGACGATTTGTTAAAAAGTTTTACATCTGTCAAACTACCATAGGCCACTCTCATAACACTACTCTTTACACACCTCTACTTATTCCTTCTAAACCAAAGGTAGAAATTTCAATGGATTTTGTGTTGGGCCTTCCCCAAACCCAACAAGCTATAGATTTTGTTTTTATGGTGGTGGACAGGTTTACAAAAATGGCACACTTCATTCCTTGCTAAAAGAATTCTAATTAGCTAACTTATTTTTTTGAGAAGTAGTCCGCTGCATGGTGTGCCCAAAACTATCACCTCCAATCATGACACCAAGTTCCTTAATCATTTTTGGAGGACCCTGTGGCACTTATTTGGGACAGATCTACAGTATAGTAGCTCCTTTCATCCCCATACTAACAATCAAACTAAAGTCGTCAACCTTACTATGGCAGATATCATTCGGTGCCTCTGTAGTGACATATCAAAACAATAGGTCTTCAGCAACACCATGTTGACAATTAATTTTTAGTTGTTGCGTTAATAAAGGTAAGAAATTCCAATTTAGGATTTCCAATCCTAACAAAGCCTATTTCTTGAACAAAAAGTGTTTTTTTTCTTTTTTTTTTTTTCTTTTGGCCTATCATTTTTAAGTAATTTCCTATTTATTTGCACCAAAAAATCGAAAAAAAAAAAAAGTCAAATGGTTGATTTTTGTGTTGACATTTTTTCAATCCTTTAACCAAAAATCAATCCCAAGTCAAAAATTGACTTTTTACATAAAAAAAAAAAAAAAAGATTCATTTTAGCCTCAATATCACTTTTGCCACATTAATTTTCAAAAAAATTCAAAGATTTGATCACAAAATCGACTTTAAAAAAAAAAATCAATTAAAAGGTTGACTTTTGATCAAATCTTTAACAACAAAAAATCAAAAATATAAAAATCCACAAATCACTTCATTTTAGCTTCAATTTCACTTTAGCATAAAAAAATTATGTGAAAATCAATTACGAACTTCCTTTTTTGAATTTTTCGGATTTAGGTTTAAAATTGACTGAAAATAAAATTACTTTTGTTCGATTCATATTTTAACTTAGTTTCATTTACGACATTTGATCTAGAGGTCATTACCCATTCACTCGTGCAGCTAATTTTGACATTTGACATGTAGGATTGCAAATTGTCATTTTTAGCCCTAATTAAGGGTTTAAGTCAATTTTTCATGACTTGTGTACCAACACCTCCATTCTACTCATTTCTTGAATTAACTCCAAATCTAGGGTCAATTTTGGTGAATTCACTAGAGAACTTATCAATTTGATAGACTTAGCTTACTTGAACTTAAGAAATCCAAGCTAATGAGCTCAATTTTGTTGACCCATTCTAATATAAAGTTTAATTTGATAGGTTGAAGTCCGATTTCGACATTGGTCCTCGATTTATTTTTGACGTGAAGGTCACATGCTTGTTCTGATGTCAATTTGAATGCGATAGGCCTTGTAGACAAGGGCAATTGAATTAATTGATGTCTCATTGTACTAATTGAGTTCAATTTTGTCCAACTTGTGTTTTGAGGTAAGCAATCATGTGAATTTGCCCATTTTAGTACATAATTGAGCCAAGGTTCTTTTTAATGGGACTAAAATGCGAGAGAGAGAGAGAGAGAGAGAGAGAGAGAGAGAGAGAAATTTAAAGGACCGATCGAACTAGTCAAGTTGATTTGGACCAACCCAATTAGTCCAACCAGACGCTAATGAAAAGTGGCGATTTGGTCCTTCTCCGATCAGCTCTCAATGGTTGACAACCACCACGAGGCAGTTCATCTCATGGCCAACATGTTAGCGTCCTCACTATTCAAAATTACACAATTGTCTTTGAATTTGTAGAATTACAAAAATGCCCCTAATTATGCGGTAATTTCAAATTTAGCCCAAAAATTGATCATCGCTATTCATTGAGGATTCATCGTGACCATTCAAGTTAACATGTGTGTAGTTAAAGAGTTAATCAAGGTTGTTAGATTAGGGAGATTGATCTCGATCCAAGGGCTAGAATCACATCTTACCCTAGATTATATAACTAATTGTCCCTCCAAAATGTAAGAGAAGGCCACTCTCTCTCTCTCTCTCTCTCTCTCTCTCTCTCTCTCTCTCTCTCTCTCTCTCTCTCTCTCGCACGTGTGCGAGTGCTCTTCAGCCTCTGTCGTTCGCCACCCTTCGTCGACGCCACACCGATGATGCACTACCAACCTTCCCTCTCACCCCTCACAATTGCCAATCATCTCCTCCAGCGCTGACAAGCTTCAATCAGAGCTATTTCTCTTCGGTGTTAAAGACCGACACACATGTGACATCATGAATGTCCGACCCTATAAATGTAATCGGACCGTTATGAGCTTAGACTATTGAAAGCGGACCAAAGAATAAGCCCAATGGACCGCAAAGAAACTGTGGGCTTAAGAAGTTAACAGGTTATGTTAAGATAACAAGCACGAGCTTGATCAGCCAAAAGATGGGCTATGGACCTGGGCCTGACCTAGAATGGGCCAAGAGTTGGGTTCGTTAAGGTTATAAATTAAGCCTAGTGGACTATGGGATAAGCCCAATGGGCCAGAGACATGTATTTGGGCTCAAAAACTTTAATTTTCGATTAAGATTATAAAAATTAGTCGAACGCGAGATTTAATCAGAATCCTATTAAAATTTATAAGTGACTATAATTTTCTAGTGGAACACTAACTTTAATATTTTTTTTCTCGTGATTATTCATCATTTGCGATAGTAGATTAACGTCAAGACATTAACACGTTGATTTGACTCATGCGAATTCATAGACCTTTGTAGTTATGAAAGGATCGAAAATCTACAGGTTCGGAACAAAATTAAGCAAAAAAATTAGGAACAAGTGGACTAATTACGACAAGAATTAAGACTTAATTCTAAGCCCTCCTCGAGTGCCAAATGTCAACCATGAAGGGAATGCATGCAAGGAACTGCAATCCCCCATCTCCTAATGGTTTCTCTCAATCTGAAACCTACATAAGAGACATCATCATTATTTTTCCTAATGATTTCTTTTCTTGGGATTTAAAACAAATATCTGCACACATATCTTGATCTCCTCAACATTCATGCCTTCTCCCTCTCCCAAAACCAACCCATCTCTCTCTATTTCCTCTACCTCTCTTCTTCTTCCGTGGCTTGAGCGAAACTAGAGTCTCTCACCTTCAGCAATCTTTTCTTCTTCGAGCATGAGCTTGAGAGCGGATTCTTGGAGAGGATTGAACCACGAGCAATGCCAGAGCACCAGGTAAGGAAATGATGAGGTGCTAAACTCAAATTTATCCATCGTTTGCCGAGAGAATTCGTGGAGCACACTGGATAGTGGCAAGATGGGATTCAATGCTTCTATTTTAGGCTTAAACAGGCTAAATGGGAGTTCAAATGAAGTCATGAGCCCTTCCATGTGAGGATCGGGGTCAGATGGGTGAAGAACCGAGTGCAAGGAAGCTGTGGGTGTCGAGATGGTTGAGTAGGAGACTGTTTAGGGGTAGATGTGTGCTACATGTTGATCTTGGGTGGTCGTGAGGCGAGTTTGGGTTCAAGTGTAGACAATGGGTTTGTTACACGAATTTTGCGGGTACACGGGATTGTTTTGGGTTCTGTAAGTACAGTGTCAAAGTCCTAAAGGAAACCGTAGATCAAATAAAAGGCTTGTGGTGACAGTAGATAGAATCTAGAACTCGTAGATGGCCAGTTCGGAAGAGAGACACGACAAAATCTGGTTTAGGTGTCGTTGGGTTAAAATGAGTTGTCGTGGTAACAAACTAGCTTTCCTAAGTGTACGCTAAAGAATTTAGGTTTCGACGTATCATTTAAGAGTTTTTTCTTGTGTAAACTAGCTGGTGTGTACTTATTTCCCATAGAACAGCAAGTTGACCGGTGAGAAACCGAAGTACCTAGGGACGACCCGAGAATTTTCTGCACTTTTCAGGACCTTGTTGGAACTTAGACCCTTCACGAAAGTCATAGAGCACGTTCTTAGGGACAACATCAAAATTCAGAGGTTAGTACAGCAACTTAATACTCTCTATATGGTGAGAAATAGGCTTAAGTTCCTTGACAGAAAATGTTAACTATGTCTCTTCTATAACATACTAATATTTCGTAATTTTTTGACAAGATGTGATACACTTTTCGCTTCTATATTTGAAACTGCTCGAAACAACCCGTATTCTGTCTTGGTCCGAGATTGTGCACTAGATGGTAACCCTCTTGTTTATTTTTTGTGGCTTTTGGGAGCTAATGGTCTCTCAATCTTGGTTAGTCGGTGCACAAACGTGTCTCTTCTATATTTGAAGTGTGACCATTTGAATGGTTGTAATTTGTGTTCCATGAGTGCAATGAGTGCGGCATGTTGAGATGTTGTGTGTGAGCATTGAATTCTTCTTTGAAGTGGCTGTGTGCACTTGAATTGATATGCATGCTATTGAGATTGATGTAATTCAAATGTGTGATGCGTGAAATGTGTGAATAAAATGAGTTAAGAGATTTCCATCAGTCTTGAGATACCAGTGATGCCCTGGGGAGTGGGATGCCCATGCTATGTGATCTTGGATATCTCGGTTGAGTGAGATATCGAGATGCCTCGAAGTGAGATGCTCCTACAGTGTGATCATGGGATGCCTCAGTTTGTGATACCAGGATACCTCAGAGTGAGATGCCCATAATAGTGATATCGTGAAAGTTCGAATGTGCGATTCTGGAATGACTCGATCGAGCCGACTTGTGATCCAATGGGTAAACTGATCGATGATCGATTTAATATACACACTATAAAATAATTCCACTTGACATATGAGTTTGCCTATTGTTGTTGCATCTCATCTTATTTTGGTTAGTAACATAAAGCATGTATGCACATTTAGCGTGTTTAGTATGAAGTGGTCAATTATGTGACATCATAGTGTCTATTTAGTCATACCTATGATGATTATGTCTTAGCATCTATGAGCTATTTAGTTATGCATCTTACATTCTTTGGCGACTGTGGATTGTTTAGTTTAGGACCTTATTATTTCTTTACTATGCATTGCTCATTCCTTTCTAATTTTTAGATCATTAGTATGGACATACCACCAATCGCATGATACGGGTTGATAACCTACATAAACGTTTCCTTCCATGACATGTATAACCCCAATATCAAGCTAACTTACACACATTATGAAGCTACACTCTAGATGGATAACAGAAGAGTAGATTGGATTATGATGAAATTCGTGGCATGGTTTATAAACCATGAAGGGGAGTTGTTTAGTCCTCTTCAGTTTGATGCTAGAGGACTTGGAGTTGCAGCGAGGGTGCTTAGGCACCAAGTTCGTGATGAAACTGAAGAAAACTTCTTTTGTTTTTTTGATAGAGTTAGGCTGGTTTAGGGGGTAGTGAAGTTAGGAAGCCCTTTTATTCCTTTCAATGTTTTTTTGTAAGTATTCCAAGTCAATGCATGTAAGCTCGAAATATTTCAACAAGAAAGGTGATGAAGTCCTTCATGATCTTTGTATGTGTTCTTAGTTGGATTGACTAATGCTAAGAGACAGGACCGATACAGGATGATCATATTTTAGAACAATACCAGATCATGTAATGGGGATGCTAACTAATTAGGTAGAAATACTTTAGTTCGATAATTAATTTAAATAGATATTGTCACAATACTAATCTATATAGTTTCCACTTACGCTTAGTATATGACGTTGTCAGGACATCACAACACATGCCAGTCTTTGTCTCAACAGGTTCAATCGAGATCCGGTGGTTCTCCGATGGTCCTCAGCCTCTTGTGGTGTCTGGTGGTTGTTCTTCCCCTCCAACGACTTATGACAATGTTCTCAAAGTCCGTCGGTCCTTGATCGAGGCTTGATCAAGCTCAATTCGAAGAAATCAAAAAGGTAACTATCTAACGCTCGAATCCCATGAAGCAAGGTCAAGATAGTTGACCGAGGTTAGGATTTTAAAGTTTATGAGCCTTTACATGCTTGAAATCATTGATTATAAATGCCGTAATTGATTATGGCTAATATACATGTTGATTGTGTTCATGTGCTTTTGCTGAAAATTCTTATGTTTGACATATTGAATTTCTGTTATAACAAATACATCGAAATCTTGATTTTAGATGTTCTAGACTTTCAATCTACGTTTAACAAACTTCGCTTTGATATATTATGGTCTCCAAAGGAATGTCATTTGATACCTGAAATCCACTTCAAAAGTTCATTGATATATTCTGGAAATTGAGTTGAATTATATGATGATCTAGATTTTTTAGCGTTTTGCGTGTTAGCTGATTTTTTTTTCCGAATTTTATGCTTGGATTCTGAGGTTGGTGTCTTCATGATAGTTATTCTAAATGTCCTTGCCTACAACATATATTTTTTCCAGATTTTTTGAAGTTGATTTGGTTAAAAAAATATCTAATAAATGCTTTGCCCTATTTGTAACCCGATTAATATTTATCTTAAAAGAAACTAGTAAACATATTCAATTAGTCTCGAGTCCTTCACGAGATTTGTAGTGCGTCTCATAAGATTTTCAGCAGTGTATAGATTGTGCCGATTGGCCGTCGTTTACTTGGTTAATTGCATGATTGAAGATAGATTCAGTTCTACAATTTTGTACAATATGATGACTTGACCTTTTTTGCCAATTTTATATGATTTTTTGTGAATCAAATTAGGCTAAGGTGTCTTTATGAAACTTAAACCTGGCATCTAGATCTAATAGCACATGTATTTTTCTCCTGTCTTTTAAAGATGATAACGCATGATTTGTTCGGGACGTTGCTGATGTGATTACTGCAGATTAGACCTTTTAATAGAAATGTATTTAATCATGAGTGTTAACATGTTCAATTACCTTCAATGTGTTTCAGATATTTGTAAAGGACGTTTCAAGCTTCAAAATGACATACAGCATGCCTCAATAGCTCCCCGTTTGCGATATTTACTATTTTTGATAAATCGAGTATAAATTTAACGATTAGGTTGAACTAAAGTGCTGTCCTATTTCTATGATCAATCAGTTTGATAATTTTGTGTGAATTTCTATGGATTGATTTTGAAGTAGAGTCCTCAATGAAGTTTGTGCATAACACTTTGGTCTATCAAATCTCAAAATTTGAGAACTTTTACATTGGCCGTAGAACTTGTGCTTTGCTGCTACCCTGTTTCATTTCTGATTGACATGTTCTCATTCTTGAATTTTTGGAATATCATATGTGATGAATTAGGTATTGATGTCTTTTCAAAAATTGATTGTAAATTGCTGTACTTTGTTGCTATAAATTTGCATAAAATAAAGTGGTTTGGTACTTTTACCATCCATTCGAAAGTCTAGTCTCGAATGTTTTGAAATTCTGATTTCCCAACATAGTTTTGAAACCATCTGAAGTTTTGATGGCCCACGTGATGCCCATAGGAAAATTCTTTTGGCATTTTTCAAACTATGATTTGACATGACCTTATTAAACTCTTGATTCATGTTTAGGACGTTTGTGATGCTTGATCAATTGTGCCCTCGATACACCCAAACTCACATTAATGACTAGACATGATTCTTGATTCGATAAAATCATGTCCCTATTCGATGCTTTCTTTAGAAATCATGATTTTAACATAAAACTTATCAAAATTTGGATCTTATTTAGAATGTCTACGATGCTTTCTTTAGCTAACTTTGATGGCTAAATGTGTTCCATAACATTGATGAGGTTATGTCCTTTTTCATCAAATCCTTTTGAAACAACGTCTTCTCTTGCCAATTATCTCATAAATCACATATTGATTTTTAGATGTATGATTTAGGTGTGATGCATAATCACATGGGGTCACTTTGAGATGACACTAGAACCCGTGTTTAAGGACTTTTAGCGTTAGCCACAATGTGTGGACACAAATGATGGCTAGTAGCTATAAGTCATATTAAAATGAATTGGGTAGGCGTCCTATGTGGGTCGTTACATGAACTTCAAAGGCCGACCCAGAGGCCATGTTTTATTAGCTAATACTTTGATTTGGTTCTTTGATTGTGATTGTCCCTACCTATTTGGTACTTTTGCATTCCCTTTATTTGCATTGTTGGTATATTAGTTTTAGCCATAGTATAAAGTTAGGATAAGCCCTTGGAGATGGTGATCCCGAAGACTCAAAGACGACGAATAGTCGACGTCCAATTCGACCTCTAATTTGTAATATGTGTTCCCCGACATATGTCTCAAGTTTCCTATACATTGTATAAATGCCCAACGAGTTATGAGTTTAACTTTTTGCACTTAGAATAGTATGAATAGACTTTAATCGCTTTCCCTAAACTACCTTGATTGTTTACTTTTACACACTATTTTTTCATTAATTGTTTATTTTGTACTTGTTCCAATTTAAATCAAGTAGAATGGCACAATCAAACCATACATGCATGATGACTTTTACCTCTCAAACTTGCACAAAAAAGTAAAAAGAGATGTATGATCACGTTATATAACATATTGACCATTAGGTATCAAAAGGGCGCTGAAGGGCACTAATAATAATATTAGCATAATCCAAGTTCTCGAACCTTAGATATCTTATTGCATAGATATCGAGGGACTAGTTCCAATCCTCAATTGGGCACTATAGTCGGCTCCCAAAAATGAGACTAGTGGCAATTCCTAAATGCCATCTAGGTTGTCTTAAACAAC
Organism: Eucalyptus grandis; assembly: GCF_016545825.1. Taxonomy (NCBI): domain Eukaryota; kingdom Viridiplantae; phylum Streptophyta; class Magnoliopsida; order Myrtales; family Myrtaceae; genus Eucalyptus; species Eucalyptus grandis. The sequence continues at coordinate 17,583,793 of NC_052612.1, forward strand.
TCCTAGATAATAAATGAACCCATCGTGGGGGGTATGAACCTTTGGAAAAGGTTGGTGACCATGATTTAGCATACTCATGTGGTCAATCCCAAAAGATGAAGTAATGACATCTTTTGAAGTAGGGTACAGTGAGAGGGCTATCATGATTGAAATGCCCTTAAACTCATACGTCCAGTTTCTTTCGACCTTAAAACTGTCAAGCAAGACATGCCATAACATCAAGCTATCACACGAGGTGCGAGCTTTGGAGAGATCACGACCATAACCAAGTGACCTCCTGGTGTCAATTCCAAAGGATGAAATCCTTGGAGTTAAATGCCGTGAGGGAACTCTTATGGTTAACTATCTCTGAACCCTACCTTTATGCCCCTTTGCTCGCCGATTCATGGGCATCGAGGTCGAGTTGTGACACACCATCAATCGCTTCATAGGCAAGTCTCCATTTGAGGCTATCAACAGGCGAACTCTACAATATACATTGACCTCGTGCTCTTGCCCAAAGTCCCAAGATATACTATTGTAGCTAAGAACTTAGCAACAAAATTGTAGATGTAAAAGAATGTGAAGTAACAACTAGAAGATTCTCCCGCTATCTACAAAGCTATTGCAAATAAACAACGCCACCCTAAAGTGTTTGTTATGGGTGACGAAGTGATGGTCTACTTCCATGAGGAATGCTTTCCTCTTCGGTACATATAACAAGCTAAAACACAAAAAAGTTGGTCCCTACCGAATTCTGAAGGAGATCAATGACAATGCCTATGTTTCTTCCATGTGACCTCAACATTTCCCTAACATTCATTGTGATGAACTCCTTTAAGTATCATTCTCTAGGTACTCCCCTTTATTTTGACAATAACTAGGGGTCAAGTTCTTCTAAAGTGGATGAGACTAATATAAAACAGCTGACAAATGCTTACATGGATATCTTCAAGCATCATCTGAGCAGGTGGTCTCACCCACACCATAAATGGTGGGTCAACTTCAAACGATCATAACTTTTGATCTAAGAGGAGTTATGAAGCATATCAAATCAAGAAGGATTGCAAGATCTTCAAAACTACAAACAGGCAGCACTAATTTGGACAATGCTTGATCTCCAAATTCACGCATTTTCCTTGATTTCTGTGCTGCAAAAATTTCTAACATGTTTCGTAGATTTTGGAATGTTTTTTGAAGACTTTCCCCTTTATTAATATTTTTTTTCCTTAACTCTATTGTTTGATTTTAACTACTTGATTGTTTCCTAAAGGGCGACCTCCCCATAAATAGGTACTTAAAGACAATGTGAACAGTACTTTATTATTAAAAAAATATATATTATCCTTTGACATCCTTTTCCAAGCATATTTTCCTTCGCGTCACATTTTTGCTTGTTGTAGGCTATTTGGGTTTGGAACACATTGTGTATGGTTTAGCATCACTTGGCGCTTTTATTTTTGCTTTTTTCCAACTTCATTTTTTTTTTATTGTTTGACCCAACAGGTTGATCTATTAAGCTTTGCCACGAAGAGAACTTTAAAATGCTTCTTTTTACCTTGGTAATATTGATAAACCCAGATAAAATTTCTATCCCTATATCGGAGTCTCTTTCTTTAACGGGAGTCGTGTCTTTTCTTTGACATGTTTATGTCTGCCTAAATTAATAATCGAGAGAGACTTCTAGTGCGGTCATGTTATTTAAGTTTTTTACCTTCATTATTATCATAAAGTAATGGCAATCAGCTGGGGATTGTTCTCATTAAAGAGGAATGGCATTTGAACTGTTGTAGGATGGGAAGTACGTTCTTTATATGAGACATTCATGATCCTCTTATACTATCTTTTTGCTCATTTTTTAATCCATATATACTGCTTTGTAAGGAGAAAAGAAAGTTCTTACTTATGTCCATAAAAAACGTGATATTACATTGATGTAACTATTGCTATGAATTTACCAGTCACCGGTTTTGAGTTTATGTCCATGGCCTTCCATATGATGGTTTTTCTTGGGGAAGCAATTCGTCGTGCCGTGAGAAAACTTGGAAAACTCCAACGGGCCCGATAGAACCGGCAAAATAGCTAATTGGGTTGCAAAGGCCCGTAGAAAGAAGGCCAACCCCAAAATTGGGACTTCTATCTCCACAAACCCTCTAGGACTTATTGTGTTTTGAAACTTTTTTGAGGTGTTCTTACGTTTTTCCTTAAAAAAAACAATGAAATAGACTTATTACCAGAAAAAGAAAAAGGGAAATGACATGAGTGGTCTATGAATTTTGATTCAATGTGCAATATCATCCTTGAGTTTTTAATTTGTTCAACATGGTTTTTGAACTTTGGTCGAATGTATAATGTCCTTCATGAGATTTTAATTTATTCAATAACATCCCCAAATTCATAACCTTTTCACATAATTTTGGGATTACACTAAACATAAACCAATAATTAATGGACTACACTAAACAAACTAAAAGTCTAGGGGACAACATTACACATTAAGTCAAAAATTAGGGATCACATTGCATATTATGCCAAAATTTAAGAATCACATTGCACAAATTAAAAGTTTATGGACAATATTGCACATTAAACCAAAGTTTAAATATTATTTGTGCTATTATCCCAAAAAATATAGAACTGGAATAGCAAGAGATACCCTTGCTAGACATGAAGGAAATTTTATTTTGGTTAATCAAATTATCCGGAGAATCAATCATCATCGGTTACTTATACCATGGCCCATGTGCGCCCCAGAATAGGCCAAGTCTCCTTCCCATTTACCATATAAGATTCAAGTTGCTTGTTTTGCAATGTGTTTTTACATCACTTGGTTAGGATCATTCGAGACATTAAGGTCTAATTGGATTCACGATTCCCAGAAGCTCCTGACCAAATTCGATAAAGATTGCCGAGCTAAAATGTGAAATACAGCTCGGGAGTCAATATCCAGCATGACCCAAAACCGGGGCCATGGAAAATAGCCCAATGTCTAACCTAGCTCCGCAGACTTAAAGGGCGGCGTGCGGCACGACGATGGAGTTAAAAAGATCGTATCCGAGCAGCCGATTCAGTCCAATCAAGAACACTGTAATGACGAGTCGACGACACGCCCTCCTCGGATTCTCCACAAATAGGTGCAGCTTAAAGCTCGGTAGTTCAAGGAAAAAACTCCGCGACGACGAGATCATCAACAATTGCCTTTGAAATTTGGTACCAAGAGATCACATTTCCTCTTGTATATTGAGCTTCAGCAATATCCAAAAAAACAATCACCACGCCCATCAAAAGAATCTTGTCAAAGGTAAGGCCTCTCTACACAATGTCGACACAAAATGAAAACCAAATAACCAAATAACAAAAAAAAAAGGAAAAAATAGAAAAAAAAAATGCCCTTTGTCAATGAACAAACATTTTCCTATATGCCTTTGATTTGTGAGAAAAAAAAAAAAAGAGGAAAAAAGCACCGGCAATCGATCAAGAGCCGTTCCGAGCTCCCGACACCCTCTTCCGCCTCTTCCGAATCAAATAATACATGAGCCCGCCGACGACCGCTGCCAGGACCAATCCATCCACCACGCCCACCAAAACCAAAGCCCATCTCTTCAAACCTGACCGGCCGCGCCTTCCGCGGCTCCCTTTCGGCACCTTCACCAGGTAACTCAGCCCGCTCCCCCGCTCCACCTGCTTGATCCCGATCACGATCCCGTAGATGTAGCATTCCCGCAAGTCCGACGAGTACAGTGCGGCCGCGCAGTCGCAGTCCCCCGAGCACAGGCTCGTGCACTCCTCCTTGCTGATGTTGGCCCGTCTTGGTCCATCCTTGATCACGCTGTCCACCCCATCCAGCTCCATCATCTCCATCGCCGGTCGGCCCGCCCCGCAGAACCCGCCCGAGATCGCCCCACCGCAGTCCAGGCCGGGCCCATCCAGCTTCCTCGTCAGGCGGATGCACGAGCAGGCGCTCGAGAGGGTGCAAATGCCATACGGCGGGCAGGACATCGGAAGGTCGCACGTCGCGTTGAGCGCCAGGAACGATGCTGCAAACTTGGCCTCGCCAGGGGAGTAATAGTAGAGTCCCATGTTGCCGGTCCGGTTGTCGAGCGCCAGGAACCGGGGCGGCTCGGATCGCGGAGCGGTGATGCGCGCGATCTTTTTGTACTCGTAGTTGAACAGCTCCAGGCCCTTGGTGCCCAACTTGACGAACGTTATGTTCCGGCTCAGGGAAGGGGCGAAATCCCAGTAGGAGTACTTGGAACTGCCATGGTTCAAGTACAGAGCGACCCTGTCGTGTTCGATCTCGAAGGAGTAGAATGACGTCGAGTTCACCGGGTACGACGTCAGCCGGGTCGCCCCGCTGAGCCGTTGGCCCCAAAGCATCACGTCAGTCGGGAAATTGAAGCTCTGCCACTTGATGCGGTCCGACGCGTCCACCAAAGCCAGATTGCCCGTGCTCTGTATCTGCAACCTCTGCATTGCATTTCAGATGGCAATGTGAATCCGCCGTCGGAATTTACCGCGTTTTGCGCCGAATTACGACGAACTCGATCTGATCTACTAGGACCGGAGGATCATGACACGGAGGACATGGTGCTACGGGGCGCCATAGATGGATTTTCGAATTCAATCGATTACATTTTCGAATGATTTGAAGCGAATCAATGGTTGTAAACAAAACTTAGTAAAATTTCTTGATATATTTAGCATTTTTCTGATCAGAAATTTTATAACGTTTGGAATGTGAGCTGCCAAAGGCTCTCTATTCAGAAGGATTGACCGCATTAATTGAGAAATCATTGCTATGGAAAATCGCATCATTCCTGATCAGGCATCATTCCATCCAAATTTTTCGGAACGGCACATTACCTCGACCGCCTGACCGGAGGTCCCGCTCCGCCACCCGACCCTCTCGTCAGGACCCTTCAACTGCAGGTCGCCGTCTGTGGTGAGCTCGAGCGCGCACCGGTCCGCCAGGTAGAACCGCGAGGAGTGACCCGAGTTCCACACCTTGACGTCCCCGAGGAAGACCTCCAGCGAGCACGAGTAGTTCCTCCCGCCACTGCTCGCCTCCACGCTCAGCGCGACCTTGAAATTGGGCAGCACGGCGCCGTCGGCCTCCATCAGGTAGGCCCGGCCGACGAAGCCGGGGTTGTACGCCGGGGGGATCGCGATGGTGACCTGGTAGCCAGTCCGGATGTCGGCTTCCGACGGCCCGAGGGAGAGCAAGATGGCGGCGAGGAAGACGAGGTGGCAGCGGTGGCGGCGGTGATTAATCATGGGTTGGTTTGGGAGGTTGAGGGTTTCATGTCGAAGGTTTTAGTGCTGCTCTTTTGAGTATTTTCCGGCGAGAATAGAGAGAGACAGAGAGAAGGAGGGGGGGGCATGAGTGCGAGAACCATGCATTGTCCCCCTCCTAGCACTCTCTCTCTCTTCCCAAAAGGGCTTGGTCTTTTGCATCTTTGAACTTAATTTATGTTTTGTATGTTTTCTCTCTTATTTTCTTTTCTTTGTTGGCCCTTAAAGTGGAGAATGGAGAAACGACCATGCGTTTCCATCATTCATTAGGGATTTTTTTTTTTCCCCAGATCTCTAAGATTCGTGGAGTATTTCGCAAATCTGAAATTCACCTAACCATTTGAGGCGAATCCTCTTGTCTTATAGGAAAAAAAAAAGGGTGATGCTTGAGAAGTCATTTATATAACTTCGGGAGTATTTCGGCCATTTTGTTTAAATAGCGATTTTTTAGGTGAGTGCTTTCTTCACCAGATTCCTTACGTGGAATGTAATTAAGATTGTTCGGATTAAGATTAATTGCATGTTTTATATAGGTGTACCCATAAGCAAAAAGAAAAAGAAAAAGTGGAAGGGATCCAGTAGTTATGCTGATTAGCTGTTAATGAGAGAATGGATCCAAAAAAGCACGCATTACGACCTGAGTATCCCTTATTGTGCTTTACATTAGAGTGGAAAAAATCTCCTTGTTAATACACCAATCCCACCTAATCCCTTCGCATCTGGTCGGGCTCGAAGGGTTCTCAAAAAATATAACGCAAAACTAGCTCACAGTCTCTCTTCTAATCCAACACGAGCCCCATCTTTTCAAGCCCTACCCCTTTTCCCCAAGGCTAAGTACAAGTTAATATAGCCAAACATACTGATTGATAAACTACCCTGCGGTACGGTACGGTACGAGTACACAGCATTTGCTCCTTTTTCCCTAATAAGAGTGGCGTAATCATGGCATTATGGCCAAGAAGCATTAATTACGCTCGTTCTTATACACGGAAAAGGTCGCCATAACTTCCTTGTGTCCTCTTAAGACTAAGGTAGTAGTTGGAGTCCAGGCTGTTCCATGTGACATTGTTTAAGAGGAATTTCCGCTTAAAGCAAAGCGAAATCGCGTATGTGCCGCCACTAGACCGCTCGACCACCTTTTTCGAAAGTGGCAAGAACCCTCCGAGGGTTTCCGTAGGCCCCCGCGATTCATTCGACCGTGGTTGAGCGAAATGAGTGCGCTGCGCAGGTGTGTTTTTTTCTATGGAGCATATGATGGTGAAAGCGAAGCAGTGCTTGCCCACTCCTCTTGTGACCCTTTTGAAAAGGACGTGTTATTATGTTATTCCGGGGCATGCCTTGCTGCTAAAGATAGAGTTGGGCATAGTGCGTGACGAGGCTCGGACGTCGGCGTGACGTGTTTCGGTCGCATGGAGGTCGCCTACTGTCTCTTATTGTTGTCTTGATTCAAGGATCAATGCTTTCTAAAAGTCTAGGTGATATCATAATTGTATGTCGCCAATTGAATCTAGAATTTTGTCCCATTGAGTGCACTTCACGAGTTGATATGTTCTCTTTCTGAATCACTTAATAGTATTTCCCATGAGGTTGATTAGTTCATAGTCCGATCCGCTCCCACCTAAAAACCGGGAGCCGAACTAGTAGGATTGATTCCTAATTTATAGAACTGAGAATCGGATCATCTAATCTTAAAATCGGACCAGACCAAGTGGTTCAACCCAACAGGTGGAGAGAGATGACTTTTTTTTGCATTAGGTGTATATGCTCTCCAAAAAAATCATTGTTCAATTGAACAAAACAGACAGAGAGAGAAACTAAAGAGAGACTAAATTCATTGTTTAATATATTGAGAGGGAAACTAGAGACAGACTAAATACTGTTAAGGTGTCATCTTCGCGTACGTTTGATTCCCTTCAATTTGCTTCGCAAACGCGCTCCTTTTTGCTTTACGTTTGTAGACGTGAAGGGGAGGGAGAGAGAGAGAGAGCCGACTTTTTTCTTGTTTAAATAGTGACATGCGCTTTCCTTTTGCTGTGGGCTTACTTTCTCTAGGCTCAATTTTTTTTTCTCTTTCGAGTGAGCTATTATTCTTTTGGGCTCATCGGGGCATTGAGCTCATAGGGAACTTTTGATATCAGTCGGGTTCAAGCAGATTGGTGCCCACCCTAACCGAACCAGCACCATCAGAACTAGCTGTTTCGGACGGTTCCCCATGCACATCCCTAAATATTAAACTTAGTGCACTAGCCCACTTGTGACATGGGTAATGTAGGCTACCTAATCATGTGCAGGCCTGGACCGGCTCGGGCCCAGAGGCAATCCTAATTTGTCATCTTGCTAAGAAAGTAAGTCTTAAGTAGAGCCAGATTTGTACGACCAAACGACCTTTTCCATGATAGGTTATCAATCGATTGCCTTTGTATACCAGTAGATGCATAATCTTCTATATTTCAATGCATAGTACGGTGGTATTCTACACATACCACTATCGAATCATGAAACTGTCGAAGTAGTACATAGAAGCAAATGAAAGGAGGAAGAGATTATTATATGGGTCGTCGTCCAAATTTATTCACTGATTGTCTGCACGGACAGAGGACCGGAACATACGAAGTCCAGAAGAACATTTTTAGTCGAGACCTTGCATCTTCCTGAACATGACCAGGAACTCGTAGACCTTTTCCGGGTCGGGAAGGACCTTGCGCACGCTCTCCCTCTGCTTGCACCTCTTGATCCAACCCGACAGCTTGGGACAGTGATCCTCGACCTTGAAGCCCCCGAACTTCTCGTACGCAGGGAACCACGAGGCCATTCCAATGGCGATGATGTCCACGAACCCAAATGCATCTCCCTCTCCCCCAAAGTAGTTTCTCTCCCCAAGGGCTTCCTCTTGTTGCTTCAATATCTCTATGAAGTCCCTCGTTCCCACCTCCCTCTCCTCTCCATTTGCCCTCCATATCTGGGCCCCCGCATCATGCAGCTGCTCCAAAGCAATCATAATAATTAGGAGGTCAAATATGGACTCATTATCTGGATGACATAACGGACAGAGATAAAAGATGTTCGAAAGGATGTTTAGTTAGGAGGTCAAATATGGATCCTACTAATTAGTTTGATATGGTAGAGTGACTTTAGGAATGTGAACGAAGGGTAACTTTGCTTCAACTGCCTTTTTGAGTTGCGAGTATTTTGTAATCCAAATTTCGTTACTTCGACTCTAGAAATGGGAAAGAAGGTGAACTTTGCTTTAACTACCTATTTGAGTTGCGAGTATTTTGTAATTCAAAGTTTCATTACTTCGACTCTCTCTCTCTCCCAATTAAAGAAAGAAGGCTATGATGGAATCAAACCCTAACCTTTTTATCGATGAAATCCGCCCAAAACCTGGCCTTGGCGCGCCCATATGCACAACTCGGGAGCAAAGGTGGTGAAGCCCATGTCTCATCAATGTACCCAACTATGATGGTGGACTCAGACAAGGGCTTCCCATAGTGCAAGAGCACCGGCACTTTCTTATGGATCGGATTCGAGTTGAGCAACAACTCGCTTTTGCCTCCGAACAAATCCTCCTCTCTGTCCTCATACTCAATGCCCTTCTCGTTCAACGCAATCTTCACTCTCATGCAAAATGGGCTCACCCAACAACCCAAAAGCACCACCTCCTCTTTAGACATCTTCTTGGCTTTAATCTTTGTAAGATTCTGTACTGCTTCACACTCTTGTGCTCAACAAGAGAGGTCGTGAGCGACTTATATACAAGAGATCATGGCCTTGTGCGATGAAGCATTATAGTTGTGATCATATTGTTTTTCTTGTGGCACCGTTTTCTTGTTATATCCCTTTATGAGACAATGTGGTCTCGTGATCATCTTTACATCGTCGCTCTATGACCCTAACCCTTATCTTCTTGTTTTGAATGTGGATCAAGAGTCTTTATTAAGAGCCTTTGGATTGTCCCCAACGTAAGAAGACTTGTCCTCTTGGAACTTTGATTTTATCGACAAGATCTAAGGCATGGAGTTCAAGAATCCATCTTTTACCGTTAACGATTCAAGTATCAAAGTTCAGAGAAAAATATTCCCCCTCATTCTATTGTCCCCAACTTAAGAAGAGTCGAAGATCCATGCGGTATGGAACTTTGTTGGATCAATTTATTAAATTAGAATAATGAATCAAATTATATTTACCATAATCAATATTACAAATCAAATTATACCTATCTCATCTTAATCATAATCATGTTATTTCGGTGTCTTTTGATGGTTTACCAATAATATTATCAATCTTATCAAATTAGTCATTGTACAGCATCCTTTTGTAGTTGCATTGGCTTGTAATTGAAAGTTGCATCAGTACATCAACAGTGCATTTCTACATGACGACTTGAATGAGGAAGTTTTACGACAATAGGCTCGAATCTTGTATATTGACTAGAAAAGTCCTCATTTGGTCTTCAACAGGCATCTTAAAAGTAGTTTTCAAAATTCTCTAATGCATTGTGGATTGTAGTTTTGATCAATCAATAGCATATTACTTGTTGTTCATATATTCTCATTATGGTACTTTTCTAGCGACAATAGTATACATTGGTGATCTCATCTTAGCATAAAATAGTTCAAAACAATCTACAACACTCAAATGGTACCTTGATGAGTGTTTTCAAATCAATGACCTTGTAAGAAATTATGTGAGGCTAAAAACTATGAAATTGTTTAGTGTAATTAGGACATGGAAAATATTGAGAATATCCGTTTTATCAATTAATTTATGGTGGAATCATATACTGCTCTACCCATGGAGTGGGTTACACTGATCAAATCATGTATATCAAATGCCCAATTTACTTTCTTATTATGTTTATTATCTTGTTCAATCTCTTACTTGTCAAATCATATCAAATCAAATGCCCAATTTACTTTCTTATTATGTCTATTATCTTGTTCAATCTCTTACTTGTCGTAATATTTAGTATCAAAGTTAGGCTCGATTGACTTATGATAAATAGATTGCAACAGAAGAAAGAAAGTGAAAATAGACAAACTTGATGGGAAAATTTTAGTTTTTGCAAAATGCAAATTGAAAATTATCTATTCCAAAGAATTTACACTTATCCTTATCCAAGGAGAAGCCAAAGTAGCAAGCTTATTAGTATATGCTGGATAAACAAGCATTTAGCTGAAGTTGTTATGCAACCTCGTGTTTAATATCATGAAAGACAAGAACTTTGTCATTGAATTTGTATTTGTGAACCATAAGATCTATTTGATTCAAGTTTATTTTACTTAGAAATGGGTGTAGGTACATAAGTCGCTCAGCTGTCAATATAATCATTTGTTAAGTTTGATGAAGATTGATTTTGATGACAAGATATATGCATTGATCTATCATCCTTATCACATGATAGTTAAATACTACCATTATTGCTAAGTAATCTTTCTCAATCAAGAAGCCTAATTTTTGATGAGGTTCACAATTTAATTTTGTGTGAGGACATCAAAGGAAAAATTTGTTACGAAGAACAACAATAAAACGTAATAAAATAAACAAAACAAGGAAATAAATCAAACACCGAATTTATACAGTTCAGTCAGGGACATACCAATTTGAGGTTTTACCTTCAATTTGTCCCATTTGTAGTTTTTCATTATATTAATCTAATTTTTCGAAAACTGGTAAATAAAAATTTGTGACTAGAATATATTGATTTGAAAATAAGACTATACAAAGCCCGGCTGAAGGCCATTCAATTGCCGGGAAACTCTCTCTCTCTCTCTCCCTCCACTTTCATGAACTCCATCACCTTCAACTCGCTCGCCAGGTTCATGCGCTTCCCTCCGGGAAAGGTCGTCCGCATCGGCTCCTTCCTCTCTCTCCCCTCGACGACGACGACGACGACGCTTCCCCTCCCGCTTTTCCCGGGAGACAAGCCTGCCCTCCGTTCGCTCTGCTCCTCGCGCTCCCTCGTCGACGTGCCGACCCTGACGGAGCTGGTGTCGAAGCAGCACTACTCGGAGCTCAAGGCACGCCTCCGGGGCTCGGGCTCCGACCCCGCCGCGATCCTCCGACAATTTCTCGATTCCGGGTCCGACCCGGATCTCGCTCTCAGGTACTTCAGATGGTCCCGGGACGAGCTAGGGCTCTCCCACCCGCTTGAGCTCACTTTCAGGCTCGCGCACTCGCTGGCGGATGCCAAGAAGTACCCGAAGGTGAGGTCTTTCTTGGATGAATTCGTGAGGGTGAGCGATGGGGACACGGTTTCTTCGATATTTCACTCCATATCGAATTGTGGCGGCGGGTTCTGCAATGGGTCGATCATCGTTGACATGTTGGTGTGGGCATATGCGAAGAATGGGAAGACCCAGATGGGTTTTGAGGCATTTAAGCGGGCTGGTGATTATGGGTATAAGCTGTCGGTTGTTTCTTGTAACCCATTGATGAGTAATTTGGCGAACGAGGGGGCGGTTGGGGATTTGGAGTGGGTTTATAAAGAGATGATCAGGGGGAGGATTAAGCTCAATGTGGTGAGTTTCAATACGTTGATATCGGGCTTGTGTAAAGCTCGGAAATTGAACAAGGCTCGTGACGTGGTCGAAGACATGAAGGCTTGCGGGGTATCCCCGAACGTGGTCACTTACAATGCCCTCATTGATGGACACTGTAAAAGCGGGGGATTGACCAGAATGTATAAGGCAGATGCAACTCTAAAGGAGATGATCGAGAGCAAAATCCGCCCTAATGAGATTACATACAATATTCTCATGGATGGATATTGCAAGGACGAAAATATGGTAGCTGCAGTTAAGGTATTCGAGGAAATGCAGAGGCAAGGATTGAAACCTAATCTTGTCACGTATAATTCTTTGATCAATGGGCACTGTAATAGTGGGGAGATTAGTAAGGCTGTTAGCTTGCGAGATCAAATGTTGAGTTCTGGTTTGAAACCAAACATTATCACCTATAATGTGCTCATACATGGGTTTGGGAAGAATGGTATGTTTAAGGAAGCTAAAGAGATGCTTGATGTCATTGAGAAAGAAGGGTTGGTTCCCAATGTGGTCACATTCAACATTCTAATTGATGCTTGCTGTAACAGTGGAAAAATTGAAGAAGCATTCTTGATTCCATGCTTCAATGGCGAGCAAGGGTGTTCTCCCTGATATTTTAACATATAATAGTTTGATTACTGGTCTATGCAGAGAAGGGAAAATGGATAAGGCTGAGAAACTGTTTGGGGAGATGAAGGATAACAGCTTAAAGCCCAATGTGGTCACGTATAACATATTAATTGGTTCATTGTGCAAGAAGAGAGAGTCTAGAAAGGCACATAGGCTCTTGGATCGTATGGTTAAAATTGGTTTGAGTCCCAATCATGTGACTTATGATACTCTAATGGATGGATATTGCACAGAAGGGAATCTCAGAGCAGCAGTGAAGGTTAGGGAACTAATGCAGAAAGAAGGGTTGCGAGCAAATATTGCTACATTTAACGTGTTGATTAAGGGTTTCTGCAAGCAGGGAAAACTAGAAAATGCAAATAGCCTGCTTAATGAAATGTTGGAGAGAGGCATGGTGCCAAATCGAACTACCTATGATATAATTAGAGAGGAGATGTTAGATAAGGGCTTTGTACCAGATATAGATGGGCACATGTATAATGTTTCGGGCTGACCAATCACAATACTTGAAGGAGACAGCCATTTTTGTTTCATATTGCCTGTGTCTGGTGGGATTTCACAAGCTATTGTGCCAAGGAAGCAGTTAGATGAACCATGGGAGAGCAAGAATTCACAGAACTGTCATCTTGGCATGGCTAATGCACTGGAGGTTCAAAATCATCCCCTCCAATAAGTTAAGATGGTTGTTTTTGCATTTACTTCAGGATATCAAATTTGCTCGTGGAGATTTTACCGGTAAGCAGAGACTATCCCATGTCAGTGCATTTTGTGTTATTGTCTTCTTATTACACTCGCTTTGAAATAGAGAAAAGGTCATTCAAGAGACCCCTTTGTGAATACTCTGTGGCTAGCTTAGAATATGCTTCTTATGGAGAGTTCCATAAGCCATAGACATCACAAATGTGTATGAATCAACTGCTCACAAGTTCTCTCCAGTAACTTGAAGAAAGATAACATAGAAATGGATGAGGAAGAATGCTGTCCTTTTCTCCTTTTTTTCTGTTGAGATGTGTATCCTATCGTCATTTTCTATTCACTTGCTGCAGCAAGGTTTCCTAAGAGAATTGAGCCCAACAAGGATAAAATTCCAGCTCAGGTTTATGAGGCTTGTTTGAGTGATTTTGATGTGACCCAGAAATATGTGGATTGTTTGACTGCACCTGCCATGGGGAAAGTCCAGGTCTGTGAGTTCGTCCACAGTTTTAACTTTAAAGATTGATTGGAGATAATTTTTAGTAATGTTCTTTTTTAATTTGACTATGGAATCTGGTAAACCCATCATTTGTGACCTTTAATTTGCGAAGGCATAAATTGTTGCTCTGATTGGGAGACATTGAAGTTAAATACACTGTGGAGATTAAAAATGCATGATATTACATCCAGAAGAACAGTGAAAAAGGAAGTTATATTTCAAATTTGTTGTTTCTATCTAGAGAGTAGATAGTGATTAGTTTAACAGTTTTCTGGATGAAGTATAGGTTCCTTTGAACATGAAGTTTTTCTTGGGTTCATGAGACTTTGCTTCGGCAAGATTGTATGTAATCAATCTCTAAGTGATCTCATAGGCATGGTGACTAGTGAAGTGAATTAGCATGGGCAATCTTTTGGCATGCGCTTCTGTGTCAGGTTCTGTTGTTGCATTCTGTAGCTCTTCAGTTATTCATTACATAGTACCTTGAGTTTCTAATCAGTGTTTGTGTTGTCCACGCTGTGACGCAGATGACAATATGTTCTTTAATCATCTTTCTGGTTTTCAATTAATCTTCTCTTTTCCTGATTGAGTTCTCTAGTTAATCTCTTTTCTCCTTACCTTTTTGAAATAGTTCATCTATAATCATGCGCACCAGGACTACCAGGTACTTAAAATGTGAGTCTGCAAAAGAGGTTCCCCCTCCGCTGGTGCAGACAAAAAGGGAGGATAAAACGAATTGCTTTTGCTGCAAAGACCTTTACCAAATGTAAGGATCACCATAACCTTGGCAACCGAAGTTCAAGATGACTAGCTCTGGCCATTTTGAAAGTATGCAAATCTCTACTAAGTTTCATCCTCCTTGCTTGGAACGTCTGAACTCACAATGTCGTCTTTCTGGCTCATCAGATAAAAATAATAGACTATAGCAGCTTGGAGGAGCAACATGGATGAGCTTGCACTCAACTTGTGAGGAAGCCTTGATGTGCATTTTTTTGCCCAACTGTCGTCATATATATTCTGACCTTCCTTGAAGATCAAAGGATAGAGAAGTTATTAATCCTATCATAGTACTTATGAACAATGTTTGGGAAGACTTCTCGGCAGTTGTGTATAAGATATTGTGACAACTATCGTTGTGCTTTAACTAATTACTCTTAAGGTTGTCCTTTTTCTTTTTGGTTCAAGATTCAATCTTTGATCTTCATTGGGTTTAGTTCATGGAGCTAGATGATGTTGCCTATATGCTTTGACATGCACCTGTTTGAATTTCTTTCTTGTTTGTTGATTTTGCCCTAAATGATCTTTGTTCCAAATAAGGCAATATGCAGACATATATCAGGGATGAATGGATAAATGATTCTTAATCGCACTAGGACATGGAACACAACAAAGGCGACTATTTCTTTCCCCCAACAAAACATCAATTTCCTCGACTGATTACATAATCTACACCACAGTAAAACTTGGCAGATGAATGTTGCTTGAACAGTCTTAAACTGATTGTTTCCTGAACTAGAAGGCAGTAAACAAAATACAATTTAATCTGAACTGAACTACAAAGAAGCTGTCCACAAAAATAGAAGTTAACTCATATCATTTCTAACGGGGAGAGCTCTTCGGCAGTTGCCAACTACAGCAATTTTTGGGCAGAACCGCTCTTAAGCTTTCATGGGTGCAGCTCTAGGTCTCCATAGTCCGACCCTGTATTTGTGGGTGTACTTCAATATCAGCTTCCTCTGCAAAACCGAACAAGAACTTAGGGACCTCTTCACAGAGAAAGTGAAAAGAAAGTGGTCAAATTAATGTCATTTGAGATCAACCCAATGACAGACCTCAGTGGATGGAACAGCTATTCCACTTCTTAATCTTAGATAAAAAAAATTTATGCCAATAAGGTTACTACTGCATGCACACTTGACAATGAGCTCAGACAATTTTCGATCAACTACAATAGGTAAAAGGATAAGTTTTAGATGTGCCAGTTTTCAATGGTGTTGAAAAGTTCAATTTCATCTATCAATATATGTTCAAAGCATGCCTCACAAATACAATAGATGTTTGGCTCCTCACCATTATGAAAATAACACAAACATATTTAGCCTATTCAATAGATCATAGTCACTGTAGAAATTTTTTTTCCTTCAATATCCCTATATCAAAAAGAGTAGCCAATCAAAGCAAAATATACAAAACAAATTAGTTCCAGTCTTGCAGATGAAGGAACTATATATGGTGGGACTTTAGAGCAAGACTATGAACCTATTCAATACTTCATCTACTCAATAACTTCAGATCATTAGTGCATAAAACATGCCAGAATATCATCTTCTACCAGCAAAACAACTCAAGGTCATATGAAGGGCAAATATTGAGAAGTGCCATGTCCGCACTTTTGGATATAAAAGAGAGGGTGGTGTTAGAAAGACAAATGAGCAATGACCCAGGGGAAAGACAATTTACATGTTTGCAAGGGATGCCGAGCTTCTTGAGCTTAAGTGTGCGGGAAACAAGTAACCTGTTGAAGTCACCAATCTCAGACTCGAGCTTGGCAACATGGGCTTCAACCCCTCTGCCAATACCCTGCAAAAACTCCGGAATCCCAACCTTCACTGCACAAACAATGCAAAAAAAAAAAAAAAGACATCTCGTTAGGCCTCCAACTCGCGGTCAAATTCGCACGATTACAAACTTTTGCTTCAACCAAATGAAGATTTCTAGAGCATTGCCTGTCATGCACTCCAACATAAAGTGAAAACAATACCAATCCTCCCCCAAACCTACAGCTACACAGCAATGGCAGGACATCTCATCGCCAAGACTAAAACTAAGTGCATCAGAATCAACTCGTTGTGCTATTCACGGCCTCTTTAGCTAACATACACTATAAACTGCACGGCAAGAATTACACAGCACAACCACCACGGCCCAAAGCGCATTTCTTTTGTCACTGTGATTAATAAGCTCATCTACCCATCATCACAAACAGACCCATCATAAGTTACTTAGCTCCAAACACGCTACAATTCAATAACCCATCTCAAAGCACATATTTTTCTGCCTGATTCAGCTAGCTGGCCCGACGAAAAAAACAAACCTTTTGCCCTCCAAACGCTTCGCTCAGCAGCCCTGTCTACTACTACAATTACGCAGCAAGTAAAAACCGAAATTTAACCTACCCGCATATGGAGCGGGCTTGGAGAAGAATCTGGAAAATGCAGGAGCGAACGAATCCGATTGCGCAATCGGCGAGGCACCGGTCGACGAAATTGCCCTCCCGTTGAGAAGGACTCGCCGCAGAACCATCGCCATCGCCGGCTGCGAAAGGGAAAACGCCTCGCACGGCCGTGAAACGGGGAGGAAAGCCTCTCGGTCCTCGCTTCTTGCAGCACTGCGAATCCGAAACCAGATCAGCAACTCAGGCCGACGGCATAGAGCGAGAAAGCAGGCGAGAGAGAGAGAGTTACCGGAGCAAGCGGCGCTGCGGCGGCGGAACTTGCCCCGGCGGCGGCGCACGGTCGTCCGGGAGAGAGTAGGGAAGACGCGCGATAGGTGAGAAATGCTGGGTTTCGCTATCGATGGTCGCATTTGATTCATTGGGTGCCCCCAATAAAAGGCTCTTTTTTTTTTTTTAATGGGTAAGTACCCTAATATAATTTTGAGTGCCTTTTCTATTCGGGTTA
Organism: Eucalyptus grandis; assembly: GCF_016545825.1. Lineage (NCBI taxonomy): Eukaryota > Viridiplantae > Streptophyta > Magnoliopsida > Myrtales > Myrtaceae > Eucalyptus > Eucalyptus grandis. The sequence continues at coordinate 17,601,111 of NC_052612.1, forward strand.
ATATTAGAGGTATGCAATAGAACCGGAGGCCGCCCACCAAAATTGATAGTTCCCGTGGGGTCAGTCCAATTTCTGATTCAAACTTAATGCAACCAGTGAGTTACGGTATGCGTGAAACCATCTGTGCATTCATTAGGATTAGACCGATATATATACATTTTAAAAAAAAAACTCCATCTCATTTATTTAATTATTTATATTTTTTCGACTAATTAGATATTATTGACTACATTTTGTCTCTTGGGTGTATGATAGGATTAAACCCTTACTTTTTTTTATTCTAATATTCTATGAACTTGCTTTATCAACCAAAATAAAATAAACAAACATAAAGTAAGGGGAGAACCAATTGGAGATGTTCATAAAAGCCAACCGCTTCTTTTAAGAGTATAGTTAGGTCTCCCCTTAACCATTTCCATGATTAAATTAAGTTGATGTTGAAAAAGATGAATCAAGCTATTAACATTTTAACTTCTCTAGAAGTCCGGACTTTTAATGTGGAGTTTAATTCTCCACATGTTTCTGGTGCCGGGAAACATTAAGAGGACCACACAACGATCTTTGAAGAAATCAAGTTTTTAGATAGCGAGTATTATCTATTCGTGTTGTCTTATAATTTTCAATCATTATTCGAAATCAATATCTCACAATTCAATCCAAATATAAGATCGGACAAGTTTTGTAGAGGTTGGGGATCAATTCCATGGACCCACTTAGAGACAGGAACCAGACCCCAAGTGAATCCATGGAATCAATGGGTGGACCTCGATTTCAATTTTTGAAACCAATCCTTAATGGCCGGTTTCGATTCCAAGGTAAAAACCACCCATTCGGATTATGCTCACCCCTAATTACTATCACAAAAAACCCCAAACTAATATACATATGACAAAATTACCTCAAACTAAAAATTTTAACCATCAAAAACCCCAAATTAATATGTTCGTGGCAATTTACTCCAAATAACCAACAAAAACTCTAAGGTCACGTTTGGTCGTGTGGATTTCTAAACATGATAGGACTTGATAGAATATGATAAGAAATCCATTAATTTCTTCATATCTCATCCACTATTTGATAACTACGGATTTAGAGTTGGATATCATCATATCCTATCCAATATACAGTTTGGTGAACTACAAATTTAAAATCGGATATTCTCATATCTTATCCAATCTATCGTTTGGTGAACTACGGATTTAAAGTTGGATATTTTAAAAACAATAACATTAGGCAAGTACAAATTTGCAGGTTTAATATTCACAAAATCATCCAAAACAATATATCTTTTTCAAATTGACAGATTCTCATCGAATTTTATGATTACACATTGTAATAATCTTTTTGTTCCTTTAAAATAATCTTTTGGTTATCCCCTTCAACATCAAACCTTTTTAGAATAACCTCAATTTCAATATATTCACTTTGAAACAGGAATTATTTTTCTCTCTTACAAGTTTTTCATTTGTTTCCATTTTGTTACGGGTCCAATACCAAATCAAACAAATGCCCAATTAGAACAAAGCATAAAGTCCGAAGTTCGTTCCCTTTTTTTTCCAGCTATCATGAGAATGTAATGACAGTTAATCATGTTAACGATCAATCTCTGAACAATTCGCATTTATAAAATACATTACATTTGTTGAGTATCGGCCAACTGCATTTTGACCAAAGTAAACCCATGTTAATGTCCATATAAAGCAGTAGATGCAGACTGTCTTGACTTAAGGCTCCTTTTAAGTTTGTGGCTAGGTTTTCTACCAAAGAGACAAAGAAACTATCTAGGAAAATAAAAGACAGAGGCAAAGAATATTATAGATAATGGTTTTCTTGGTAATCAACACAGAGATAAAGTTTCGAGTCATATTCACCTCTTTGCGGTCAGGACTACAACCGAAAGGTCCAAAAAGATAACATTAAAGCTTATAGCTAGACCCAAAAAACCTTTAAAAAAAAAAGAAGAAGAAAAAAGAAAAAGTAGGGAGAGAAAACGTATCTCCTACAAACTCAGAAACAACTTAATATAACTAAAATCACAAACATCAAATATAAGACTCTAAGATCGGTGTCCAATTTGGAACAAAGCTTAAAGTGCTAATCTTATACGACTTCATTCACTGCGATCCATCACTCCCAATCATCACTCATTCTCTTCTCTCATCTCTTGGAGAAGTAATTCCACTAATGCTTTCCTATTGTCTCCTTGAAATCTCAAAAATAGATGAATATTCTCAAGATCCCTCACAATTTTTCTACATAATTTTATTCTATCCATAATACCTAAAAACATTTGAAGAAGCTCCTCATTTATTTTTCGCTTGTCATTATCCAAATCCTTAGCATGTTCGATGCGGCTAGCAATCATCTCCATTCTCTCGTTAGCTTTTTCCAAGAATAAGCCAAAAGTTCATGCTATCTCAACTAAGCCAGCAGTCCATTTGTCACTTGTTTTAGCCCTTTTTCTTCTTGAAGAATCAGAAACATTTTGTGTTTGAGAAGATGATAGTGGCGGTAAGTTTTGACTTACACCGTGGTTGCCACATTATCATGATTTTCACATTCCTCATGATCTACAGCTGCATGAGCTTCTGAAGGTCTTCACTGATATTTCCCTTGGCACGGTCTTTTCCAAATATGGCTGCTAGTCGATCATATTGAGGAAAGGACTTCCCTCTCAAAGAAGCAGCTAATGGATAGGTCTACAAAGAAAATATATTATTTTGTTAAAAATGAAACAATTAATAAAGAAGATAAATGAGAAGAAGTGACACCAACCTTGCAATATTTTTGCCAACTATCCTTAGAATGAATATCAACACAATGCTTTTCATGGTCCCACCCAAAGCCGCTTTGATTCCTCAAGTCATATATCTGATTATACAACTTTTTCAAGTTTTTCATTTTCGACTCTATGTGAGGATTACCCTTGATGCTAGAACAAGGGAACTTTTTTTTTCAAACCACTTCTCTAATGTAATCATGTAACACACTTGAAGCTGTTATTGGCTTTCATTCCTCGCATAACTAATTCTTCAAGACCATTTAGAAGTGCACTATTGTCCATACACGTCGGTCTCTCTTTGTTCCCCTTTTTTGAGTTTGATTGAAATCACTATCTTCCATTCCTAAACATCTCATTGCAATTTTAGAAAATTTAATGATGGAAGATAACGTGGTAGAGAAAATTTAATAATAGAGACAGCATAGTACTTCAAATTTAAAATGATAAAGTCATAATTCAAACATTATATAGGAAATATATGTCTCAATAATGACAAACCAGAACCATATTACACATGTCTAATAGAAATGGAAAAAATAAAATAAAAAAACATCTTATAACGCAAGTCTTGCAACAATGGAAAACAAATGATTTTTTTAAATAATATAAAATCATACAACTCCTCCATGTCCTGACTTGCATTCCACTCATTAAACATTTGTACTGCCAAATTTTGCATCCATGTTGTCCAATGATCCGACGGCTCAACAACATCAATTGTTTCCACATCTTCAATAGTGGTGGCAACTTCATCTAATTGTGCCTCGATTGGATCAATAGCCATTTCTCTTCTTATCAAGTTATGCATAAGGCAACAAGCTATGATTATTCAACCTTGCGTTCTAATTGGATAAAAAGATGGACTCCTAAGAATAGCCCACCATAACTTAAGTAGATCGAAGCATCTTTCTATGACATTTCTAGCTTGAGAACACTTCATGTTGAAGTGCTCCTTGGGTGAATTTGGTGTACAACCTTCTATCCACTCAAATAGATGGTATCAAGTACCTTTATAAGGAGCAAGAAAGCCCTTCCCATTTGTGTATCCAGCATCTACAAGATAATAATTACCTATTAACAAATTATGATATTATTAATTGTCTTACAACCTTTAAAACCTACAATACATAGAATGCAATATATTGATAAAGGCTTATCTTACCAACAGGGATCTTCAAACCATTGGGTTAAACTAAAGCATCTCAAAGCACTATAGAATCCACTGCTGAGCCTTCCCATCTAGGTAAAACATAAATGAATCTCATGTCACATGAGCAAACTCCTAATACATTGGACGCAACCTCACCCTTTCTATTTCGGTACCTCGGTTTATCAACCTCTGGAACACGTACCCTTATATATGTGCCATCTAATGCTCCTAAGCAACCCTAGAAACATAAAATTAATAAAATAACATTCTCTTTAAAGTATTAAATTAGTCCATGAAATAGCATAACAAACATACCTTAAACCACTTCCATCTATTGTCGACAGATTCCTCTGGAACTGGTTCAGGTGAGACAAGGAGCATACTATGCATTCTTATCACCGCATTTAAAACTAAGTTAAAACACCTACTTATTTTCTCCCCAAACCTCATAAATCTGAACTTGATGACTTGATTTTTCACATGATGGGCAAGTATATGTAGAAACATGGCCATTGGTTCTTCTATAGTCACAAGTTCATCTTCTTTTAACCCACCAATTGTACGTGCCAACTTGCATAGTAGAGTAAATGTACGTCTATCCATCCTAAGTTGTTCCACACAATTCAAGTCATTGCTCTTAATGAGGCGGTCAAGGTGATCTAAACAAGCTTGGATTCTAATAAATGTTTGATCCTTCAATATATGCTTGCGGTAGTGCTTTTTAGCAGCAGTGGACACTACTAGCATATACATCATACACAAAAGCAACATTTGGAGGCTCATCTCCTCTAATATAAGAATGGTGAAAATTACCTCTCTATCATTGTGATGCATTTCTAATGAGAAAAAAAAAATAACATTAGACAAGTACAAATTAATAGGTTAGATAATAAAAAATATATAAAGTATCTTTTTTTCAAATCAGCAAATTTCAAGGAAGTTATCCTTCCTCTTTGCAGTAAGGAGAAAATCCTTGATCTCATGGATTTGTTTCGGCTGTTTTTCAAAAGATTAGAAAGGACATATAATTTTTAGGGACATTGAAGATATCGAATATATTGCACAAAAACAAAAAGGCCTTTATAAATCTATAGACTCAAAACTACCAAGAAGAGAGCAGTTTTTGGTCATTCATCAAAGAACCAGAAGGTATTATTAAACCAAATTTGTGACAACCAAAAGCAAGCAAGCAAACAATCAAGTTTTCTGAGGGAATGAGGAGCCACATCAAATACCGTAACATCCTTTCATCATGAGCACATGCCTATAAAATATTCGATGGTGTTGGCCTTGCTAGACAGCACCTATATGCAGGTTTAAACTTTAAAAAGCCAGGGGCGAGACAATCTATAGCTGGGCATGTCTACATCTATACATCACTGTAGTAGATTGCACAATAGCTTTGTCTCAATGAATGCCATCATGTGCTTATAGATAAAACAAAATTTGATACACCGGACTAATAGAAGTCGAATGCAAATTCAATCTCAAAACACCAAGGAAGAAGCACCAATCTATGGCCAGGGCATGTCCACACCCATACATCACAACAGTAAATTGGGGCCTATATACAGCTTTGAACATTATAAAAAAAATCTCTTTCACATCGCAGAGCAGGGATATAATAAAAAATCTCTCCACCATAGCTCTTTGCCACAAACGCATAATAACAATTCTGGAAAAGAAGGCCTTTGCATGGAAATAATGTAAAAAATGTATGCAGGGGCAAGTCGTACTGCTTATCAAAGCTCCAACTAAAGACCATCCCCGCCCTGCCCTGTCGACGTGCCCACCTTGTGCCACGCCAAATGCTAAAATAGATGGGCTATTAAAATTTCACTTCCAATAACACGATCTCCAATCAACCAGCAAAAAAGCCAATAAAACTACAATTCTGACCTACGTAAGCTGAAACATAGATGAAACAGTAAAACAATCCACAACTAACCTTATGGCTATTTTAGAAGTCAACATTAGAGAGAGATTATTTACCTTCGCAAAATTTGTCGCTTTCGTAAAATTTCGATGCAAATCAAAGAGCTATCGAGGAGAAGCTTTTACATCAATACTTTGGAAACAAAGGAGTTGGGGTCGGTGAATGGCGGAGAAAGAAAAAAAGCGTAGGGTTTTATGTTTCGGATAAAAGAAATTCTACCCGACCTTATCCCACCCTCCCCCTCGGATTTTTTTATCCGGGTTATATCCCTTCTATATCCTACCTTATCATATCCCAAACAGCTACCAAACATGGGATAGGATAAAACATATCATATTCTAGTTTTTATCCGATCAACCAAACACAATCTAAACAGATATATTTGTGACAAATTTACTCCAAACTAATTACTTGTGACAAATTTACTTCAAATAAACACAAAAAATCGTAAATCGATACATTTGTGACAAATTTACCCTCAATTAAATTGGATTAATATAACAAAAAATACAAAATTGATATAAAATCTCAAACCGGTACACAAGTCAACTATCATGTGTTTTTTAACTCAATAATTTGATAATGAAATCTAACGGAAACTAATAGAGATACCAGTTTATGGTAAATTTATCAAAGGTATATTAGTTTTGTATTTTTTATAGTTAAAAAAATTAGTTTGTAGTAAATTTATCACGTGTATGTGTATCAAGCTGTGGTTTTTCGTGATATTAACCTCTCTTTTCTAACTTTGTGAATTTCTTAAAAATAAAATAGAAAGCATAAAACATATTATTAGTTAAAAAAAAAAAGTTAAAAGGTTCCATGTCACCCTAATTACTGCTCGACAGAGACCCCATGGCGCCACTGTCGACTACCGCATCATGGGGGCCGACCTCCGGCGACCATGGCGTAGCATTCAAGACTCTCGAGCGACCAACGTCGGGTGGCCGCCTAAAGGGTTTGCTCTCCATCAAATGCGTAGGGGCCAAATCTCGGTGGATCTCGACACTGCGTTGGTCTGTCTTGCTTCAACGACCACTAAGTGGACCACGGAGCAATGGTCGCACCTCATAACGATGGTAACGTCCACAATTGCCAATCGCCTGTGGGATTTGTGGTTCCCATTTCACCCACAAATCAATCTTATTTTGTCTCACGACGGTCGAAAGAGACACCACCCCAACGATGATCATAATGGTCAGGCAACCCTGATGTGGAGGTCGTCGTCCCGTCGATCTTTGACCACAACAGAGAAAGGGTTTTCTATTTTAAAAGTTATTTATTTGGATTTTTCTTTTTTTTTTTGTATTTTTATCCAAGTAAGTTACCTATTGAACAAGATAAATTGACGTGACGAATTCCTCCACCTTTATTATCTTTTCATATCCTATCTCAATCTCACATTTTGTCTTGACAACCAAATACGGTATCCACTTATACAACCCCACCAAAACTAACACTAAGTTTGTTAGGTGCTTTACACCTGATTTGAGTTACAAGTACCATCAAGCTTATTAAAATCAATTTAAGAGAGAAACAAAATCACTTACGTGAAATTATTTTCCCTTTTTCTACTGAAAGACATCCTATGGAGCGCATAGTACAAAAATTTCACTAAATGATCCTGTAGAACAAACTCCCGTCTTGTCTCGCCTATTCAAGTATCTCTTGGAAATTCGTCACGTTATTTTAAATAACAAACCTACTTCAAGACAACTTAGGAAAAAAAAATCGAAATGCTGTCAAGATATCTTCGAGTGCGTCGATGTGAATTCCGCATTTTCTTGGAAGGGATTGGACAACTGATCTAAGAAAATGTGACAGAAGAAGTAATTGAGATGATTTGCCCTGAGCAGCAGAGGATTGATTTACGACAAGTAGGATTTATTGTGAGTACGTTATGAGAGTCAATTCAACCTACAAGATTGCTAAAAATCAGACGAATAGAGAATTAAGGAGGAAAGCGACTGTGGCAACTCCGCTCAAGCACCGGCTAGGGCTACCAAATGCCTGTCGGCCTCTAGCCGACCATAGCACAGTCACTGCCGTCTTCAATCGAAGCACATGCGCACACAGAGACAGAGGGAGGGGGACACAACATGAATATTTATGGAAGGATCGACGGCCGATCATTGAATCATACATTATCATCAATAATGAGCACACCTTGGAATCTCTATCAATAATTACAGTTTTATCTTTCGATGGTGAACACCGAGATTCGACATCTCCAACAACATTACCATATGAAGATAATATGAACATGTACAAGCTTAGATCTAAGACCTGTGAAAGCAAGCCATCCAAAGTTGAATGAGCATAAATTTGACACCAAAACTGCTGTGAACACCATTGAGACTGGAGGTAAAGTACTCATTTATTAAAACTCTTAAATCTAAAATTAGATTAGAGAGAAAAACCCTCAAACCTAATATTGGGAGATCAAAATCCCAAACCTAAATCTAGATTGGGAGAGTAAGAAAAGAAACAAAAGAAAATAAAAGGAAAAGCAATAGAGAGGGGAGGGAGACAAATCTCTCCCCTCCAAAAGTTAGAAGGACAAAAAAAGGCCAAAACTTAAAAGTGGGAGGGAGGGAGGTGGTGACAGGTTCCTGTAATTAGAGTGAACTAGAAGAAGGAAATAGCTTGCTTAGTGAAGTGTCGGAAAAGCAGCACGGTATCAAATCCAACTACCCATCAGACCGACGGAAATCGGAGATTGTGGACGAGGGTTTTGAATCAAATGTATACAGTTGAGCACGAACATAATGTTGACTTTTTATAGGAAGCAGCCGTTTTCGTTTCACATTGCATCTGTTTGGTGGCCTTTTCTTGTGTTGTTTCGTCAAAAGAAGTTTGGTTAGGGTTTACTTCAAGAAACCAAACTATTTGGGGGAGAGCTTGTATCCTCTCTCGAGTTGCCCTTCAAGTTCTCAGGGAATTGGTAGGCATTGCATCATATATGAACCGACGCTCACTCGCGATCTTTAACTTTCTAAGTTATTGTATGTTAGGAGACACTATATACAAATTACGATAATATGGACCTCAATGAAACGAGTCGTCATTAGAGTTGCCTTCCTCCAACCTATTTATTCGGCAAGTGCACTGGACTTCCTTTCTCCCGGCAAGCAAAGGCTCGGATGCAAGGTTTATCATGGAATCCATATGCTTCTAGGGAATAAGTGAGAATAAGTACTTAATGTTATGTATAATCAAATCCTAAACTCACTATTAATGGGGTTTTGACGCTGGATATCTCACATCTTTCCGACTTGAGCTTTCATTGACACCACTTGGCCACAAATGAGCTTGAAAGCCGCATCGAGTTTCCAACATTATAAATCTATTGGCGACAAGTTTATCACTTGATTGAACATTTTTTAAACATTAAAGACTCAGTTGACTAGTAGCTAAAATCATAAAAGACAGGTTCTGCACCTTCATCTATTTCGCCAAACAGTTGACTCGTAGCTAAATCGTAAAAGACAGGTTCTGCACTTTCATATGTTTCGCTAGAAAAGGGAAAAATCCTTAAGTACGATGCATTTGAATGAATTGATAAACGCTGTGAATGCATTTTTATTGAGTTTAGACTGGAAAGTAAATGCTTGGAAACTTAATGGTAAGAATACCAGGAACAATAGTTGCCAGCAATGTAAATAATGCTACAAATTAAAGGATTATAGAAAATAAAGAACATTGGATGTTCTAAGATTGATTGAGTGAACATTTACAACATATACACTGAAAGTGTTTATAACCCACCATCAACATTTACATATACACGGTTATTGAACAATCACAAATTCACACATGGTTTCATCGATCAACAACACTTATCTGTAAGAAGTTACAAATACCTAAATTATCGACTCCACTATTAATAGTTACAGACTCGCGTCAATTTGCCACCCCTGCCTTTTAATCGGCAAAGCAATCATTTTTTCACTCCGTTCATCGATTGTCCTCTTAAACTTGGTCAAAATCTAATAGAGTCTGTTGTTATCGATCAATTCTTAAATTCTCGATGAAGAATCTTGTCGATCGTGCTGGACATCGACTTGTCGATCTTCTCAACTGCCTTAATTCTTACACCAAATCTTGCTCTTGTCGACCAAACACTGCTCGTCGGCTAACACTTTGCCATTTTTGGGTGTCAACAATCTAATAAAACCACCTTAATTTCATAAATTCAGACAATCGCGATGATTGGAAAAACCATTGTGGACATTGTCAAAAAGAAAAAGAGTAAATTAGTAATTATTGATTATTACATGTTCTGATACATGGAGTGACTCATCACACAAGCGAGTAAAACGACTCGTTGAATTCGAGTTCCCTAATCATCTGCGAGACAGATCGCAGATCGGTCGCAAGCCTACAGGATCCTGTACATAACGAAATCTCAAACCCGTCCCGCGGCTCGAAATCGCGATCCGGGACGGGTCGAGTCCCTCCGTTAGATCCGCAAGCGCAAGCGATAATCATAAACACAAACCGGCGTACCAAATAGCAGCCTCGACAAGAACCACACCATCATCAAGAAGAACAAACATTTTGCACCTGGGAAACCAGAGACTTGCGTAGATTCCCCTCATCGCCATACGAACGAATCATGGGCAAGTTCCAAACACCCCACGTAAGCTAACCCCAAAAGACAAGAGGGCAAGAAAAGGAAGATCCAGCAGCACAATGTCAACCGCATCGATCGAGCTCAGTACACACGGTGTCGGATGGCCATGGACATCAGGATCGGAGAGTACCTTATGGCAGAAGAAGTAGAGGCGGAAGCAGCAGAAGGAGAAGTGGAAGATGGAGAAGGATGATGAGGGAAAGGAGAAGGTTGCCTGGCCATGATGGTGGAGAACCGGAGAGCCGACACGACGAGGGAGGCGAGGTCGGTGAAGAGGTAAGAGAACTCCGCGTACAGGCTGATGCTCTTCCTCATCAGCACCTTCATCAGCACCGACGCCGCGTCCCCAAAGAACTTCGCCATGCTTCCTCCTCCTCTGTCAGGTCGTCCTCGTCGCCGGCATTGGCAAAAGACTTTAAGGAGAGAGAGAAAGAGAGAGAGAAGCTCTAGGTTTGGGGTTGGATTGGACAGTGTCTTGGGGGGGCTTACGTAAGGAGAGGGGAGCTGAATAATGTCGAAGGATGGATTTACGGAAATGCCCCTTCTACAGAGAAGTGTATCACCTAAGGTGAGGGAGACGTTGAGTGCTCCGCTTGAACTTTTCATGCTCTAGCGTTGAGAGGATATCCTCGGAATATGTAACCTTTATAGAGGGAGAGATGATTATAACTTCAAATCAAATGTTATTGTCGTGCTTAGAATTATTTATTATGAAAACTCTATTTTGTTTTCTTCGATCCGATCAATCAGGTTCGAGTCAAAAAAATTAAAATATTAATATTCATAGTATAATTTCATATTCCAATTTATTCATCGATACATGATATGTTACAATTGAATGACTAATCAAGTTACCGATTAAGTAGCCAAGGCCCACCATTTAGATACTCTTTTATTTTCTTGATTAATTCGGTCCACAACTTTTGTGAATCTTACCATGTTTTGATGCCCCTTTTTTGGGCTACTGTCAAAGAACTTTTGATGATAATCAATGGTAGTTTTCAGATCCAAAAAAAAAAAAAAAGTTCCTTCATTTCGACAGGAGAGTTTATCAAGTCTCCTCAAAATTTTGTATCATTTTCAATTTAAGTCGAACTTAACCTAATGATGCGTTTCCTATAAATAATTCACAAAAATCAACACCCGATTAATCGCATGAATTATCCGACACAATGCTTCGAAAGCACTATAAAAAAAAAAATTACTGCCAAACCGATGAGGACAAGGCGAGAGGAGTGAAGAAAGATTCTGCCAAAAAAAGGCCCTCATCTTCAAGTTCCAGTGGCAACTCGTGGGAAATACGGAGGGAGTGCGAGGGCAAAACCGTAAAAAAAAAAATGGGCCCCGCGGAGACAAAACTCGGGTTGCTGGAGGATGAAGACATCATGAACTCATCCGAGCAGGTACCCGCCCTCGGATCTTTGAAGTCCCGTGCCATGAACGAAGTCCAAACGGTTCCCCGCGAAATATGTCGACACTCCCATGACAAAATGGACGGTCGATTTGTTTTCTTTATGTAATAATAAATAAAAATAAAAAGAACACTTAAATTGCGGCGTGCACGACCCCAAAAAAAAAAAAAAATTGCGGTATGTCCTGCCCTTCCCTGGCACGTGCCGTCCTCACGATTAAGTTAGCTGAATGATTTTTTTTTTTTTTTGGTAAAAGCTGAATGATTTTTAGTAGACTTATAATTCCTTAAAATAGCACTTAATAAATTTTTACATGTGTTGTTATTTCTTGTATTCATAAGTTTGTGTATATTGGTGTTAATTGGATTATTAGATTTAATAAGTATGTGAAACCCTATTTGCTTTCCTGGACAAAGGTAAAAAGTATATCATTATACTATGTTAGCGAATCGGATGGGCCCAAGAATTTATTAGAAAATATTCTAAAATGCAATGTATGAATTGTACCTATTTTGCTAGGAAAGCCGGACGTGTCACAATCAATGAATCAATGAAGGTAAAGAAATATACCATTATACAATATTAGTGAATCACATGGGCTCAAAATTTTATTAGAAAGTATCTTAAAACGCAATGCACGAGCTATGAAAGTTGCATTCAATATTTGTTTCGCTACAACAGTCAGATCTGTCGTAATCAATGAAAATACCTTTCACCAGAAGCTAATATTTGGTTTTTTGTTGAATGGGTTTGGTGGCGATTCAAAAAAGAATTGAATTGTGTAACAAGGATAAGGAACAATTAAATATGAAGGAAAAGAAATGCGAGTACTGAAAATTGATGAGCTGAGAAAATAAATGGGTTTTTGTCATTACAACTACGCACTGCTTTATATAGTCTACTACAAAGTATATTTGCTCATAAATTACAACTACATCTTCATATTTTTAGGCTTCATTATCTATATCAACCTTACCTAGGTGATTACAACTCCCCAAATGCCAATGGACCTAACCCTTAATTGGTATCTTTGTTTTCAAACGGCATCCCTAATTTGTCCTTTTTTTTTCTTTTTCTTTTTTTATTTCCTATGTGTTCAACAATTAGTCAACTCATTAAGTGATAATCAATGATCGATGATTATTGTATGTTGATGAGTGTGTTCTTTGGTCATCAATGATCTTCATGTGATTGAAAAGTATTTTTGTTATCGGTAAGTTACAAATAACCAAATCAAACTTAACACCAAGCTTTCTACTCACTCAAATCAGCATTTGTTGATTACAAGGACCTGGTCATTTTTTTGTGTAAACAATATCTAAAGAGCGAGACAAAGCTGTCAGCACATATCCCAAGAGTGATGGCACTAAGTGCAACAAATAACAACGCCCATCGCTAACGAGTGACAATACCCAGCGTGGCGGCGAGTAGCGTAAGAGCGGCATGTCAAACAAAAAGCATGGAAGGAGAAATGTGAAGTTCATTAAAGTCCATTCTTGAATTGAGTTTGTAATCCCAAATTTGTGGAAATGCTATGGACAAAACGAGCATCGGTTCAATTTTAAGGCCATGGTTTTGCAAGGATGATGATGCAGCACCCAGGCCACCAAAATGGACTTTTAGAATTGCAGTCGATTCCCCTTCCACGTCTCAGACCCCACGCCTCCCTGCATTTGACGGGCTGTTGAATGATGAATGAATTGAACATTATAATATGAGACATAAATGAAGAATTTTCGGTGAGTGGACAAGCCAAGTCAGCAAAACATGATGACGTGACACTTTATTTGACAGGACGGCCATGTGAACAAGCAAGAGAACTCGGCGAACGGGCCGATTTAGGTTTGGGGTGGATTTATCAAAATGCCCTTTTGTCAAACTAGATGTGGGGTGCTCCTCTAGTGGCACGTGAAAAGATAGTGAAATATGCTCTTTTGCAAAACGTTCCTCCGCTTAAACTTTTTATGCTTTATTGTTGTTGATAGCTTATCCAAGGAATACAACCTTTATAGAGGGAGAGATGATAACTTTGAAACGAAGGCTGGCCTTACTTTGTAAAGTTCCTATCATACAATTCGAAAACTTCATGTGTGTCTAATATTAGTCAAGATTTAAAAAAAAAAAAAAAACTATAACGCTAGAATTATTTATTGGATAAAACCCTATTTGATTTCTTCTCGATTAATCAAGTCCGGCAAAAAGAAAAAGAGGTTCCTTTGTTTGTGGTATGCAACAGCCGGTATTATCTTGGATTCCAAATAAATTCATCCGTCTCTTGTTAGTAAAAGGTCATATATCAAAATCAAGCTAACTAAAGCTCTTTTAACCATTGTCGTGCCCCTTCAAATGAAAAAAATAAATAATTCGCAAAAACAGATGCTTGATCAACCTTCGATGGTGCTTAAAAATTTTTGCAGCTAGACCAATGGAGGGCAAGGCAAGAGCAAGAATTTATATATATTATATATATAAGTGTATTGAAAATCTTAAAATTTATCACAAAAGTTATAAGATTTTTAAAATGTACAATCAAATCTTAAAATTTATCACAAAAGTGTAATTGTGTCTAAATATTTTTTTAAAATGCAATCTTAAATTGATAAAATCAAGTCATTTTGCTTATTGCATTTGTTGAAAGTTTTAAATTTCGATTGTACATTTTAAAATTTTACGATTTTTTTGCACTTTCAAGACATGTTATAAGATTTATAGTGCACTTTATCCCTTCTTTCTCTTTTTTTGTTTTCTTAAAGCACTCTCTCGTATTGAGTTCTAGTGGCAGTTCGTGGGGGATACAGAGCGAGTAAGGGCAAAACCATAAAAGACGGGCCCGGCGGAGACAAGATCAGGCGCTGCAGAATGAAGCCATCGTGAACTCATCCCGAGCGGACACGACCCTCGATCTTTTCAAACCCCGTCGCCCCGAGCAAAGTCCAAAGCTGCCCCTCCAAATATGTCGACACCCCCATGACAGAATGGACGGTCAACTTGTTTTTATTGAAAATAATAATAGAAAAAAAAGAACACTTTTTTTAGTACACTGAATAATCTCACTGGGGCCTACTTCAACCTATGCCATCATCACGATTTAATTAACTGAATAATTGTTTAGTACACTTTTTTTGTCAAATTAGTACACTTAATTCTTTATTACTTTTGGATCTAATAATTCATCATGAGTAATTTATTTATTTTTTATATTCATAAGATTGTACATATTGTACCGATTTGATTATTAGATCCGAAATTTTGTGAAACGCTATTTGCTTTTCCTGGTGTCTTAGCGAATCGGATGGGATCAAAAAATTTTATTATGAAATTTTCTAGAAAATGCAATACCTAGATGTCCAAATTGGTGAAATACATTTCACAAAGGTTGACCTTCGTTTTTTATTGAACGGGTCTAGCAGTGACTCCGACAAAAATTGAATTGCATAATAATGATTGAGAATAATTAAATTTTCAAGAAAATGAAGTGTGAGTATTGATAAATTATGAAAGTAAATAAGTTATTGTGATGGTAGTTATGTCCTCATAACAATTACACATGGCTTTGTATAGCCTACTACAAAGTATAACCGCTTGTAAGTAGTTCATATTTTAATTGATGATTGCAACCACATCTTCGTATTTTTAGGCTCTATAATTGCACATCAACCTTACCAACAAGCAGTTACAACTCTTTGAGTGTCATCAGGCTTGAACCTTAATTGGTATCTTTATCTTCAATCCGCATTCCCACTTGGTCGTTTTCTTCCTTTCCTCTATATTCAACACCTACCCAATCCATTAAGTGATAATTGTTGACCAATCACACTATCGTATGTCGACATATGTATTCCTTAGTCATCCATAATTATCATGTGATCAACAACTATTTTTGTTATTGGAAAAATTACTAATAACCAAGTTGAATTTAACACCGAGTTTTATACTCACTCAAATCAACACCATGTTAATTACAAAAATTGTCTTTTTTTTTTTTTGTGAACAATACCTAAAGAGGAAGAGAGGTGTCGGCACATATGCTAGGATCAATGGAACCAAGTGCAACAAATGACAGTGCAGCGCCCATCGCTAGACAAGTGACGACACCTGGCATGGCAGCAAGTAGCATTAGGGTTGCATGTCGAACAAAAAGCACGGAAGGAAATATGGAAGTTTATTAAAATTCATTTTCGAAGTAAGTTTGTAATCCCAATTTATGGAAATGCAATGAACAAGACGAGCACAGGTTCAATTTTAAGGTCATGGTTTTGCCGGGACAATGATGCGGCACAAAGGCTACATCACAAACACGGTCCCCGGCGCATTGAACGGGTTGTTGACTGATGAGTGAATTGAACATTAGACATAAGAAACAGAGCAAAAATGCAGTTTTTTTCGGTGAGTGGACAAGCCAAGTCAGCAAAAGCTTGATGACGTGGTACTTTATTTGTCAGAAGGGGCCACGTTGAGCCATATAATGGAAGGATACTTAATTGAACGAATTATCAAGGTACCCATTATTAAGCAAATCAAGGGTAGTTTTGTCAAAACACACCCAAATTTTTGCAAAAAAATTAAACTAAAAATAAATCCCAGCTCAAAAGAAGGGAAGAAGAAAGAGCCGAAGCCCGAAAGCGTAGACTAGCCTGATTTTGGAGGCTAATGCCATGGCTAGAATTTCGAGTTTATCATAAATACTTTTTCCATCCGAGCGGGTTTGGGCCTTCGGGCCGAGATTTTCAAGCGAGAAATAGCCTGGTTTGGCTTTGAAGTCATTTTTAAAAATAAAAACATGTATTACAATATATGTAATATGAAATGAGTAATAGAAAATACATTATTTATACTCGAAACACTTTTATAAAACATGAATGAGTTTTTCTTACTGAAAAAGTATAAATAAGTTTAAAATGCGTAATTAAAATCAAACGAACGAGAATTGGCGTGTCAATATGCGTTAAATTCAAGAAAGAATGGTTGGACACATATTTAAAAAACAAAGTGATTTTTTTAAATTTCGAAGGCTGTACATGTTTTGTCCGTTTTAGTTGGTGACATGGGCCTCCTATAATATAAGACCTGTGAAAGCGAGCTATCCAAAGTTAAACGACTACAAATTTGACATCGAAACCACTGTGAACACCATTGAGATTGGAGGTAAAGTACTCGTTTATTAAAACTCTTAAGTCTAAAATTAAATTAGAGAGAAAAACTCTCAAACCTAAGATTGGGAGATCAAAATCCCAAACCTAAATCTAGATTGGAAGAGTACGGAAAGAAATAAGAGAAAATAAAAGGAAAAGCAATAAAGAGGGGAGGGAGAGATTTAGGTCAAATCCCTCCTCCAAAAGTTAGAAAGACGAAAAAGGCCAAAACTTAAAAAGAAGAGAGAGGGAGAGAGGGAGGGAGAGGGGGTGACAAGTTCTCTGTAATTAGAGTGAACTAGAAGATGGTAATAGCTTGCTTGCTGGAAGTATCGGAAA
The DNA here is from genome assembly GCF_016545825.1 of Eucalyptus grandis. NCBI lineage: Eukaryota > Viridiplantae > Streptophyta > Magnoliopsida > Myrtales > Myrtaceae > Eucalyptus > Eucalyptus grandis. The sequence goes on from NC_052612.1 coordinate 17,618,498, forward strand.
GTGGCACGGTATCAAATCCGACTACCCATCAGACCGACGGAAATCGGAGATTGTAGACGAGGGTTTTGAATCAAATGTATACAGGTGGGCACGGACATAATGTTGACATTTTATAGGAAGCAGCCGTTTACGTTTCACCTTGCATCTGTTTGGTGGCCCTTTCTTGTGCTGTTTCGTCATAAGAAGTTTGGTTAGGGTTTACTTCAGGAAACCAAATTATTTGGCGAGAGCTTGTATCCTCGCTCGAGTTGCTCCTAAATTTCTCAGGAATTGATTGGCATTGCATCATATAAGAACCGAAGCTCACTCACAATCTTTAACTTTCTGAGTTATCGTATGTTACGAGACACTATATACGAATTACGACAATATGGACCTTAGTGAAACAAGTTGTCATCAGAGTAGCCTTCCTCCAACCTATATATTTGGCAAGTGCACTGGACATCCTTTCCTCCGGCAAGCAAAGGCTCGGATGCAAGGTTTATCATGGAATCCATTTGCTTCTAGGGAATAAGTGAGAATAAGTACTTAATGTTATGTATAATCAAATCCTAAACTCATTATTAATGGGGTTTCGACGCTGGATATCTTATATGTCTCTAACTCGAGCTTTCATTAATACCACTTGGCCACAAATGACCTTGAAAGCCACATCGAGTTTCCAACATTATAAATCTATTGGCGACTAGTTTATCACTTCATTGAACATTTTTTAAAACATTAAAGACTCAGTTGATTAGTAGCTAAATCTTAAAAGACAAGTTTTGCACTTTCATCAGTTTTGCCAGAAAAGTGAAAAATCTTTAAGTATGATGGATTTGAATGAATTGATAAATGGTTGTGAAGGCATTTTTATTGATTTTAGACAGGAAAGTAAATGGCTGGAAACTTAATGGTAAGAATACCAGGAACAATAGTTGCCAGCAATGTAAATAATGCTACAAAGTAAAGGATTACGGAAAATAAAGAACATTGGATGTTCTAAGATTGACTGAGTGAACATTTACAACATATACACTGAAAGTGTTTATAACCCACCATCGACATTTACATATACACAGTTATTGAATAATCACAAATTCACACATAGTTTCATTGATCAACAACAATTATCTATAAGAAGTTACAAATACCTAAATTATCGACTTCACCATTTGACAGTTATAGACTCACGTCAATTTGCCACCCCTGCCTTTTAATCAGCAAAGCAATCATTTTCACTCCATTCATCGATTGTCTTCTTATACTTGGTCAAAATCTAATAGAGTATGTTGTTATCAATCAATTCTTAAATCCTCAATGAAGAATCTTGTTGATTGTGCTAGACATCGACTTGTCGATCTTCTCGACTGCCCTAATTCTCAGATCAAATCTGTTCTTCTCGACCGAACCCTGCTCATCGGCTATCTCGCAACACTTTGCCATTTTTGGGTGTCAACAACGTGATCTAATAAAACCACCTTACTTTCCTAAATTCAGACAATCACGATGATTGGAAAAACCATTGTTCAGATTGTGAAAAGAAAACGGAGTAAATTAGTAATTATCGATTTTTACATGTTCTGATACATGAAGCGATTTATCACACAATCGAGCGAAATGACTCGTTGAATTCGAGTTTCCTAATCATCTGCGAGACAGATCGCAGATCGGTCGCAAGCCTACAGGAACCATACATAACGAAATCTCAAACCCGTCCCGCGGCTTGAAATCGCGATACGCGACCGGTCGAGTCCCTCCGTTAGATCCGCAAGCGCAAGCGATAATCATAAACACAAACCGGCGTCCCAAATAGCAGCCCCAGCAAGAACCATCCCATCATCAAGAAGAACAAACATTTTGCGCCTGGGAAATCAGAGACGTGCATAGATTCCCCTCATCGCCATACGAACGAATCATGGGCAAGTTCCGAACACCCCACGTAAGCCAACCCCAAAAGACAAGAGGGCAAGAAAAGGAAGATCCAGCAGCACAATGTCAACCGCATCGATCGAGCTCAGGACACACGGTGTCGGATGGCCATGGACATCAGGATCGGCGAGTACCTTATGGCAGAAGAAGTAGAGGCGGAAGCAGCAGAAGGAGAAGTGGAAGATGGAGAAGGATGAGGAGGGAAAGAAGAAGGTTGCCTGGCCATGATGGTGGAGAACCGGAGAGCCGACACGACGAGGGAGGCGAGGTCGGTGAAGAGGTAAGAGAACTCGGCGTACAGGCTGATGCTCTTCCTCATCAGCACCTTCATCAGCACCGACGCCGCGTCCCCAAAGAACTTCGCCATGCTTCCTCCTCCTCTGTCAGGCCGTCCTCGTCGCCGGCATTGGCAAAGACTTTGAGGAGAGAGAGAAGCTCTAGGTTTGGGGTTGGATTGGACAGTGTCTTGGGGGGCTTTACGTAAGGAGAGGGGAGCTGAATAATGTCGAAGGGTGGATTTACGGAAATGCGCCTTCTACAAAGAAGTGTATCAGCTAAGGTGAGGGAGACGTTGAGTGCTCCGCTTGAACTTTTCATGCTCTACCGTTGATAGGTTTATCTTCAGAATATATAACCTTTATAGAGGCAGAGATGATGATGATAACTTCTAATCAAATGTTCTTGTCGTGCTTAGAATTATTTATTGAATGAAAACTCTATTTTGTTTTCTTCGATCCAGTCAATCGATTCAATCAAAAAAATGAAAATAGTAATATTCATAGTATAATTTCATATTCCAATTTATTCATTGATACCTCGATTAAGTAGCCATGGTTCATCGTCTAGATACTCTTTTATTTTCTTGGTTAATTTAGTCCATAACTTTTGTGGATCTTACCATGTTTTGATGCCCCTTTTTTGGGCTACTGTCGAAGAACTTTTGATGATAATTAATAGTACTTTTTAGATCCAAAAACAAAAAACAAAAAATCTCCTTCATTTCGACACGAGAGGCTATCAAGCCTCTCCTCGAAACTTTATACCATTTTTTCATTTAAATCAAACTTAACCTAATTGTGTGTTTCCTATAAATAATTCACAGAAACTAACACCCGATTAATGGCATGAATGATCCGACACAATGCTTCGAAAGCACTATAAAAATAAAAAATTTACTGCCAAACCGATGAAGGACAAGGCGAGAGGAGTGAAGAAAGATTCTGCCATAAAAACGCTCTCCATCTCCAAGTTCCAGTGGCAGCTCGTGGGAAATACGGAGGGAGTGCGAGGGCAAAACCGTAAAACAAAATGGGCCCCGCGGAGACAAAACTCAGGTTGCTGGAGGATGAAGACATCATGAACTCATCCGAGCAGGTACCCGCCCTCGGATCTTTGAAGTCCCGTGCCACGAACAAAGTCCAAACGGTTCCCCGCGAAATATGTCGACACTCCCATGACAAAATCGACGGTCGATTTGTTTTCTTTACTTAATAATATATAAAAACAAAAAGAACACTTAAATTGCGGCGTGCACGACCCAAAAAATAAAAAAAAAAACAATTTGTGGTATGGCCTGCCCTTCCCTGGCTCGTGCCGTCCTCACGATTCAGTTTTTTTTTTTTTTTTTTTTTGAGCAAAGTCCTCACGATTCAGTTAGCTGAATGATTTTTTAGTACAGTTAATTCTTTATTAAGTGTACTAAATAAAATAGCACTTATTAAGTAAATTGGTGTTAATTGGAATATTAGATTTAATAAGTATGTGAAACCCTATTTGCATTCCTGGACAAAGGTAAAAAGTATATCATTATACTATGTTAGCGAATCGGATGGACTCAAAAATTTATTAGAAAGTATTCTAAAACGCAATGTATGAATTGTTCTTGTTCTGCTAGGAAAGCCGGACATGCCTCGATGAATCAATGAAGGTAAAGAAATATGCCATCATACAATCTTAGCAAAGCATATGGGCTCAAGAATTTATTAGAAAGTACCTTAAAAACGCAATGCCTGATTTATGAAAGTTGCATTCAATATTTGTTTTGTTACAAAAGCCAGATCTATCGCAATCAATGAAAATACCTTTCACCAGAAGCCGATGTTTGGTTTTTTTGTTGAACGAGTTTGGTGGCAATTCAAAAAGGAATTGAATTGTGTAACAAAGATCAAGAACAATTAAATATGAAGGAAAATAAATGCGAGTATTGAAAATTGATGAGTTGAGAAAATAAATGGGTTTTTGTCATAACAATTGCGCACCGCTTTACATAGTATACTACAAAGTATATTTGCTCATAAATTACAACTGCATCTTCATATTTTTAGGTTCCATTATCTACATCAACCTTACCTAGGTGATTACAACCCCTCAAATGCCAATGGACCTAACCTTTAATTGGTATCTTTGTCTTCAAATGGCATCCCTAATTTGTCCTCTTTTTTTCTTTTTCTTTTTTTATTTCCTATATGTTCAACAATTAGTCAAGTCATTAAGTGATAATCGCTTATCGATGACTGTTGTATGTTGATGATCGTGTTTTTCAGTCATCAATGATCATCATGTGATCGACAAGTATTTTTGTTATCGGTAAGTTATAAATAACCAAATCAAACTTAACACCAAGCTTTCTACTCACTCAAATCAGCATTTGTTGATTACAAAGACTTGGTCATTTTTTTGTGTAAATAGTACCTAAAGGATGAGACAAAGCTATCAGCACATATCCCAAGAATGATGGCTCGCTAATAAGTGACAACACCAGGCGTGGCGGCAAGTAGCGTAAGAGCATCATGTCGAACAAAAAGCATGGAAGGAGAAATGGGAAGTTCATTAAAGTCCATTATTGAATTGAGTTTGTAATCCCAAATTTGTGGAAATGCTATGGACAAGACGAGCATAGGTTCAATTTTAAGGCCATGGTTTTGCAAGGATGATGATGCAGCACACAGGCCGCCAAAATGGGCTTTTAGAATTGCAGTCGATTCCCCTTCCCATGTCACAGACCCCACGCCGCCTTGCATTTAACGGGCTGTTGAATGATGAATGAATTGTACATTGCAGATATGAGACATAAATGAAAATTTTCGGTGAGTGGACAAGCCAAGTCAGCAAAACATGATGACGTGGCACTTTATTTGACAGGACAGCCATGTGAACAGGCAAGAGAACTCGGCGAACAGGCTGATTTAGGTTCGAGGTGGATTTACCGAAATGCCCTTTTGTCAAACTAGATGTGGTGTGCTCCTCTAGTGACAAATGAAAGTGAAATATCATCTTTTGCAAAACATTCCTACGCTAAAACTTTTTTATGCTTTATTGTTATTGATAGCTTATCCAAGGAATACAACCTTTATAGAGGGAGAGATGATAACTTTGAAATGAAGGCTGGCCTTACTTTCTAAAGTTCTTATCATACAATTCAAAAAGTTTATGTGTGTCTAATATTAGTCAAGATTTTTTTTTAGCTATAATGCTAGAATTATTTATTGGATAAAACCCTATTTGATTTCTTTGACTCAATTAATCAAGTCCGGCAAAAGAAAAAGGAAAAAAATAGGGTCCATTGTTTGTGGTATGCAACAGCCAGTATTCCCTTGGATTCCAAATAAATTTATCCATCTCTTGTTCAGTAAAAGGTCATATATTAAAATCAAGCTAACTAAAACTCTTTTAAGTGTTCTCGAAACTCTTTTATCATTTTTAATTTACATTAACTCGACCTGAACATGTCCCTTCAAATGAAAAATATTAGATAATTCAAAAAAACATATGCTTAATCAATCTTCAACGACACTTAAATTTTTTTGCAGCTATGCCAATGGAGGGCAAGGCAAGAGAAACAATTTATATATTTATATATATATTTATATTATATAAGTGCAATGAAAATCTTAAAATTTATCACAAAATTTATAAGACTTTTAAAATGTGCAATCAAGTCATAAAGTTATCACAAAAGTGTAATTAAGTTTGAAAAAATTTAAAAAGTGCAATTAAGTCTTAGAATTTGTTTGATCAAATTAAGTCATTTTGTTGATTACATTTTTTAATTTTTTTTTTAAAAATTTGATTGTACTTAGTAATTTTTTAGAATTCAATTGCACTTTCAAGACGAATTATAGGATTTTAAGTGCACTTATCCTTTCTTCTTCTGCTATTTTTAAATTTATAACAAAAGTGTAACAAAATCTGAAAATTTTTAAAAAGTGTAATTAAGTCATTAAATTTTTTAAATTTTTTGAATTTTTTAAGTGTACTTATATTTTCTGCTTCTTTTTTTTTTTTAAAAGCACTCTTTCATATTAGTTTCCAGTGGCAGCTCGTGGGAGATACAGAGCGAGTAAGGGCAAAACCGTAAAAGAGGGGCCCAGGGGAGACAAGATCAGGCGCTGCAGAATGAAGACATCATGAACTCATCCCGAGCGCACACGACCCTTGATCTTTTCAAACCCCGTCGCCCCGTGCAAAGTCCAAAGCTTTCCCCCGAAATATGTCGACACCCCCATGACAGAATGGACGGTAAACTTGTTTTTATTGAAAATAATAATAGAAAAAAAGAAAAAGAAAAAGAAGAAGAAAAGGAGCATTTAATCTCAGTGTAGCCTACTTTAGCTTATGCCATCATCACGATTTAATTAACTGAATAATTGTTTAGTACACTTTTTTTGACAAATTAGTACACTTAATTCTTTATTACTTTTGGATCTAATAATTCATCATGAGTAATTTATTTTTTTTATATTCATGAGATTGTAAATATTGTACCAATTCTATTATCAAATCCAAAATTTTGTGAAACACTATTTACTTTTCCCGGTATCTTAGTGAATCGGACGGGATCAAAGAATTTTATTATGAAATATTCTAGAAAACACAATGCCTAGTTTATGGAAGTTAGCACTAGATATCTGTTTCACTAGAAATTGAGAGCTGTCCAAATTGGTGAAATACATTTCACAAAAGTTGATCTTCGTTTTTTATTGAATAGGTCTAGCGGTGATTCAAACAAAAATTGAATTGCATAATAATGATCGAGAATAATTAAATTTTCAAGGGAATGAAATGTGAGTATTGATAAATTGTGAAAATAAATAAGTTATTGTGATGGTAGTTATGTCCTCGTAACAATTACACACAGCTTTGTATAGGTTACTAAAAAGTATAACTCCTTATAAGTAGTTCATATTTTAATTGATGATTATAACCACATCTTCATATTTTTAGGCTCTACAATCGCATATCAACCTTATCAACAAGCAGTTACAACTCCTTAAGCATCACCAGATTTGACCCTTAATTGGAATCTTTATCTTTAGTCTGCATTCCCACTTTCGCAAAAAAATTGAACTAAAAATAAATCCCAGCTGAAAAGAAGGGAAGAAGAAAGAGTTGAAGCCCGAAAGCGTAGACTAGCCTGATTTTGGAGGCTGATGCCATGGCTAGAATTTCGAGTTTATCATATATACTTTTTCCATCTGAGCGGGTTTGGGCCTTTAGGCCCGAGATTTTCAAGCCAGAAATAACCTGGATTGGCCTGAAGTCATTTTTAAAAATAAAAACATGTATTGCAATATATGTAATATGAAATATGAGTAATAGAAAATACATTATTTATACTCGAAACACATTAATAAAACATGAATGAGTTTTTCTTACTGAAAAAGTATAAATAAGTTAAAAATGCATAATTAAAATCAAACGAACGAGAATTGGCGTGCCAATATGTGTTAAATTCAAGAAAGAATGGTTGGACACATTTTTTTTTTTAAAAAGTGATTTTTTTTTAAATTTCTATCTAAGGCTGTACATGTTTTGTCCGTTTTGGTTGGTGACACGGGCCTCCTACAATATAAGACCTGTGAAAGCGAGCTATCCAAAGTTGAACGAGTACAAATTTGACACCGAAACTACTGTGAACACCATTGAAACTAGAGGTGAAGTACTCATTCATTAAAACTCTTAAATCTAAAATTAGATTAGAGTCTCTCAAACCTAAGATTGGGAGAGTAAGGAAAGAAATAAGATAAAAAATAAAAGGAAAAGCAATTGAGAGGGGAGGGAGAGATTTAGGTCAAATCCCTCCCCTCCAAAAGTTAAAAGGACGAAAAAGGCCAAAACTTAAAATTGAGAGAGGGAGGGGGTGACAATTTCTCTATAATTAGAGTGAACTAGAAGAAGGAAATAGCTTGTTACTAAAGTGTCGGAAAGTGGCACGGCATCAAATCCAACTACCCATCAAACCGACGGAAATCAGAGATTGTAGACGAGGGTTTTGAATCAAATGTGTACAGGTGGGCACATATATAATGTTGACTTTTTTTAGGAAGTAGCCGTTTTCGTTTCACATTGCATCTGTTTGGTGGCCTTTTCTTGTGCTGTTTCGTCAAAAGAAGTTTGGTTAGGGTTTACTTCAAGAAACCAAACTATTTGGGGGAGAGCTTGTATCCTCTCTTGAGTTGCCCTTAAAGTTCTCAGGGAATTGGTAAGCATTGCATCATATAAGAACTGACGCTCACTCGTGATCGTTAATTTTCTGAGTTATTGTATGTTAGGAGACACTATATACGAATTACAATAATATGGACCTCAGTGAAACGAGTTGTCATCAGAGTAGCCTTTCTCCAACCTATTTATTTGGCAAGTGCACTAGACTTCCTTTTTCTCAGCAAGCAAAGGCTCGGATGCAAGGTTTATCACGGAATCCATTTGCTTCAAGGGAAGAAGTGAGAATAAGTACTTAATGTTATGTATAATCAAATCCTCGACTCACTATCAATGGGGTTTCGACACTAGATATCTTACATCTCTCCAACTTGAGCTTTCATTAATACCACTTGGCCACAAATGAGTTTTCATTAATAACACTTGGCCACAAATGAGCTTGAGAGCCACCTTGAGTTTCCAACATTATAAATCTACTGGCGACAACTTTATCACTCAATTGAACTTTTTTAAAAAGTTAAAGACTCAGTTGACTAGTAGCTAAATCGTAACAGACGAGTTCTGCACTTTCATCTGTTTTGCCAAAAAAGTGAAAAATCCTTAAGTACAATGAATTTGAATGAATTGATAGACGGCTTAATTTTTTTTTTTTTTATTGATTTTAGACAGGAAAGTAAACAGCTAGGAACTTAATGGTAAGAATACCAGGAACAATAGTTGCTAGCAATGTAAATAAAGCTACAAATTAAAGGATTACAGAAAAAAAAATATTGGATGTTCTAAGATTGATTGAGTGAACCTTTACGACATATACTGGAAGTGTTTATAACCCACCATCAACATTTACATATACATAGTTATTGAATAGTCACAAATTCACATATGGTTTTATCGATCAACGACACTTATCTGTAAGAATTTACAAATACCTAAATTATCGACTCCACTATCTAATAGTTACAGACTCACGTCAATTTGCCACCCTTGCCTTTTAATTAGCAAAGCAATCATTTTTTCACTCCATTCATCGATTGTCCTCTTATACTTGGTCGAAATCTAATAGAGTCTGTTGTTATCAATCAATTCTTAAATTCTCAATGAAGAATCTTGTCGATCATGCTAGACATCGACTTGCCGATCTTCTCGACGGTCTTAATTCTTACACCAAATCTTGTTCTTGTCGACCAAACCCTGCTCGTCGGCTATTCCACAAAACTTTGCCATTTTTGGGTGTCAACAATCTAATAAAACCACCTTAATTTCCTAAATTCAGACGATCACGATGATTGGAAAAATCATTGTTTACATTGTCAAAAGGAAAAGGAGTAAATCAGTAATTATCGATTATTACATATTCTGATACATGAAGCAACTCATCACACAATTGAGTAAAACGACTCGTTGAATTCGAGTTTCCTAATCATCTGCGAGACAGATCACAGATCGGTCGCAAGCCTACAGGATCCTGTACATAATGAAATCTCAAACCCGTCCAGCGGCTTGAAATCACGATCCGGGACTGGTCGAGTCCCTCTGTTAGATCCGCAAGCGCGAGCAATAATCATAAACACAAACTGGCGTACCAAATAGCAGCCCCAGCAAGAACCGCGCCATCTTCAAGAAGAACAAACATTTTGCATCTGGGAAACCAGAGAATTGCATAGATTCCCCTCATCGCCATACGAACGAATCATGGGCAGTTCCGAAGACCCCCACGTAGACCGACCCCAAAAGACAAGAGGGCAAGAAATCAACCGCATCGATCGAGCTCAGGACACACGATGTCGGATGGCCATGGACATCAGGATCGGAGAGTACCTTCTGGCGGAAGAAGCAGAGGTGGAAGCAGCAGCAGCAGAAGTGGAAGACGGAGAAGGATGAGGAGGGAAAGAAGAAGGTTGCCTGGCCATGATGGTGGAGAACCGGAGAGCCGACACGACGACGGAGGCGAGGTCGGTGAAGAGGCAAGAGAACTCGGCGAACAGGCTCACGCTCTTCCTCATCAGCACCTTCGTCAGCACCGACGCCGCGTCCCCAAAGAACTTCGCCATGCTTCCTCCTCCTCTGTCAGGTCGTCCTCGTCGCCGGCATTGGCAAAAGACTTTGCAGAGAGAGAGAGAGAGCTTTAGGTTTGGGGTGTCTTGGGGGGCCTTACGTAAGGAGAGGGGAGCTGAATAATGTCGAAGGGTGGATTTACGGAAATGCCCCTTCTACAGAGTAGCGTATCAGCTAAGGTGAGGAAGACGTTGAGTGCTCCGCTTGAACTTTTCATGCTCTAGCGTTGATAGGTTTATCTTCGGAATATATAACCTTTATAGAGGGAGAGATGATGATAACTTCTAATCAAATGATCTTGTCATTGCTTAGAATTATTTATTGGATGAAACTCTATTTTATTTTCTTCGACCCGATCAATCGGGTTCAACCAAATAAATGAAAATATTAATATTCATAATATAATTTGATATTTCAATTTATTCAATCGATCCTCATATGTTACAATGAAATGGCTAATTAAGTTACTGTTCAAGTAGCCAAGGCCCATCGTTTAGATATTCTTTTATTTTCTTGGTTAATTCAGTCCACAGCTTTTGTGGAGATTAACATATTTTGATGCCCCTTTTTGGGCCACTTTCGAAGAACTTTTAATGTAATTAATAGTACTTTTCCAGATCCAAAAAAAAACTCCTTCATTTCGACATGGGAGGCTATCAAGCTTTATATCATTTTTGATTTAAATCAAACTTAACCTAATTATGCGATTCCTATAAATAATTCACAAAAACTCAACACTCGATTAGTCGCATGAATTATCCGACACAATGCTTCGAAAGCACTATAAAAATAAAAAATTTACTGCCAAACCGATGAAGGACAAGGCGAGAGAAGTGAAGAAAGATTCTGCCAAAAAAAGGCTCTCTCCATCTCCAAGTTCCAGTGGCAGCTCGTGGGAAATACGGAGGGAGTGCGAGGGCAAAACCGTAAAACAAAATGGGCCCCGCGGAGACAAAACTCGGGTTGCTGGAGGATGAACACATCATGAACTCATCCGAGCCGGTACCCGCCCTCGGATCTTTGAAGTCCCGTGCCACGAACAAAGTCCCAAACGGTTCCCCGCGACATATGTCGACACTCCCTTGACAAAATCGACGGTCGATTTGTTTTCTTTATGTAATAATAAATAATAAATAAAAAACACTTAAATTGCGGCGTGCACGACCCCAAAAAAAAAAAAAAACAATTTGCGGTATAATCTGCTATTTCCTGCTTCGTGCCATCCTCACGATTCAGTTAGCTGAATGATTTTTTAGTACACTTAAAATAATATAGCACTTAATAATTTTTACATGTGTTGTTATTTCTTGTATTCATAAGATTGTGTATATTGGTGCTAATTGGATTATTAGATTTAATAAGTATGTGAAACCCTATTTGCTTTCCTGGACAAAGGTAAAAAGTATATTTTTATACCATGTTAGTGAATTGGATGAGCTCAAGAATTTATTAGAAAGTATTCTAAAACGCAATATATGAATTATGAAAATTGCATCTAGTACCTGTTCTGCTAGGAAAGCCGGACATGTCGCAATCGATGAATCAATAAAGGTAAAGAAATATACCATATACAATCTTAGCGAATCATATGAGCTCAATAATTAATTAGAAAGTACTTTGAAACGCAATGCATGGGCTATAAAAGTTGCATTCAATATTTATTTCTCTACAAAAGCCAAATCTGTCACAATCAACAAAAATACCTTTCACTAGAAGCTGATGTTTGGTTTTTTTGGTTGAACAGGTTTGGTGGCAATTCAAAAAGGAATTGAATTGCGTGATAAGGATCAAGAACAATTAATTATGAAAGAAAAGAAATGCGAGTGCTAAAAATTGATGAGTTGAGAAAATAAATGGGTTTTTGTCATAACAATTGCGCACCGCTTTGTATAGTCTACTACAAAGGATATTTGCTCATAAATTACAACTACATCTTCATATTTTTAGGCTCCATTATCTACATCAACCTTACCTAGGTGATTATAACTCCTCAAATGCCAGTGGACCTAACCCTTAATTGGTATCTTTGTCTTCAAATGGCATCCCTAATTTGTCCTCTTTTTTCTTTTTCTTTTTTTATTTCATATGTGTTCAACAATTAGTCAACTCATTAAGTGATAATCGATGATCGATGATCCGTTATATGTTGATGATTGTGTTCTTCATTCATCAATGATCATCATGTGATTGACAAGTATTTTGTTATTGGTAAGTTACTAATAACCAAATCAAACTTAACACCAAGCTTTCTACTCACTCAAATCGGCATCTATTGATTACAAAAACTTGGTCATTTTTTTGTGTAAACAGTACCTAAAGAGCAAGACAAAGCTGTCAGCACAAATCCTAAGAGTGATGGCACTAAGTGCAAGAAATAACAATGCCCATCACTAACAAGCAACGGCACTGGGTGTGGCGGCGAGTAGCATAAGAGCGGCATGTCGAACAAAAAGTGTGGAAGGAGAGATGGGAAGTTCATTAAAGTCCATTCTCGAATTGAGTTTGTAATCCCAAATTTGTGGAAATGCAATGGTCAAGACGAGCATAGGTTCAATTTCAAGGCTATGGTTTTGCAAGGATGATGATGCAGCATGCAGGCTACCAAAATGGGCTTTTAGAATTTCAGTCGATTCCCTTCCCATGTTACGGACCCCACACCTCCTTGCATTTAACCCCACGCCTCCTTGCATTTAACGGGCTGTTGAATGATGAATGAATTGTACATTGCATATATGAGACATAAATGAAGAATTTTCGGTGAGTGGACAAGCCAAGTCAGCAAAACATGATGACGTGGCACTTTATTTGATAGGATGGCCATGTGAACAGGCAAGAGAACTCGGCGAATGGGCCGATTTAGGTTTGGGGTGGATTTATCGAAATGCCCTTTTGTCAAACTAGATGTGCGGTGCTCCTCTAGTGACACATGAAAAGATAGTGAAATATGCTCTTTTGCAAAACGTTCCTCCGCTTAAACTTTTTATGCTTTATTGTTGTTGATAGCTTATCCAAGGAATACAACCTTTATAGAGGGAGAGATGATAACTTTGAAACGAAGGCTGGCCTTACTTTGTAAAGTTCCTATCATACAATTCGAAAAGTTCATATGTGTCTAATATTAGTCAAGATTTTTTTTTAGCTATAATGCTAGAATTATTTATTAGATAAAACCCTATTCAATTTCTTCGACTCGATTAATCAAGTCCGGAAAAAAGAGGTTCCTTTGTTTGTGGTATGCAACAGACGGTAATGCCTTGGATTCCAAATAAATACATCCATCTCTTGTTAGTAAAAGGTCATATATCAAAATCAAGCTAACTAAAGCTCTTTTAACCGTTGTCAAAACTCTTTATCATTTTCAATTTAAATCAAACTCAACCTGAACATGTCCCTTCAAACGAAAAATATAGAAAATTCACAAAAACAAATGTTTGATCAACCTTGATGGTACTTAAAAAAATTTGCAGCTAGACCAATGGAGGGCAAGGCAAGAACAAGAATTTATATATATATATTCATAAGTGTAATGAAAATCTTAAAATTTATCACGAAAGTTATAAGACTTTTAAAATATCCAATCAAGTATTAAAATTTATTAATCTGAAAATTTTTAAAAATTACAATTAAATCATAAATTTTTTTAAATTAATTAAATCAAGTCATTTTGTTGATTGTATTTTTTAAATCTTTCAAATTTCTAAAATTTTAAGGGCTTGATTACACTTTAGGACATATTTTAAGATTTTAAGTGTACTTTTATCTATTCTTGCTTTTTTTTTTTTTAAAGCACTCTTTCATATTGGTTCCAGTGGCAGCTCGTGGGAGATGCAGAGCGAGTAAGGGCAAAACCGTAAAAGAAGGGCCCGGCGGAGACAAGATCAGGCGCTGCAGAATGACGACATCATGAACTCATCCCGAGCCGACACGACCCTCGATCTTTTCAAACCCCGTCGCCCCGAGCAAAAGCCCAAAGCTTCCCCCGAAATATGTCGACACCCCATGACAGAAAGAATGGACGGTCAACTTGTTTTTATTGAAAATAATAATAGGAAAAAGAAAAGAAGCATTTAATCTCACTGTAGCCTACTTTAGCTTATGCCATCATCACGATTTAATTAACTGAATAATTGTTTAGTAAACTTGTCGCGACCGGAATTTTTCGCGGGGTGTGAACCACCTAAAACTAGGTTAATGGATTATTAAGCCTAAACTTAACTCGGGCTCTCCCAAATCCATACCAATTCGCGACTTAGATTTGAATTCTTAGCATGCAAATTGATTTTATTTATGAGTCACCACTAATCAGTTTATGGTAGGTCGATTAGACACCTAAGTAAAATAATGAGATAATTACTTTAATCCTACGAACTAGAGACTAAGGGTACAGGGACTTGATTACATTAGATTTCTTTAATGCCTTTTCGGTACCATTCTTTTCATTTTCAAAAATGTTTGGCAATTGAATTGATTTTAAACTAACTTCCTAAACATGTGAGGTGATCATACATGCGCGCATACCACCAATTTAACACTCAAGAAAGCAATTAAATATTGCAAAACATACCTAGAGCAACGAAAAGATTCGCATTATTAAATTAGAATTCGATCAATTTGTTCTAGATATGATTTCTAATTAACACGCAATTTCAATTTTTGTTTTCATTTTATTTAATGAAAATCATGACTTATGCAATGCATGTAATGAAGAAATGCAATAATTAAATGCAATCTAAATGACCTAATTCTAATGACATGTAATGCGATGCAATGACATACAAAATTATTTAAACTAAGATGACATGCCGCATATAATTTAGCACACGAGTTATATATCATGCGACATTTATTAAATGATTTAGTCTAATGACGAGGAAGTTCTAATTAAATGAACCTAATAAAAACTAAATGACGTGCATTTGATATTTCTATTTAAAAATGCGAAAATGATCTAGCTAGATTAAAATTTTATCTAATTTAAACTAAGGATTAAGTCACATTAAATCCTAATTTAAACTAAGATATTATCTTAATCTAACATGTAATTGATCTAATATGCAATGACGTGCGGAGCAAGCCCTAATTCTACATGACATATGCATGAGATTTTTATCTTTTATTTTTTATTTAAAATTCAAAATTTAAAATTGCCACGTAATTAAACATGCAACTAAAATCTTAAATTAATGCATTTTTTTATATTTTTCAAACTGAAATCCTTATCCTAAATATGCAAGATAACAAGAAATATTCTAAAACAAACTAAATCTTAATTCGAATATTTTTTTTGATTTTTTTAGTGATTATCCAAAACAAGCAATTATCAGCTAAATATTAAATCTAAACAATCAAGATATGCAATCAAATAAAAATTAAAATAATCCGAAAAAATAAGCACTTGTTGTCTCACGAGGTCAAATTAACGATTATCCTAATCCTAATGATCACGACAAAAAGTTCAAAATAACCAAAATCGATCCGAGTGCTACGGATCAAATTAATAATTACATTGATCCAAAGACTTAAAACATATCAACAAACCCCAAAAATTAATATAATTAAAAAAATGATCCGACATCTTACGGATCAAATTAGTAATTACAATAATTTTGGGGAAGACTAATGGTGGATAATGCCTACAAAATCCATAAAATAAAGATTACTCCTGAACTTAAAAGAAATAAATAAAATAAAGTAAATAGAAAAAGAATAAAACTACCTAATTTCCCTTTCCTTTTCTTTTTTGTTTTTCTTTTCCTGCTTGTAACCGTGGGTCTCCAAGGGCAGCGGGTCAATCGGTCCGGCGAAGGGGAACTCCGGCAAGGACCGCAGCAGGCACAGCTGGTCACGGGTCAGGCGAGACAGGGGCGGCACGGGCGAAGGAGGCGCGGCGGGGCAAGACGGCAGATCTCGGACCAGCGCGGGTTGCAGGCAGATCGCGAACAGAGGGCAAATCGGCTCGGCGGTACGACTGATTTGGGGCTCCAGTGGCGTCGCGATTTTGGGGCACGGGCAGTACTCAGAGCAGGGCACACGAGTCAGCACGGCTGGGTTGCGGTGCGGCAAGGCGGTAGCTCCGTCGGACTGGTGAGAGGCAAATCGGCGCTGGGCGGTCGCGGACAACCGGCGGAGCGGCGATGGCTTGCGGTTCAACTGCCGGCGGTGGTGGAGACGCAGTAGGCGCGACAACGAGCAGAACAGGAGCCGCAGCAACGTCGGAAGGGGAATGGGCAGTGGTCGCAGGGCTTCGGCTCCGAGTAACAGCAGGCGACGTTGAGCGGATCGATTACCGGCGAAAAGCGGAGGAGGGCGTCGGGCTTCGTGGAAGGCGAGGAGCGGTGGTGGTCGCACACACGTCCTGCAGCGTGGCGAGGCGAAGGAGCTCTGAGCAGTGCGGATGGAGCTGCAACGAGCGTCACGGATGGAGCAGCAACGTGGGCAGCAAGTTGGGGGAGACGATGAACAGTAGGGGTCAAATCACTCCCTTTTCACTTTACCTTTTCTCCTCTCTCTCTCTCACGTTCTGACTTTTCCTTTTTTGTCCTTTTGACTTTTCTTCCTCTCTCTCCCTCTCTCACGTCACTCTCCCTCTTCCTTCGTACTCTTTCTCTCTTTCTTTTTTTTACTGCAGAAGCAAAGCTTCTTTTTACCTTTCTCTTCACTTATTTCTGAATTTTTTCAAAAAAAGCTTCCCCCCGGACGAAGAGAAGGCCACCCCCATTTATAGAGTGAAAACTTAGTCTGCTCAACCTACGAAGATTTGCATAATAACTCAATCGCTGAAGATCATCTTTCGAGATTATCGTGTATCCGACTCACTCATATGAAATCATTTATTAAAATCTTCCAGTCCCTCGACTCATTTCGACCATTGAAGATTTTATACGCCGACTTCGGCGATTAAAGATAAACCTGGAATTTTTGTGAAGATTTTCCAAATAATTCACTTTAGATAAAACTCTATTATCCAATTCTAAAATCTTTCGAGATATCCATCTGCAACAAAATATTTTAGAATATTCCTTATCCTCCTTAATATTCCCAACTTTAAGATTACGGTGCGATTTTTAATTTCCAAAATCATCATAATATCGCATCAAATCTTAAATTTTCACAAGATAATCAATTAAACAACAACGGGCTTGGGTTAATTTTATCATTTCATGGCCTAGCCCGCCTATTAATTTAAAATTCAAAACCACCAATTCGATCCATCCGCCACCGGTCCAGTAAATAAAATGCAAAATATGCAAACTAAATGTAGCTATGCAATTAATATATTTTTTAAGGATAAAATTAACCCCTAATTTTTATGTAATAAATGACTAAATGGATCGCCAAAATTTAGATGTCAACAAAACTTTTTTGACAAATTAGTACACTTAATTCTTTATTACTTTTGGATCTAATAATTCATCACGAGTAATTTATTTTTTTATATTCATAAGATTGTAAATATTATACCGATTCAATTATCATATCCAAAATTTTGTGAAACACTATTTGCTTTTCTCGATGTCTTAGTGAATCGGATGGGATCAAAGAATTTTATTATGGAATTTTCTAGAAAACGCAATGCCTAGTTTATGGAAGTTAGCACTAGATATATGTTTCACTAGAGATTGAAAGCTGTCCAAATCGGTGAAATACATTTCACAAAGGTTGATCTTCATTTTTTATTGAACAGGTCTAGCGGTGATTCGGACAAAAATTGAATTGCATAATAATGATCGAGAATAATTAAATTTTCAAGGGAATGAAATGTGAGTATGGATAAATTGTGAAAATAAATAAGTTATTGTGATGGTAGTTATGTCCTCATAACAATTACACACGGCTTTATATAGGCTACTAAAAAGTATAACATTACAACCACATCTTCATATTTTTAGGCTCTATAATCGCACATCGACCTTACCAACAAGCAGTTACAACTCCTTAAGCGTCACCAGGTTTGACCCTTAATTGGAATCTTTATCTTCAATCCACATTCCCACTTTGTCCTCTTTCTTCCTTTCCTCTATATTCAACACCTACCCAACCCGTTAAGTGATAATTGTTGACCAATCACACTATCGTATGTCGACATCTATATTCCTTAGTCATCAATAATTATCATGTGATCAACAACTATTTATATTATTGGCAAATTACCAATAACTAAGTCGAATTTAACACCGAGTTCTATACTCGCTCAAATCAACCCCATGTTAATTACAAAAATTGTCTTTTTTTTCTTTTTCTTTTTTGTATACAATACCTAAAGTGGAAGAGAGGTGTCAGCACAGATGCTAGGATTGATGGCACCAAGTGCAGCAAATGACAGTGCAGCACCCATCGCTAGACAAGTGATGACACCTGGCATGACAGTGAGTAGCATTAGGGTCGCATGTCGAACAAAAAACATGGAAGGAGATATGGGAAGTTTATTAAAATTCATTTTCGAATTGAGTTTATAATCCCAATTTATGGAAATGCAATGGACAAGACGAACACATGTTCAATTTTAAGGTCATGTTTTTGCAAGGACAATGATGCAACACACAGGCTACATCATAAACCTTGTCCCCGACGCATTGAATGTGTTGTTGATTGATGAGTGAATTGAACATTAAACATAAGAAACAGAGCAAAAATGCAGTTTTTTTTCAGTGAGTGGACAAGCCAAGTCAGCAAAAGCTTGATGACGTGGCACTTTATTTGCCAGAAGGGCCACGTTGAGCCATATATTGGAAGGATACTTAATTGAACGAATTATCAAGGTACCCAATATTAAGCAAATCAAGGGCAGTTTTGTCAAAACACGCCCAAATTTTTGCAAAAAAATTAAACTAAAAATAAATCCCAGCTCAAAAGAAGGGAAGAAGAAAGAGCCGAAGCCCGAAAGCGTAGACTAGCCTAATTTTGGAGGCTAATGCCATAGCTAGAATTTCGAGTTTATCATATATACTTTTTCCATCCGAGCGGGTTTGGGCCTTCGGGCCCGAGATTTTCGAGCCAGAAATGGCCTGGATTGGCCTGAAGTCATTTTTAAAAATAAAAACATGTATTACAATATATGTAATATGAAATATGAGTAATAGAAAATACATTATTTATACTCGAAACACTTTAATAAAACATGAATGAGTTTTTCTTACTGAAAAAGTATAATTAAGTTTAAAATACATAATTAAAATCAAACGAACGAGAATTGGCGTGCCAATATGTGTTAAATTCAAGAAAGAATGGTTGGACACATATTAAAAAAAAAAAGTGATTTTTTAAAATTTCTATCTAAGGCTGTACATGTTTTGTCCGTTTCAATTGGTGACACAGGCCTCCTACAATATAAGACCTGTGAAAGCGAGCTATCCAAAATTGAACGAGTACAAATTTGACACCGAAACTACTGTGAACACCATTGAGATTGGAGGTGAAGTACTTGTTCATTAAAACTCTTAAATCTAAAATTAGATTAGAGAGAAAAACTCTCAAACCTAAGATTGGGAGATCAAAATCCCAAATCTAAATCTAGATTCGGAGAGTAAGGAAAGAAATAAGAGAAAAAAAAAAGCAATAAAGAGGGGAGGGAGAGATTTAGGTCAAATCCCTCCCCTCCAAAAGTTAAAAAGACGAAAAAAGGCCAAAACTTAAAAGAGGGAGGGAGAGGGGGTGACAAGTTCTCTGTAATTAGAGTGAACTAGAAGATGGAAATAGCTTGCTTGCTGGAAGTATCGGAAAGCGGCACGGTATCAAATCCAACTACCCATCAGACCAACGGAAATCGGAGATTGTAGACGAGGGTTTTGAATCAAATGTATACAGGTGGGCATGTACATAATGTTGACCTTTTATAGGAAGCAACCATTTACGTTTCACCTTGCATCTGTTTGGTGGCCTTTTCTTGTGTTGTTTGGTCAGAAGAAGTTTGGTTAGGGTTTACTTCAAGAAACCAAATTATTTGGGCAAGAACTTGTATCCTCGCTCGAGTTGCCCCTAAATTTCTCAGGGAATTCATAGGCATTGCATCATATAAGAACCGAAGCTCACTCGCGATCATTAACTTTCTGAGTTATTATATGTTACAAGACATTATATACGAATTACGACAATATGGACCTTAGTGAACAAGTTGTCATCAGAGTGGCCTTCCTCCAACCTATTTATTTGGCAAGTGCACTGGACTTCCTTTCCCCCGGCAAGCAAAGGCTCAGATGCAAGGTTTATCATGAAATCCATTTGCTTCTAGGTAATAAGTGAGAATAAGTACTTAATGTTATGTATAATCAAATCCTAAACTCACTATTAATGGGGTTTTGACGTTGGATATCTTACATGTCTCTGACTCGAGCTTTCATTAATACCATTTGGCCACAAATGAGCTTGAAAGCCACATCGAGTTTCCAACATTATAAATCTATTAGCAACAAGTTTATCACTTGATTGAACATTTTTTAAAACATTAAAGACTCAGTTGACTAGTAGCTAAATCGTAAAAGACAGATTTTGCACTTTCATCATTTTCGCCAGAAAAGTGAAAAATCCTTAAGTGTGATGGATTTGAATAAATTGATAAATGGTTGTGAAGGCATTTTTATTGATTTTAGACAGGAAAGTAAATGGCTGGAAACTTAATGGTAAGAATACCAAAAACAATAGTTGCTAGCAATGTAAATAATGCTACAAATTAAAGGATTATGAAAAATAACATTGGATGTTCTAAGATTGATTGAGTAACCTTTACAACGTATACACTGAAAGTGTTTATAACCCACCATCGACATTTACATATACACAGTTATTGAATAATCACAAATTCACCCATAGTTTCATTCATCAACAACATTTATCTATAAGAAGTTACAAGTACCTAAATTATCGATTTGACCATTTGACAGTTACAGACGCGCGTCAATTTGCCACCCTTGCCTCTTAATCAGCAAAGCAATCATTTTTTCACTCCGTTCATCGATTGTCTTCTTATACTTGGTCAAAATCTAATAGAGCATCGATCAATTCTTGAATTCTGGATGAAGAATCTTGTCGATTGTGCTAGACATCGACTTGCCGATCTTCTCGACTGCCCTAATTCTCAGATCAAATCTGTTCTTCTCGATCAAACCCTGCTCATCGGCTATCTCGCAACACTTTGCCATTTTTGGGTGTCAACAACGTGATCTAATAAAACCACCTTACTTTCCTAAATTCAGACAATCACGATGATTGGAAAAACCATTGTTCAGATTGTGAAAAGGAAAAGGAGTAAATTAGTACTTATCGGTTATTACATGTTCTGATACATGATGCGTCTCATCACACAGTCTCATCACACAATCGAGCAAAATGTCTCGTTGAATTCGAGTTTCCTAATCATCTGCGAAACAGATCGCAGATCGGTCGCAAGCCTACAGGAACCCATACATAACGAAATCTCAAACCTGTCCCGCGGCTGGAAATCTCGATAATCATAAAAACAAACCGGCGTCCCAAATAGTATCCCCAGCAAGAACCATCCCATCATCAAGAAGAACAAACATTTTGCGAGTGGGAAACCAGAGACTTGCATAGATTCCCCTCATCGCCATACGAACGAATCATGGGCAAGTTCCGAACACCCCACGTAAGCCAACCCCAAAAGACAAGAGGGCAAGAAAAGGAAGATCCAGCAGCACAATGTCAACCGCATCGATCGAGCTCAGTACACACGGTGTCGGATGGCCATGGACATCAGGATCGGCGAGTACCTTCTGGCAGAAGAAGCAGAGGTCGAAGCAGCAGCAGCAGCAGCAGAAGTGGAAGACGTAGAAGGATGAGGAGGGAAAGAAGAAGGTTGCCTGGCCACGATGGTGGAGAACCGGAGAGCCGACACGACGAGGGAGGCGAGGTCGATGAAGAGGTAAGAGAACTCGGCGAACAGGCTGATGCTCTTCCTCATCAGCACCTTCATCAGCACCGACGCCGCGTCCCCAAAGAACTTCGCCATGCTTCCTCCTCCTCTGTCAGGCCGTCCTCGTCGCCGGCATTGGCAAAAACTTTGAGGAGAGAGAGAGAGAGAGAGAGGCTCTAGGTTTGGGATTGGATTGGACAGTGTCTTCGGGAGCTTACGTAAGGAGAGGGGAGCTGAATAATGTCGAAGGATGGATTTACGGAAATGCCCCTTCTACAAAGAAGCGTATCAGCTAAGGTGAGGGAGACGTTGAGTGCTCCGTTTGAACTTTTCATGCTCTAGCGTTGATAGGTTTATCTTCGGAATATATAACCTTTATTGAGGGAGAGATGATGATAACTTCTAATCAAATGGTCTTGTCGTTCTTAGAACTATTTATTAGATGAAATTCTATTTTGTTTTCTTCGATCCGATCAATCGGGTTCAGCTGAATAAATAAAAATATTCATATTCATAGTATAATTTCATATTCCAATTTATTCATCGATACCTCATATGTTACAATTGAATGGCTAATCAAGTTACTGATTAAGTAGTCAAGGCCCATCGTCTAGATATTCTTTTATTTTCTTGATTAATTCAATTACTAATTAAGTAGTCAAGTTACCATATTTTGATGCCCTTTTTTGGGCCACTATCCAAGAACTTTTGATAATAATTAATAGTAGTTTTTCAGATTCCAAAAAAAAAAAAAAAACCCTTCATTCTGATGTGAAAGGCTATCAAGTAACTTCGAAACTTTGTACCATTTTCGATTTAAATCAAACTTAACCTAATTATGCGATTCCTATAAATAATTCACAAAAATCAACACCCGATTAGTCGCATGAATTATCCGACACAATGCTTCGAAAGCACTATAAAAATAAAAAATTTACTGCCAAACCGATGAAGGACAAGGCGAGAGAAGTGAAGAAAGATTCTGCCAAAAAAGGCTCTCTCCATCTCCAAGTTCCAGTGGCAGCTCGTGGGAAATACGGAGGGAGTGCGAGGGCAAAACCGTAAAACAAAATGGGCCCCGCGGAGACAAAACCCGGGTTTCTGGAGGATGAAGACATCATGAACTCATCCGAGCAGGTACCCGCCCTCGGATCTTTGAGGTCCCGTGCCACGAACAAAGTCCCAAACGGTTCCCCGCGACATATGTCGACACTCCCTTGACAAAATGGACGGTCGATTTGTTTTCTTTATGTAATAATAAATAAAAATAAAAAGAACACTTAAATTGCGGCGTGCACGACCCCCAAAAAAAGAAAAAAAACAATTTGCGGTATAGTCTCCTCTTCCCCTGCCTCGTGCCGTCCTCACGATTCAGTTAGCTCTGAATGATTTTTTAGTACACTTAATTCCTTATTAAGTGTACTAAATAAAATAGCACTTAATAATTTTTACATGTGTTGTTATTTCTTGTATTCATAAGATTGTGTATATTGGTGCTAATTGGATTATTAGATTTAATAAGTATGTGAAACCCTATTTGCTTTCATGGACAAAGGTAAAAAGTATATTATTATACCATGTTAGTGAATTGGATGGACTCAAGAATTTATTAGAAAGTATTCTAAAATGCAATGTATGAATTGTACTTGTTCTGCTAGGAAAGCCGGACATGTCACAATCGATGAATCAATAAAGGTAAAGAAATATACCATATACAATCTTAGCGAATCATATAAGCTCAAGAATTTATTAGAAAGTACTTTGAAACGCAATGCATGAGCTATAAAAGTTGCATTCAATATTTATTTATCTACAAAAGCCAAATCTGTCACAATCAACGAAAATACCTTTCGCTAGAAGTTGATGTTTGGTTTTTTTGGTTGAACAGGTTTGATGGCGATTCAAAAAGGAATTGAATTGCGTAATAACGATCAAGAACAATTAAATATGAAAGGAAAGAAATGCGAGTGCTAAAAATTGATGAGTCGAGAAAATAAATGGGTTTTTGTCATAACAATAGCGCACCGCTTTATATAGTCTACTACAAAGGATATTTGCTCATAAATTACAACTACATCTTCATATTTTTGGGCTCCATTATCTACATTAACCTTACCTAGGTGATTACAACTCCTCAATGCCAATGGACCTAACCCTTAATTGGTATCTTTGTCTTCAAATGGCATCCCTAATTTGTCCTCTTTTTTCTTTTTCTTTTTCTTTTTCTTTTTTATTTCATATGTGTTCAACAATTAGTCAACTCATTAAGTGATAATCGCTGATCGATGACTGTTATATGTTGATGATTGTGTTCTTCAGCCATCAATGATCATCATGTGATTGACAAGTATTTTTGTTATTGGTAAGTTACTAATAACCAAATCAAACTTAACACCAAGCTTTCTACTCACTCAAATCGACATCTATTGATTACAAAAACTTGGTCATTTTTTTGTGTAAACAGTACCTAAAGAGCAAGACAAAGCTGTCGGCACAAATCCTAAGAGTGATGGCACTAAGTGCAAGAAATAACAATGCCCATCACTAACAAGCAACAGCACTGGGTGTGGCGGCAAGTAGCATAAGAGCGGCATGTCGAACAAAAAGTGTGGAAGGAGAAATGGGAAGTTCATTAAAGTCCATTCTCGAATTGAGTTTGTAATCCCAAATTTGTGGAAATGCAATGGTCAAGACGAGCATAGGTTCAATTTCAAGGCTATGGTTTTGCAAGGATGATGATGCAGCATGCAGGCTACCAAAATGGGCTTTTAGAATTTCAGTCGATTCCCCTTCCCATGTCACAGACCCCACGCCTCCTTGCATTTAACGGGCTGTTGAATGATGAATGAATTGTACATTACAGATAAGAGACATAAATGCAGAATTTTCAGTGAGTGGACAAGCCAAGTCAGCAAAACATGATGACGTGGCACTTTATTTGACAGGACGGCCATGTGAACAGGCAAGAGAACTCGGCGAACGGGCCGATTTAGGTTTGGGGTGGATTTATCGAAATGCCCTTTTGTCAAACTAGATGTGGGGTGCTCCTCTAATGGCACATGAAAAGATAGCGAAATATGCTCTTTTGCAAAACGTTCCTCCGCTTAAACTTTTTATGCTTTATTGTTGTTGATAGCTTATCCAAGGAATACAACCTTTATAGAGGGAGAGATGATAACTTTGAAACGAAGGCTGGCCTTACTTTATAAAGTTCCTATCATACAATTTGAAAAGTTCATGTGTGTCTAATATTAGTCAAGATTTTTTTTTAAGCTATAATGCTAGAATTATTTATTAGATAAAACCCTATTTGATTTCTTTGACTCGATTAATCAAGTCCAGCAAAAAGAAAAAAGAAAAAAAAGAAAAAAAGAGGGTCCATTGTTTGTGGTATGCAACAGCCAGTATTGCCTTGGATTCCAAATAAATTCATTCATCTCTTGTTAGTAAAAGGTCATATATCAAAATCAAGCCAACTAAAGCTCTTTTAACCATTGTCAAAACTCTTTATCATTTTCGATTTAAATCAAACTCAACTTAAACATGTCCCTTCAAATGAAAAATATAAATAATTCACAAAAACAAATGCTTGATCAACCTTCGATGGCACTTAAAATTTTTTGCAGCTAGACTAATGGAGGGCAAGGCAAGAGCAAGAATTTATATATATATATATATATATATATATATATATATATATAATAAGTGTAATGAAAATCTTAAAATTTATCACGAAAGTTATAAGACTTTTAAAATATACAATCAAGTCTTTAAATTTATCACAAAAGTATAATTGTGTCTAAATTTTTTTAAAAAATACAATCAAATTCTAAAACTTATTAAATTGATCAAATCAAGTCATTTAACTGACTACATTTTTTAAAATTTTTAAATATCGAATTTAATTTTAAAATTTTTAGGACTTGATTGTGCTTT
This sequence comes from Eucalyptus grandis, assembly GCF_016545825.1. NCBI lineage: Eukaryota > Viridiplantae > Streptophyta > Magnoliopsida > Myrtales > Myrtaceae > Eucalyptus > Eucalyptus grandis. The sequence continues at coordinate 17,644,707 of NC_052612.1, forward strand.
CAAGATATATTTTAAGATTTCAAGTGTGCTTATCCCTTCTTCCTCTTTTTTGTTTTCTTAAAGCACTCTCTCATATTGAGTTCTAGTGGCAGCTCGTGGGAGATGCAGAGCGAGTAAGGGCAGAACCGTAAAAGACGGGCCCGGCGGAGACAAGGCAGAATGAAGACATCATGAACTCATCCCGAGCGCACACGACCCTCGATCTTTTCAAACCCCGTCGCCCTGAGCAAAGTCCAAAGCTTCCCCACGAAATATGTCGACACTCCCATGACAGGATGGACGGTCAACTTGTTTTTATTTAAAATAATAATAGAAAAAGAAAAGGAACACTTTTTTTTAGTACACTGAATAATCTCACTGTGGCCTACTTCACAGCTTATGCCATCATCACGATTTAATTAACTGAATAATTGTTTAGTACACTTTTTTTTTGTCAAATTAGTACACTTAATTCTTTTTTTTTTGGTAAAATGTACACTTAATTCTTTATTACTCTTGGATCTAATAATTCATCATGAGTAATTTTTTTTTATATTCATAAGATTGTATATATTGTACCAATTCGATTATTAGATCCAAAATTTTGTGAAACACTATTTACTTTTCCCGGTGTCTCAGTGAATCGAATGAGATCAAATAATTTTATTATGCAATTTTTTGGAAAACGCAATGTCTAGTTTATGAAAGTTAACAATAGATTTATGTTTCACTAGAAATTGAGAGCTGTCCAAATTGGTGAAAATACATTTCACAAAGGTTGACCTTCGTTTTTTATTGAACGAGTCCAGCAGTGACTCAGACAAAAATTGAATTGCATAATAATGATTGAGAATAATTAAATTTTCAAGGAAATGAAGTGTGAGTATTTAAAAATTATGAAAGTAAATAAGTTATTGTGATGGTAGTTATGTCATCATAACAATTACACACAGCTTTGTATAGTCGACTACAAAGTATAACTGCTTGTAAGTATTTCATATTTTAATTGATGATTGCAACCACATCTTCATATTTTTAGGCTCTATAATCGCACATCGACCTTACCAACAAGCAGTTACAACTCCTTAAGCGTCACCGGGCTTGACCCTTAATTGGTATCTTTATCTTCAATCCGCATTCCCACTTGGTTGTCTTTCTTCCTTTCCTCTATATTCAACACCTACCCAACCCATTAAGTGATAATTGTTGACCAATCACACTATCGTATGTCGACATATGTATTCCTTAGTCATCCATAATTATCATGTGATCAACAACTATTTTTGTTATTGGCAAATTACTGATAACTAAGTCGAATTTAACACCGAGTTTTATACTCGCTCAAATCAACACCATATTAATTACAAAAAGTGTCTTTTTTTTTTTTTTTGTAAACAATACCTAAAGAGGAAGAGAGGTGTCGGCACAGATGCTAGGATCGACGGCACCAAGTGCAACAAATGACAATGTAGTGCCCATCGCTAGACAAGTGACGACACTTGGCATGACAATGAGTAGCATTAGGGTCGCACGTTGAACAAAAAACATGGAAGGAGATATGGGAAGTTTATTAAAATTCATTTTCGGATTGAGTTTGTAATCCCAATTTATGGAAATGCAATGGACAACACGAGCACATGTTCAATTTTAAGGTCATGTTTTTGCAAGGACAATGATGCAACACATGCTACATCATAAACCCCGTCCTCGGCACATTGAACGGGTTGTTGATTGACGAGTGAATTGAACACTAAACATAAGAAACATAGCAAAAATGCAGTTTTTTTCAGTGAGTGGACAAGCCAAGTCAGCAAAAGCTTGATGATGTGGCACTTTATTTGTCAGAATGGCCACGTTGAGCCATATATTGGAAGGATGCTTAATTGAACAAATTATGCAAGTACCCGATATTAAGCAAATCAAGGGCAGTTTTGTCAAAACACGCACAAATTTTCGAAAAAAAATTAAACTAAAAATAAATCCCGAATGAAAAGAGGGGAAGAAGAAAGAGCCGAAGCCCGAAGGCCTAGACTAGCCTGATTTGGGAGGCTGATGGATTGGCTAGAATTTCGAGTTCGTCACATATTTTTTTTTTTCATCCGAGCAGGTTTGGGCCTTCGGGCCCGAGATTTTCAAGCCCGAAATAGCCTGAATTGGCCTAAAGTAATTTTTAAAAATAAAAACATATATTAAAATATATGTAATATGAAATATGAGTAATAGAAAGTACATTATTTATACTCGAAACACTTTTAATAAAGTATGAATAAGTTAAAAATACATAATTAAAATCAAACGAACGAGAATTTACATGCTGATATTTGTTAAATTCAAGAAAGAATGGTTGGACACATATTAAAAATAAAGTGATTTTTTAGGCTGAAAATATAATAATAAAATCCTTTTTAATTTAAAAAAGAAAAAGCCACTGGGCTACGCTCGAACCAATTTAGATCGGACCGTGCCTTTTCAGCTATGGTGGGCTGGTCTTGGAGACCGGGCCTAGAAATTCCATGCCCAGCCTGGCACGCACGAATGGGTAGGAATCATTGATGCACATTTGTCAAGTATACAATCCTCTTTTGGTTCTTGAATTTTAGCAAAATCTTCAATGAAATCTCTACACTTCCTTTCTATCGATTGGGTCCTTGAGTTACATGTATTTTTATTCGAACGAGTCCCTTCTGTTAAAAGAAAAAAGGACGCACTTTTTCTAGTCCTTGTTTTGGTTTAGGCATTTTTTTTTTTTTTTGGGGGTATTTTAACCATAGTATCCCTTATGTGACTTGTTACTTCTGCTTCAAATCTATAAAAATAATCCACTTTTGTTTAGTCAACTCTTTTTATTTTGTTTCTTCTTTTCTTTTCCTTCTTCTTTCTTTTCACTCCTTTGACATCTTAGTTCTCAACTCTTGCGAGTTGTTTCTTCGTTTTCTCTTTTGTAGGCAATTTTCTTCTTTCTACGTCTCCTCACTCCTCAAGTCCCAAGTATTGAAAAGTTAAATATTTATGATGCCGACCCCATCTTCCTTCACACTTCCATTGGCACTAGTATTAGGCTCACTGTTGACCTACCTCACGAGCTCCTTTTCTCAGCCATATATATTCTCTTCTTGCACTATGGAAAGTAATATTGAGAAGTGCCGCTTCTCTTTCTTTCCTTTTGTAGATTTTTCTCTCATCTTCTTGTGCATGTGTAAGTGTAGAGAAAGAAAAGGTGTCTCCACCATTTGTAGGCATAAAAATCAAGGGCAATAAGCGAGTTGTGTTCTTCTACATCATATGAAGTGGAATTTGAATTAGTGGTTCGATTTGATTGTAGTTTTCCATGTCCAAGTGTTAAAATAAAAATTGACTTTTGTAGATTAATTTCTTGGAACACATTTTTACAATCCTCCATTTGTTCCTTCATTTGTGTCACAGTTGTTGCTTTTAACCCTAGACTATAATTGTGTGTAGAGTTGAACTTGATTTTTGAACAACTATTTTGTAAACTCACATTTGTAGGGAATCATCATTTGGAGCTTGTTCCATCTTCAAAATCTAAAGATGCTTGGAGCTATTATGGTGTTTTTTATTTTTGCTAGTCTTATTGTCATAGTTGAGAAATAGTTGAGAAAGAGGTGTTATTGTAATTGACCTAGATATGAAAACCTAAAGTCAAATTGTTATTTGGAATGAGATCCACTAACATCCTTTGTTCTCAAGATAAAATAATGGCCAGCAAGAGAGAAAACATAGAGACTATTTGTAAGAGCCGAGAACTGAGACGTTAAAGGCGTGAAAAGATAGAAAAAGAAGGAAAGTGGAATTCGCAAGGAGGGAAAAAAAGAAGAAACAAAATAAAAAGAGTTGACCGAACACAAAAAGGATCATTTTTATAGATTTATAACAAGAGTGGTGAGTCACATAAGAGATGGTATGATTAAAATACCAAAAAAAAAGGAAGAAAAAAGAGTGTCTAAATCAAGTGAGGAGTCAAAAAGAAAAGGGAAAATACCACCAAAAACTCCAAACTTTACCCAAAGTGACAAATTTACCTTAAACTTTTTTTTTTGGTGACATGAAAAATCCCCAACTTTGTAAACCCTGACACATTTACATCATCAAGGGCATTTTCATCTTCTTTTTTTTCTTCTTCTTCTTTCTTCCATCTGCCGGCCATGGCGGAGGGAAGCCGGCGTCTAGCGAGGGTTGCCCTTGCCTAGGATGGCTAAGGCCGCCCTCACCGGTGTCGGATGAGGGCATTGGATGAGGGAGGCCCTCTTTCAACCCAGCCGAGGGTGGCCCTCGCCCGACGCCGGCTTCCCTCCGTTGCCATGGCTGGCAAAGGGAAGAGAGAAGAAGGAAAATAAAAAAAAAAAAAAATTAAAAAGTAAAAAGACCAAAATGCCATATAATTTAAGGTAAATGAGTTACCTAGATAGAAATTCAGGATTTTTAATGTCACGAAAAAAAGTTTACAGTAAATATGTCACGATTGACAAATTTCAAGGTTTTTCATTGTATAAAAAAAATTTAGGGTAAATTTGTTATTTTGGATAAAATTTAGGGTTTTTGGTAATTTTTTCTCAAAAGAAAATGTAAATACTGATGCGGTGCAATAAAATTATCATTAAGTGTTGCGTTGACATGACAATAAAAAATCTTAAACAATACAATCTAGCATCTCCGTCTATACATTCGACAAAAGGATACCTAAAGCAAAGAGGTAAATTTAATGACATGATTTGCAGGTTTAAAGAGAATGAGAGGTTTCCCAATCGATCGAGAGGCCCGTGATTGATAAAAGAATGTTTTGATTGATTAAAAAGAAGTTGAAGCAATGGCGTGGCTTCCTAAAAAATTTTCCCCTTCTGCATAAAATGAATCGGTGATGGACACAAGTTAGCTACTGCGGTCGTTGTTAAAAAAGTGAACTTCACGTAAGTTTTCCTGAAATCTAACCAAAGTAGAACGAGAATTCTCCTCCCTCCCCTGCTCCTTACCTCGGACGCCGGGTTGGGTCGGCGAAAGCTGCTGTGAAGAAGCCTCGGATCGCGCCAAGATCTGGGGCAGGCGCCGGGAATCGAGGAGCAAGTCTTGCTTCGGCTGCAGTGCTCCGGAAGGTCCCTCGCTGTCGCTCTAGCTTGACGCATTGTCGCTGCCATCGTTCGTCTCGCGCAAAACCCATCTGCCACCGCGCAACTTCGCATCTGGGTACCCAAAATCTTCGACACCCATTTGCCGTCGCGTCCTCTTCGGGCACCGACAGACCCAGAAGGCCATCGGGTCCGGAGATCTCCGGAAACAATGCGGAGGTACGTGGCGCGAGTGGAAAAAGATTTGATTTTCGGTCGCGACCCGAGTGTCGCATCGAGGTTTACCGTGTTGGGTTTCTGTCGTTTTGGTGGTTGCAGGTCGGGGTTCCACCACAGGCAGCACGTCAGGCAGGGCGGGTTCAGGGGAATTCTGGGGAAGTTGTTGCTCGCCGCCGTCGTGGTCTTGATCTGCACCGTGTCTTTCTTTTTCTCCTCGTCGATGAGCGGCAATGCTGGATCCGGCTACTCCTCGGAGGTCTGTTTAATTTTACTGTTGAGTTAGCTTGTTTGGTTGCGGAGATACTGTGGGGAAGTGATCTGGAGGCTTGGTTCAGGTGTGGAGAAGACATGGTCTGTGCTAGATGGCTAGTTAATTAGGGAAAGCTAGATGATCTGATCAATCATTACAGTGTTCTTAGATCAGCTAGATTGAGTTTGGTTGTCTAGTGTTTAGTGGGTTTACACCATTGGAAGTACTTCGCAGACTGAAGATCCTTTAGGCACTCTTTGGCTGATATGAACTTTTAACAATTTTTAAACTGAGATCATGGGTGCTAGTTATTGTTAAAATTTCTATCTAGTGCTGTACATGTTTTGTCCGTTTCAGTTGGTGACACAGGCCTCCTACAATATATGTTGATGGGGTACGGAATTCATTCTGCATCAGATTTATGTGAATTCATCAGATGGTTTTAGAGATGTCGGAGTAGAACCAAGGGTAACCATGGTTGGCATTTCATTGTATACTAATTGCTAGGTATCAAAACTTCTTTTTGACAGGTAGTGTCAAACTCTTATATGGGAATGACCAGAATTGAGTGATCGATGCTATCTATTTATAAGAAGAAAGGCTCCTAGTTGGAGATTTCATATTGTACGGTTGTTGCCTTGTCTTTCTTTAGCAACTAGCAAGTAATGTTTTAAAAGTTCGTCTGTGATGATAATGTTTGAGATATTCAGCTACCCTTTTTGTGTGCTGCATCTTGAGTGGTCTTGGTTTTGACCCCTCAAACCGATTGAAAATCACCTAATGTGTTCTTTTGCTAATCAGGCTAATGTAGAGAAGCTTTGGAAACCTGCTTATTCTGATGGTTGGAGACCGTCATCTGCTCCAAGAACTGATTGGCCTCGTAAGTAACCTTTCCAGAATATGATCTGTTGCAATCAATATGCGGCTTGTACGATCTGAAGTTCAATTTTACTTTGTTATGTTGCTGCAGCTCCTCCAAGCGAGAGCAATGGCTATCTTCGAGTTCGTTGTAATGGTGGCTTAAATCAGCAACGCAGTGCGGTTTGTCTCTTATTCTAGCCATAAAGTGGTTCTTTTTTCTGTTTTTGGTCAATGCTTTCTTTTGGTAATCTTCTGTGATGATGTTGTATGGTCTGATCACAATGAAGTAATAATTACTTGGTGGCTCATTAATTGGTTATAATAGAGTTCTGATATTAGAATGAAATCTGCTAAACAAGGTCAGTAATCCTCTTGATTAAATTGGATATGAAGCATTCTTAAAAGTAACTTCTGTATTGATGTGCATCTTGAAATTGCATATTAGATACTAGTGAATACCTATGAAGAAAATGCTAGTGGGGCTTGTTGATAGGGCAATCAACTGTTATTTCTCGATAGTTAGTTTAATCCCCTTTTTTGCTGGGACAGCTGTTACTTGCCCTTTGCTGGTCCACAATCTTGACTTGATGTGGCAAAGCAAACAACTTGTTGGGGTAAGTTGTGTCTGAGTGCTGAACATCCTCTGGCATCCTTTATTCAACAAATCATGGCAAAGTTGAGTGGAGTGTGATTAAGGCTGCACATGAATGATGGTTAGAACCCCCAATTTCAGATGTTTATTGGAAGGAATCTTCCAAATAAGATACCTTCTTGCCTATCAAAGCTCACGGCTTGAGCACCCTAAATTAGAAAATTGCAAAGGGTCTTGACTTTGAGTCTTAAGAGATATGAAACCTGCTCCCCTCTGTAATTGTTTTTGGAATGTGAGATTTATTGAATTTTGTGGGTCAAGTAGATGTTGTACCTTCAATTTGATCAAATAGGATTACGCCTTGAATTGTTTGGTGGAAGGCATTAATGGAGGTAACGAAGAGATTGGCTTTAAAAGAGGAGAGCGTCAAGCAATCACTGACAATGGCGACTCTCCAGCTGTCCCCGTAAAGTTAGGGGTTTGTACGTTGCTCCACTGTTTTGAAATAATGAAGCATTTGTTACAAAAATTACCAACATAATTTAGTCTTCATAAATACTAAAAGTGACATCAAAGAAAGCTGAATATTATTGCTGCAAAATTAGTCATCAGAAACAGAGATTTTGTAGTATGATAGTGCTTGCTAGGTAAATTTAATGCTTGGAGAATAGAATGGGTCACAAGGATGAGGTAGCAGCCTTGATGCTTAAATCTGAAAGGTTCTGCTCAAGAGCAGGTGTTTCTGGCTAACTGGTGGTGTTGGTTTGGTTATTAGTTAATCGAGTAAGACGTACGAGCTGATACTAGTACTCGTGGCTGGGTATAAAAAAAAGTTACGGATACTAACCAATTTGGAGTTGGATTAGTTCCCGAGTCATTTGTTCTTCACTGTTACAGTCGTGCTTACTAAGGGATGCTGTGCCAGCAGCCCTATCACACCCTTCTTCATTTGGTGGATAAGTTGCAGCCTTTGTGGCATGGGTTCAAACTTCACTGGCATTGGGAGCTTGCTCCTGTATCAGTGCTTATTTTACTGATGGCACTTGAGGATGAGATTGATACAGTATCTAGACTGGTGAAGTGTCATGGTTAATTTGGAAGATAGTGGTAGAGAATAACCAGGCAGTATATTCTATTCGATTGATATTTCTAACTGCAGAGCGCCTTTAGCTCTACTTTGGACTGCACAGGCACACACAGGCACAGTATGCTAATTTGGATGTAGTTCGAATTCGAGTGATGAACTGAAATGTCATATTCAACTTGGACTCAATTGCTTATGTGTGGATTGCAGGACCTCACTGCATGCGATGTTAAATTTTAAGAAAGCCTAGCTCCTGTTATCAGCTTTCCTCTGCATGCAGGTCTAGTAGCCAATAGGTTCCCCCTTCCTTCTGTCCCAATGTTGGTGATGGCTCTTTGTGGATATTGTGTTATTAGATCAGACAAAAAGTTCATTTCTCCGAATCTGGACACTAAATTGATCATTCCTCTAGTATCATACAGATCACACAAACTAATGTCTAGTTCCTTTTGGCTGCTTAAGATTTGTAATGCTGTGCTTGCTGCCCGGATCATGAATGCTACTCTTGTGCTACCTGAACTGGATGCAAACTCATTCTGGCATGATGACAGGTATAGTTCGTGTTGCTATTCTAGTACTTTAGACAAAGTGGTCAAGATTCTGTAGATGCTATAATCTAGTTATGCTGGTTTCTTGTTTTCTACAAGATTAGCAGGAATTACAATAACTTTGCTCTATATGCAGTGGTTTCCATGGTATATATGATGTTGAACATTTCATCAAGACACTGAGATATGATGTGCGGATAGTGGAAAAAATACCTGAAGTTCGCAAGAATGGAAAAACGAAGAAGATAAAATCTCATCAGGTAATCCAGAAGAAGTTAATTGAGCTGTAGATTATAATTTGTCTCGTCTAGTGAATGAAGGTAAGGGAATCAAGCATTTGCATTTATGATTTCTTGAAAATTGATGGTTGTCATTTTGTCAAATTTTGATACAGCTGCGTCCACCTAGAGATGCTCCAGCCAGTTGGTATTTGACAACTGCTTTAGAGAAGATGAAAGAACATGGTGCCATCTATCTTACCCCCTTTTCACACCGTCTGGCTGAAGAAATTGACAACCCTGAGTACCAGAGACTGAGGTGCAGAGTAAATTATCATGCTTTGAGATTTAAGCCAAATATTATGAAGTTAAGCAAAGGCATTGTGGAAAAACTCCGATCACAAGGTCACTTCATGTCAATACATCTTCGCTTTGAGAAGGATATGCTGGCATTTGCTGGGTATGTCTTGTGCTTCCCAAGACTTTTTAAACTTATGAAGGGTTTTAGAGTCAAACCTGATGACAGAATGCATTTGTGTTGGGGTTAGTGATATAGTTAGAGTGCTTGTCAGACTAAGGTTAAGAACTGCATTAGTTGATTCGTAAGAAATTTGTTGCTTTATCTACTTGCATGCAATGGATCTTTTAGAACACGGTTAATAGATTACTTGCCTTGGTGTCAGTCAACTGTGGAAGATAGTTGCAAACAGACTATTGGAGTGGCTGAGATTGTTCTGGGCTGTAGTCTATTGATGTTGCTATATATGGTCTTTCATCTATGATATAGTTGTCAGGCAATGTGTCGTTTTGGGGAAGTATGAAAAAATCTTTTGACTTATGGCCAAAAACAAAAAGAAAGATAACAGAATCCTGTAACTGATTTTATTGTATGCTAATTTTCGAGAAGACCTTATGTTACACTGAAAATGAAAGACTGGCTAATTATTGGGACCTTTTTACTTAAAGGAAGATTCTCATGCTCCCCATACTGGACAGTTATCGAGATTGAGTGCAATTGCTTTTCATTGACTGCTGCTGCTTTCTTTGATGTTATGCATCTCTACAGGTGCTTCGATATATTTACCCCTGCGGAGCAGCAAATATTGCAGAAGTATCGAGAAGAAAATTTTGCTGAGAAAAGACTTGTCCCGAGTGAAAGGAGGGCAATTGGCAAATGTCCTTTAACCCCTGAAGAGGTAAACCTTGATTAAGCATCTTATAGAAAAGAACTTTTAGTAAATGTTAGCGGAAGGTTTCCTAGTAACCACTTCATATTGATTTGGTACCTTTTCTTGAGTAGTTGTAGTCTTGTAGTTCGTAATGAATGGCCCTGTTTTCTTGTGCCACTTTGCAGGTTGGTCTGGTCCTACGAGCTATGGGATTTGACAACTCCACGAGAATATATTTAGCAGCTGGTGAACTATTTGGGGGTGAAAGATTCATGAGACCCTTCAGGGCTTTATTTCCTCGCCTTGAGAACCACAGTTCAGTGGATTCCTCTGAAGAGTTAGTGGTGAATGCCAGAGGATTGGCAGGCTCTGCTGTGGATTACATGGTCTGTCTACTTTCAGATATTTTTATGCCAACATATGACGGCCCAAGCAACTTTGCAAACAATCTTCTGGGTCACCGCCTATATTATGGCTTTAGGACTACAATCCGACCTGACAGAAAAGCTCTTGCACCGATCTTCCTCAATCGAGAGAAGGGACATGTAGCTGGCTTTGAAGAAGCTGTCAGGCGAGTCATGCTTAAAACGAATTTTGGTGGGCCCCACAAGCGTGTGTCTCCTGAGTCCTTTTACACAAATTCTTGGCCTGAATGTTTCTGCCAGATGTCAACAAATAACCCTGCTGATAAGTGTCCACCTGAGAATGTCATGGAAATTCTGGACAGTCAACTAGAGAGTGAAGCGGTCAATGACTTGGAATCATCAACGGCATCTAATTCTACAGTATCTGTGGCAGAAAGATGAGAAAGCTAAAGAAGATAATAACTTTCTTGATCTCAACAGACCCCAAATACCCAAGCAGAGAAATTAATACTGGCCTTTCAGGTAATCCTCACATCTTGATTGGCCCTTGGCTTGATTGCGCATCTTTCAACTAGATTCTAACCCTATCCTCCCACTGTCCTTCTAGTCCCATTTGCTTTTGGTCATTCCGGAATTATAAAGCCTAGAACACCAGTCCCACTGCGTGCAGAATCCTCCTCCCACTAGGGTGCATTTTGATATACTGCCTTTTATACAGAGGCAAGGCTAAGAGTGAAATAAGTCATTATAATCACATATAATCATCATGACATTTTGACTGTTGCGGTTGGAGAATAGCGGAAAGCTAATTATAGTGGCTGGATTGGGAATGGGGCTGAGTGGAATTCAAGTCAAACTAGGGTCTTCGTGCTTTATGAAACATCTGGAAATACTTCCAGGAGATAGACATGAACAATTGTTTGAATTGAGTGGCAGAGATCGTTGTACTTTCTTAAGGTAGATTCACTCAAAATGCTATTTCCCTTCCTATTTCACCCACTGAGATATACATTGGGTCCTCTCCTTCTATATTCCTCCTCGTTGGTCTTTTTGCTGATCTATATTAAAATGGTTTACATTGAACTTTCTTAACCACTCTTTTATGAATGCGTTGTGTCATGGTGTCCTGAGTTTTAATATGGCATTTCTTCTAGTTTTCTTTCCTTTGAGTCTTAATGTTTGGCTATACTCTGTTTAAGCTGGAGTTTGAAAGTGCCTTTTCTGTCTATAGTCTGATACCTAGGGCTGTCCTCGGTTTAAATATGGCAGATGATGATATGTTTTTAAGTGGCTCCTAGTCCATGTAGCATGTTGTCTAGATTAGAGAGGTATTAATTGATAGGAACGCTTGATGTTGCAGCCTACGATACTCGGGCCTCAAATATTTGAACTCAGTAAAAAAAGTGGTACCAGACTCTTAACCTTTGGCATTAGGGTTGGAATAGTTCTTGAGACACAAGCATGCACTTTGTTCTGGGAATGTCGAGTATTGTAATCTTTTCCAAATGGAAGCTCATTGAAATGATGTGTTTCATCTGTTTTTTCTAGGAACTCTTAAATGTGCTTAACGATATTTAGTGATGGAAGTCTTTAGTTTAAGCTACATCTGAGGTCTGTTAATATATTTTTCCATCAAGTTTCTAATTGATCTTTTTTTCTGATGACTTCTCTTTAATTTCCATGGCACCAGCTAATGAAACAATGTTGGACACTAGTACCTGTAACACGGAATTTTGGCTTGTAGACTGCGAGGTATATCATGCTAGAGGAGGAGTATTGTGCTACTGAATTTGTTGAAGCGGCCCAGAATGATGGTAATTTCTTGCACCAATTATTTAACTCGAACGCATGTTGTACTAATGCCTGGTTAATACAAAAGGTTGAGGCTGTAAAATATCAGTGATATCACTATAGGAAAGACGTTCGACAATGTTCTGCTGTCAGGTTCTTGACACTCAATTTTTTGATTTTGAGCTGTATCTTTCGTCATATATCTTCATATCAAGTGATGGTTTTCCAATTCATCTGGAAAAATTTGATGAGATGCGCACGTTTGCGAGAACGTTGGAGATGTGTGACGGCAGCATGCAAGAATCGCCATAGCCTTACATTTTGAAATCAAACCGTGCTTGCAAGTTGCAACTGCGGTGCTTTAAGCACATTGACACGTGCATGTAATAGAAGTTCTTGACAAGTTCAGGTCTCGTAATTCAACTATGAGGTTCATGATTTGCACTCTGATTACTTTTTTCACTGTAGGCAATATAACTTTTTCACTTGCAAAAGCAATTTGGTTCTGCCAATTAGACCATCCCGGAATCCTGTAATGCCTGAATTTTCAGAAAACTGGAGTGAATCCAGGGAACCCCTCAAATCTTGTCTTTTGTGCACAGATGGCTTACCGGTAAACCTTATTTTCCAAAAGGGCACTTGATGCCAAAATTTTATCACAACACAGGCATCACAAACTTGAACAAGCAGACAATAGCTGGCCGCCCCAGCTTTGAAAACGACAGAGCAGCCATTAGTAAAGACTCTGAAGAAAGATAGGGAAAGAGGTAAAACGCTTCAACACAGTAATCAATTGGCCCACGCCATCAACCATCACAATCAGCTTACAAGTCTCGGAAGTTTCATTTTGCAGAACAAATCTTAAAATCGATAGCTCGCCATCAAGAGCCTGTCTGCACAGCGCTCAGAAGCCTTATTAAGAAGAATTTTACGATGAAGAAAGCCACCCCGGTATGAGAAATTGATAAAATGTGACTTTGTGTCAAATAAGAGTCTAGATACACTCAAAACCTAAAGACAAATTGCCCCATATTTACATCCTATAAGAAGCAAAGCAAAGCTTTGTTATATGCACTTCACTTCCTCCCACCAACCATGCTGGGACCAGGACTCCCGGAGAGCGTGGAAGATCCGCCGTTTGTCGTCTTCAGCCTTCCATTAGCATTGCCGAGGACGTTTAGATCTTCAAACAACCTGTAAGAAGGAACAAAAGGCTTCTGTCCAGGTGGAGGCGCAGAAATATTACTAGGAACTGAAGATGGAGCGGGTCCATTGCTTCCTCTAGCAGGGAACGAGTTAAAAGACTGCAACGGTCTGATTCCTTGTGGAGGCGTGTAAGATGCAGGGGTCTCAGCTCGAGGAGTCCAAAATGCGCCAGCATTTGATGTGGGGACATGGTGTTGGTGATTGGAGTAACCATTGCCTGATGCCCATGGTGGTGGAGGGTAGGGCGATGGATATTGGGGTTGCATTTGGGAAGGAAATGGTCGGTATGATTGGAGCTGAGGCTGAGGCTGAGGCTGAGGCAGCTGCAGCTGCGGCTGCGGCTGCTGCTGGGCCCACGGAACCACATAACTATTATATGTCGACTGTCCTCGAGATCCAAAATTATTTTGGGTAGCATAAGGATTGGCCTCCATACTAGGAGAAACGGGTACTTGATTCATATTTTGATCCAAGGACGGAGTGTGAGGGGTTTGGGGTGGAGGAGACGTGGTCGTCAGGGCAAGACTCAGGAAGTCTATCATGTCTTGGTCTTTTGTAGTCTTAACAGGAGCAGGCGGGTCAGGCAAAGCTAAAGCCAAAGCATCAGCTGGAATGTCAGCGGATGTAGATGGAGCAAATGAAATTGAGCTGCTTGGGTTGTTCATTGATGCAAGACCGGCATTCCCAACAGCAGTTGTGCTTCCAGGAACATTTTGCGGTTTCGAATGCCTGCATTTTGGGGATACACATTAGTATGATGGCACAGACGAGCCTCCACATGACTTGTCATCTCATGCTTCAGAGAATGGAGTCACCCAGAGAACTATCCAAGACTAGCAAATGGAAATTACTAACTTCGAAACACAGATTTAGCTCCATGTAAGTCAGTACAAAACTCCTCAAAACAAAGAATGAAATTTCAAAATTGATTTTATTATGCGATCAGATACATAAAATCTTCTTTTATTTATGGCGTGCTTGCAAAAATCTGCTGATGCACTGATTTACATACTAGTTCAACTATGAAACAGAACAACTTTTGAGAAAACAATTTTGCCCCCATCTATTGTTCAAGGTTCCAGAATCTACTGACCTTCGTGCAAGTTGAGCAAAGTCATCTTCTTCTTCATCCTCTTCATCCACAAAGCGGCTTGCAACAGTAGCAGGAGGTGTAGAGGGTGCTGCACTTGCTCCTGGGCTAGCATCTCTTTTCATCTCCCTCTGGTTAACTTCACCCTGTTTAACACCAGGAGCACCAGCTTTGTCCAATTGAGAGTTGAAGTTTGATATTTGATTTGGCAATGGGGACCCAGAAGCTATAGAATCATGTTTTGACAATACAATTTGCAGACCATCATTCAATTCAAGACCTCGCGCAAGAAGTTCTTCATCACTGTGACAAAAGCAACGTCTGTGATACACCCACTGAAGAATTACAAGCAAATCCCGAATAGCAGGGGAAATAATGTCGATGGAGAGGAAAACATAGCAGTAAACAGGCAAAAAAATAGAACCCAAGTAAACTGAAAGTTCCTCAAGACTAAAGTAGATAGATAAATTCATGAAGTGCATCGAATGAGACATAGAGGAGACATGACGCACAGATGTAGGTTACCTAGTTGTAGTAAGCATCTGCATAAGCTTCTTTTGGTTGGAACGACACTGATTCACAAGATCGACTATAATTTCATCTTTCACCGACTGCAGCAACAATAAATAAGAGTCAGAGACTCAGAACTCAGTTAACTCTCGATCATTGCAGCTTATCATGCCACTTACCTCACGACTACCTGGGTTCACAGCTTGCAGCATCTCACTTAACAGCTCCATGATGTTCCGCATTGAATCCATGGTAGACAGACTGGATGATCAAAGGGAATTGGCAGGGAATAGAAGTCAGAAAAGGCAACATGACAGGGACAAGCACTAAAGAAAGTAAGAAAATGACGAAACTACATATGGCTTTTTACAAAGGCAAAACCCTGACCTGAGAGATTCTATCTCAGTTGCCATTGCTTCATCAAGTCTTCTCGTGGAATTGCTTGGCATGCCATATCCAGCTTGAGGATCCCTCTCAGTTGGATGGGTCACTGGCGGAGTAAATATTGGTGCTGCATCCAATGAGCGCCGGGGAAATTGAACACCAGAACGCTGGAATTATGAAAATGAAAAACACATAAACATTGTCTTTCACTTGAAAATAATAATTTCTACACAATGCCTCTACACGGTTGAACAACCACCATTTCTTCTTCACCAGTCCTGCTTTATGCTTTGGTGATACCCAACTATAATTCCCAGCACATACAAGATAACTAAAGATGCCATTATCATTCAATTCTGCAGAAGATGGAATCCTCAGCAGAGCATTTAGCACAAATGTTAAGAGGATTGTTATGGTCAGATTCACAATATTTCTCAATGAAAAATAGGCATATTTTAGAGGGACCTAGTCATACCACCAACCATAAGCTGAAAATAATAGATAATAGCATTCAATTTTTTTTTTTTTTTTAGTAACAAACAGCCTATCATCATTCTTTCAGGCAGAAAAGAACTAAAAAGAAAGCAATTTGACTGGATCCAGAAACACTTGCCACTCATCAGATGGATACTTACTCTAAGTTCCTCATATGCGTAGTAGTACTGCGGATGTTTTCCACCTGGTCCACCAAAAGCCTCTTGCCAAGCATCTAACAATGCTAAAATTTTGTTGCGGACATTCATATCTGTCTGCATAAGGTATCCACATACTTTAAGTGCTCCAAAGAATTGCAGAATTATTAACAGAAGAAGTAAGCAACAATCGTAAAATAAAAGGAAAGCAGCTGAAGCACTAGATATTCTTGAGTCTAAGTATAGAGGTAACTATCACGCCTCATCAACCATGAAAAGTAATGAATCAAACAATGCAAACTTAATCTGCTACAGTATGGAGTAGGGTGATTAACATATAAAAAGTGACTCTAAACTATTGGAAACAAGCCCCATCAAGATCTCACTCTCAGAATTATATATAGCCAAAGCAAACCAATTCTCTCACTATTATCAAGGCCGACAGCTTTAAATTTTTCCAACTAAACACGACTACCCAAAAGAAACTCAATAAAGGCAAGCAAGATAAATAATGTGGGGTAGGAAAAATCCTCACGAAGACTCTGATACCAATTTGATGTAGTCAGAGAAGTAAAAGATAGCAAAAAGAACAAACACAAGGTGATAAATAGAGTTGAATTAAAGATGGAGCAAGGAAAGGTTATTCTTGGGTTCATAAAATAAATAAAGTTTATGGAATGAGGAAATATTCAATGACAAAGAGACTTAAAGACCTATCCATACTAGGATTACTGATGAAAGATGATCTCCACCCTTAATTAAAATAAAGTCTTCTAATCTCAACCATTGGAGTTCATTAAAAGTCACAAGACTGGCACCTAACTATTTAGTGACCTAAAACATAATAAAAGATTTACCCAAAGAGAAAACACTTCAAATACTAAAAGCTGAATTATGCCACTGCATCACTCTCCCCAGATTGGAAGGGATCAAGCTCAGCATCAATAACTTTGATGAGCTCAGGATGTCTTTTGATCAATCTTTTCTATCTTATCTCCGCAAATACATGTCCTTTGGAAAGCTGAATTATCCAAACATTTCAATAGGAACTTCCTAGCCATGTTTTCTTTCCTAGTCAGCTTACTTCTTCTCCAACTGGAGAAAACTCAACCTCAAGTTTTAAATGCTAATTATTGAGATATATAGCAAATTCCTTCCAATCATCATCTACCTTTGCATTGCATCATGCAAATAATCAAAGATTTATAGCTTCACGAAAGCTTGCCAATTGAATTTGTCGATTGAACCTTCAAGTTTATCTGAAATAACAAAATCAATCCTTGACATGATCAATACTCTTTCTTCAACTTTAAATTGGCTAGCATCTCCTCCATGTGCTTACTCGTCCTGTTCCTTAATACCTACTGCATATTTAGCCAGATCACAATCTTCAGGAATCTTCTTCCTATCTAGTTTTAATCATCAATAATTTTGACTATTTCATCTTCTGCCAGTAAATTTGCCATAAACACTTTGTCTTCATCACCATAGTCATTCCATACAACTGTTGGCATGACTTCATGATCATCCCAATTAACTGTTGTTGTTTCATCTTCAAAATCTTCATGAAAAGGATCTCTTCGTCAAGATCAAAGGCATAACACAATCACTCTTCGAACCTCCTACCACATTATCAGTCCAGCATCATGAAAGTGGTTTGATGTCCAAGGGATTGCAGTCGCCTTGCCATTCTCCATACAGACTTCCACAAATTCGTATCACTCCAAAGCTTGAACAGCCCATGACAAGTTTTCAATTATATGCCTCCCAGTCATCTCTGTTTTTTTGGGCTTGATTGCCTCTTCAATGCACAGCCATCGTGTTAAAACGAAAATCTTAATAACAAGTTAGGACCTTTTTCACTCTAATACCAAAATTGATGTAGGAAAATGCTAAAAAGACTCTGTTACCAATTTGACATAGTCGGAGAAGTAAAAGATAGCAAAAAGACCAAAACCACTGCTAAAACAGAGTTGAATTGAAGATGGATCAGATGTTAAGCTTTATAAAAACCAATGAAATTTAAGAAATGAGGAAAAACTAATGACAAAGACTTAAAAGACCAATTTAGACTCGGGGTTACAGACGACAGATGATTTCTCAACCTTTAATCTAAAATAACAACTTACAGATCATCAAAAGTCAA
Organism: Eucalyptus grandis; assembly: GCF_016545825.1. NCBI lineage: Eukaryota > Viridiplantae > Streptophyta > Magnoliopsida > Myrtales > Myrtaceae > Eucalyptus > Eucalyptus grandis. The sequence continues at coordinate 17,662,832 of NC_052612.1, forward strand.
ATCACTAGCACGTGACATTTTAGTACCTAAACATAATAGGACACTTGTTATAAGAGAAAAGACTTAAAATACTAAAAACTGCAGTAGGTATGAAATGAAGTCTTCAGTCTTCAGTACAAGCCCAGAGTTCCTATCCTTAGAAAGGGTCAAATCTCACTCATCCTACTATTTCACAACCATACATTTCAGGATTCTCTAACATCTTGTGCATAAATCATCATGAAATTTTATGAGGATATCAAATAGCAGTGGACAGATCAAAACTGGTGTGGATCAAGAACCTTAGCACAACTACTACCCACAAAGTTCGTCCGACTCAATGAACCAAATGCTTCTCAGAACAAGGAAAAAATTTACATATCCAAAGGACACCAAAAAAGTTACCAAAATTTTGATGAAAGAAAAACAGCTTCAAGACATCAAACTAGTGACTATTCAAAGTGATGCTGTGTGAAAACATCTCATAGCTTACACAGCAGTCCATCAAGCACTTACCTTCTTCTTAACAATTTTGACCATCTCCCCAAGTATATTCTTCTCTGCAATTTGAAAGTGCACGTAATCACCACAGTTCTTCACCATTGTCTCCAAAAGCTACAGTAGTAGAAAACAGAGATCAGATTTCTATCACATTCTCACAGCAAATAGAAAGTGGCATGTTTTCTGCATGTTAAAATTTAATTTCATGTTAAGAAGCACATCTTTAAGTAGTTATGGCATGTATAGTGTAACGTATCTGAAGAGCGAAAATACCGTCAAAGCAAGGAATTGGACTTGCGGGCTCTTGTGCTGCAATCTTTTCTTCACTGCTTTAATAACTTCTTTAGCCTGTCTGAGCAATCCAGAAGAAGTAAAAATCAGCATGCAATCAAAAAACCATCTTCCCCTCCCTCCTTCCCTCCCTCCTCACTAGCGTGCTCTCATGTATACCCAAAAATGATGCAGGAACAAGGTTTAAAAGAAGGATTTGTTAACTACTGCTCTCATATAACTAGTCATGCTTCGACTACCCTGCTTTCGAAAGGTAAAAAGGCAATTTTTACAAGTTTTGTTTCCTTGTATCATCAAATTCCATTCTTATTCGGTAAACTTCAATTCTAATATCATGTAACTATAGATTCATATCATCAGTTTCTACAGCGATAATTATCAAGTGTTCCATAGGCATCACTCGTCAACCAATCCCTCGAATAAAAAATAACAGTTGCCATCAGCCTTTCTGCTCAATCAGAGACGAAAATTCCCGTCGAATACCGTGAAAAGAACAACCCAATTTCCCCCTCGTCCTCAAGACTAAATTTTCCTTTTCTCCCATGACAAATTTTCCCCCACTAATACATATCTCTTCCTTCTCACGCAACACGCAAAGAGCCAACAAAAAGTTCAAAAGGGCGACATGCAAGCGCGACGATCACAATCATCAGCCGCTGAAAACCTCCCAGCAACGCACCGAGGCCAAAGTCAACCGACCCACAAACGAAAAAACCAAAAATTCCCACAAAAGAATTCGTGGGGAGAAAGAAAGAAAGAACAAATAAGAGAAAAACTGGGGGTACCCAGGATAGGAGTTGACATAATCGCAGATGTCGATGTTCATGGTCCAATCGGGGTTCATCAGGAGATCGCTCGTCGCCTTCTCCACCCGAACCGTGGCCGAAGAAGACGATGCAGACATCATCCTGTCTCTCTCTCTCCCTCTCTCTCCCTGTGGCTCTGGCTCTGGCTCTTGCGCTCGACTTCGGCTGGGCTGGTCTGGTCTTCGAGATGGGTACCGCCCGTTTCGAAAGGGGGCAGAGAATTTTCCCTGGTTTCGCAGAGAAAAGGGAAGGAAGGGAAGAGGGTAGGGGCTTAATTTCCGAGAAAAGCACTTCCAACGCGACGCGAGGCGAGAGATGATGAGGAACAACTGGGAAAAGCAACTAAAAAAGACATTTTTACGAGTCCAGCCCCCACCCCCAAAGCAAGATAACAGGGAAAAAGTCGAGAAAAAAGCATCGATTTTTCTGTCGTATGTTCCCTGTTTTTTCTTTATTTTTTTGGGTTTTTTTGGTTCTTTTTTTTTTTTTTTGGGGTGGTCTTGCAATTTTTGTCTGGGTTGTAGATCGCCACCGGGTCTATCCATAATCGCGATTTTCTCGCCCTTGCTTTGGTTTTGCAGACACCCCCCTCAAAAAGATGAAATTTACTTAATTACCCTCGTCTCTTTCTTAGATTTCTTAGCTTGCCTTCGGATTCTCAAATTGCCAGGAAAAAGAGGAGAAATTGAGGGGGCAAGAAAGGGATCGGCTGCGGGAAGATTCACATGGAAGAAGGGGGCTCGCCCTTTGCAGAGACGGCCCCTTCGTTAGCACGGTAGACATCACCAATTCATATTGGTATAATTCCGTCGAACATTCCTAAACTTTAGGTCGAATCCCAGATGTGCCCCTTAAATTTAAAATCTAATGTCAAACTTGTTTCGAACTGTTTTTTGTCAAACAAGTGAATCACTGACTATTGATTTAGTTTCAGATTTATTTGTCAATTAGTTGTTTAACGCGTCATTTTCACGTCAGTAACAATCCATATTAGTAAGGCGATTTGAAAAATTATCTTTAAAACGAAACCATTCTTTATTACGAAAATTAGGAAAATTAAGGATGATTGATGGGGAGGGCTAATTGGAGTAGATTTTGGATTAGAGTTAGGGTCCATTTGTTTCGTGAAAACGAATGAAAAAAAATTGTTCATATTGTTTACAAAAAATGAACGAATAATAAATTATTGTCGATAAAAAAATGATTTTCATTAATTAATCATTTCAAGTGATATAAATGATCATTTTTAGTAAATTATTTATTTTTGAGAAATAAATAAATGAAGCTTTAAAGTTGGTTCTTTTTTTTTTTTTTTAAAAAAAAGAGTTCGGGTAGACTTCTGACTAAATCTAAAATTGAAGGGTAATTAAACCTAAAATCGAGATTTTAAAAAAAAATTAGGCCCTATATATATATATATATATATTTATATAACCAAACGGTCAGACGGACGTGGGACTGTTTTTATGAGACGCAAACACGTGGTATAGAATCATGACCCGAAATTGGGAGTGGCCCCTTGAGTAAAAGTGTCACGAGGAAGGAGTTCAGAAATTTCCTCATTCCATTTGGGCTTTAGTCAAAAAAGGACGACCAACGCAATTGGAAGCATGCTTGTAATTATTGAATCGGAAGCGTTGACAAGTCTAAATATCAACAACCTAAAATAAAAGCATCGATTGATGATGATTGAAAATAACAATCGATGGCTGGGTATCGTTATTTTCCTACATAATATATAATATAGAACGATGATCGTGATTGGTATAGGTTTTAGCAATCGATTTTTTTTATTTTTATTTCGTTGAGTGAATTACGTAGCCTCTTTTTAACTTTTCACTGCGATATCTTAACTCGGTTGAGTTTTTCAATTCAATATTGGTTAAGTTTATCAAATGAGCTTAATCCTGTTCACTTCAAATTTTTTCAATTTTCCACCACTTAATTGGGTTGTTAAATGGCCTTAGTGATTCGTAGTGCTCTAAATGCCTAAATGGGCTTTTGAATAAGTGAATTGTCTTTAACATCTACTACCTTTGGTCACGACATGTTTTTATACCTAATTATGTTTTGATTTTTTTAAAGCATTTGAAAAACCTATTAATAACAATCCATTGTTTCATGTAGGGTATGAAATTAATAAAAAGCAATGATCAATTTTCAATTAATTTTGAGTAGCTTCTTATTTCTATTTTTAGCATTTCAAATGGTCAAAACTTAAGTCAAATGCATTATTTTTGTTTTTATTTTCAGCACTCATTCAGTTTTATCAAATGAGACTTGGTAGTACCAATTTAACGGATCAATTTTAATATATCAAGCATTACTAAATTGGTTTCCCCTCGAGTAGAATTTTACATTTTTATGAGGATCAATCTGGTCAAATTAAAATCATGAAGTTTGGTACTGGTTCTCCAAACCTTAAAGGAACTTACGGAAGCCTTCTCCACCAATGCAAAATTCAAAGTTCACAATTTCCAAACTGAAAAATTCAATTCAAACTTTGATTATTATCTTGTCTTCATTCAAAGGAAAACAAAATCGAGTCTTGTCTAGAAACTCATTAGGTGACTAGTTGCTTCTTTAATCATACGTCGTTTCTTTGGCACGTGAATCCCCACAACTTCTTGGCATATTCTACTTATCTCATTAGGGCATGAGAGCCAAAACGGTGCATCCTAAGTTTGGTCATAGGTGATGATAATTCTTTTCTTGTTGTCCTCATTCACCATTGTCAATTGTTTAGGAGGACAAGTTACCCGATTAGAATTGTTTGTTCTATTGTATTTGATGATATTTCGATGATACGACCTCCACAGGCATCTTTTTGGAATCCAAGTAGATTGGAAATTTGACTTCAAGGCATCAATGCCTACAATTTTTTATGTCATGAATGGAGGAAAATTATTTGTATACAAAGAACATATAAACTTCCTCTCATGTACAAAATGGATTAGAAATGAAACTTGAAATTTGATGAATGGGGATTGGACATGCCAAATAAATTGGGGCACGACCTTTTCTTGATACCATGTTAAAATGTTATAAACCCCAAAGGCCTAAGCTTATAGGCAAGGCGAGGCCACGCAAACATAGCAAGTATATAAATTCCATAGACAAATGATGTGAGATTCATTAACATATGATATAGCTGATTGTGGTTAGCTGTGTATACACAACTAAAAAAACAAAATAACAAAAGGTTTTTCAGAAAGGGGAAAAAAAAAACCCCAAACCCTCGAACAGATGTATAAAGATTATCCCATTTTGTATTTTCTAGTCAAGCCACTTTATACCTGCACATTCTCCCAATATTAATGAGAAAACATGAACACGGCGATGCCGGTATTTACGAGAGTTGGGGGAGCTTAGAAAATGATATTTTATCATCTTCCACGAATTGAGCAGAGAGATGTGGATATCCTCTTTGGCCCGACTAAAAAGAGTTGCAATCTGTTGTCACTTCGATGCGGGCAGGCAACATTGGTTATCAATATAATATCCAGGATAGGAGTTGACATAATTATTGAATCGGAAGCGTTGACAAGTCTGAATATCGAAAACCTAAAATGAAAACATCGATTGATGGTGATTTAAAATAAATGGCTATATATCATTATTTTCCTACATAATATAGAATGATGATCGTTATCGGTATAAGTTTTAGAAATCGATTTTTTTTTTTCATTTTTTTTTTTTTAGTGAATTATGTAGCCTCTTTTTTACTTACTGCATTTTAGTGATATCTTAACTTGGTTGAGTTTTTAATTCGATATTAATTAAGTTTATCAAACGAGTTTAATCTCGTTCAGTTGAGATATTTTCAATTTTCCGCCACTTAATTGGGCTGTTAAAACAGCCTTAGAGATTCGCAGTACTCTAAATGCCTAAATGGGCTTTTGAATAAGTGAATCGTCTTTAACATCTATAGGATTTGGTCACTTCACATAGGACATGATTTTATACCTAATTATGTGTCGAATTTTTTTAAAATATTATCACTTAAGGAGATTAACCTTACTCGACAACTTAGCCAACATCAAATTAAAACCTATTAATAACCATCCATAGTTTCGTGTATGGTAAGAAATTAATAAAAAGCAATCATCAATTTTCAATTAATTTCAAGCAGCTTCTTCTATTTTTAGCATTTCAAATGGTCAAAACTTAAGTCAAATGCATCATTTTTGTTTTTTTTTTTTCAGCACTTATTCTTCAGTTTTGTCAAACAAGACTTGGTAGTACCAATTTAACGGATTGATTTTAATATATCAAGCACTACTAAATTGATTTCCCTTCAAGTAAAATCTTACATTTCTTATGAGAATCAATTGGGTCAAATTAAAAGCATGAAGTTTGGCACTGTTTCTCCAAACTTTAAAGGAACTTATGGAATTGAAAGTTCGCAATTTCCAAACTGAAAAATCCAATTCAAACTTTGATGATTACTCTTGTCTTCATTCAAAGGAAAAAAAGACATCGAGTCTCGTCCAGAAACCCATTAGGTGACTAGCTGCTTCTTTAAATACATGTCATTTCTTTGGCATGTGAATCCCTGCGACTTCTTGGCATATTCTACTTATCTCATTAGGGTATGAGAGCCAAAACGGTGCATCCTAAGTTTGGTCATAGGTGATGACAATTCTTTTCTCGTTGTCCTCATTCACCGGATTGTCACTTGTTTAGGAGGACAAATTACCCTATTAAAATTATTTGTTCTACTGTATTTGATGATATTTTGATGATATGACTTCCGTAGGCAGCTTTTTGGAATCCCAGTAGACTGGAAATTTGACTTCAAGGCATCAATGCCTATAATTTTTAATGTCATGGATGGAGGAAAACTATCTGTGTACAAAGAGCATATAAATTTCGTACAAAATGGATTAAAAATGAAACGTGAAATTTGGCGAAGGGGAATTGGATGTGCCCATGTTAGAATGTTATAAATCCCAACGGCCTAAGCTTATGGGCAAGGTGAGGCCACACATATACAACAAGTACATAAATTTCGTAAACAAGTGATGTGAAAATTATTAACATACGATACAACTGATTTTGTGGTTAGCTATGTATATGCAATTAAAGAAATAAAATAACAAATTTTTTTTTCAGAAAGGGGAAAAAAAACCAAACACTCAAATGGATGTATAAAAATTATCTCGTTTTGTATATTCTAGTCAAACCACTTTACACCCGCACATTCTCCCAATATTAATGAGAAAACATGAACACGGTGATGCCGGTATTTACAAGAGTTAGGGGGGGGGGGGGGTTAGAAAAAGATGTTTTTGTCATTTTCCACGAATTGAGCAGACATGTGGATATCCTCTTTGGCCCAATTAAAAAGCGTTGCAATCTGTTGTCCCTTTGACTCGGGCAGGCAACATTGGTTATCAATATAATCCCCACTTAGATAAGGCATTGTGACGTCAGTCCACTTAAAAGCGAGGTTCGATAAAAGCCGGCCACCCGTTCATTTTTCAGGTCACATAGGCATATGATGTGGAGACCACATAGGCGATTCATAACGAAAATGCCATGGTCAACATTTTATAAAATAATGTACTTTGAAATTTTAGATGCATGAATCACCCATTTGATATACCCATATATATATATCACCCATCTTGGGGCATGCTTGATTGTCTAGCGTAATTTGTGTTACTATTCTTTTTGCACATTTCAGAGGTCTCCTGGATCTGTTGGTGAATTAGATTTACATAAGGAATTGACTGTATAATCGGTGATTAATCCTTTGTTCGTATGTTGATTCAGTGTTCGGACACTTGGTTTGAATTTGATTGATCTCTTACTAGAGTCAAAGCGTCTTTCTCTGAGGATGACCTATAGGAGCCATACTTGTCATTACATGAGTGGAATCTTATTCGACACTTGTTAATGGATATTGGATAAATTTTGTTATATGATAATGTGAGAGAGAGTTTTGATCGATGGTTGGCTATGATAGTAGGATTTACCTAATCATAAAGGCATGGCTATATATACAGTAGAATTACTCTATGGTATATAAGATGTAAAGTCTTCCGAGTATATATCTTTTATGAGTTAAAGTGTGGAGAGTGGCAATACCTGGTAGCAATTTCTTATGGGCATTATTATAAGGGTCCCACACTTGTTATGAATTATTTGGATTAAGATATAACTACTTTACACCATTTTGACTAACTCCTCGCCATAACCCTATCAATTTGCTATCAGTTAGGAAGTCTCTCCACAAAATATGTTGCAATTAGGTAATATAGCATGAGTTATTTAAAGATTCACTCACAAGTGAAAAACTCTTGATCTTGTAAAAGACAGATAATCCCTTTATCATTAGATGAACCCATGAGGCCATCTTTACATTTTTTGATAATGAAATAACAATGATAACAAAATACTTTTCATATGATAAAGTAGTGTTCGCTGCCCCATAAAGGGAAAACCGCCTCGGCTCGGCCCCTCCTAGGGCGCAGGGCGGCAACGGGGGCAAAGTTTCTTTGTTCATAGGAGGGGAAAAGGAGTAGAAATGTGATCACTGTCCCACCCTGCCCCCGTGCCCTTCCAATTTTTGGAAAACATGACCTGCTTGGGTACCATATGTTATTTAGATGCTAATCCCATGATATTGTGCACATCATTATGACATAAACACATCTCCATGGACATAAACATTTTAGTAGGCCCTTGCAGGCCCAAGAACGAGGGCATTCTGAATCATAGCAGCCAAAATGGGCCATCGGCCCACTTGTATATCGAAGCAATCTTCCTAAAAAATGCAAAAATAGCAAAAGCGTGTTAGCAAAACGTTGGTGCTTTTACGTTAAATAACGGTATGTACGTGATTTTCGATAAAATTTTGATGGGTTAATACGAAGAAAACCCTAAATTGATATAAATAAAATAAATTTATCAAAAACTAATTTTTAATCATAAAAAAAAATCACAAACTAGTATATTTATGATAAATTATCACAAACTAACTTTTTGATCATTGAAAATCCCAAATTAGTACTTTTGTGACAGAGTTATCCTTTTTTAATTTCCATTAAAATGAATTAATTCCATGGAAAATCACAAAATAGTACACTTATGACAAACATAAGGTAAAATCCTAAACTATATATTTGTCAACCGTTACGCGTCGTCCAACTCAACAATTTGACGGTAAAATTTAACAAAAATTGATGGAGGCTTAATTTGCTACAAGTATACCAATTTGGGTTTTTTTTTTTTTTTGGTAAAAAATTAGTTTGAGATAAATTTGTCATAGGTATATCCATTTAAGATTTTTCGTGATAGTAACCTAACTTCGATTTCTCATTCACCTGTTAAATTTAGGGAAAAATACCTGTTCCTTTGGAGTAATGGAATTACAAGTGTTAAGCACACACGATATCATACTCCGATGAAAATACTTAAAAATCGAACTTATTTTATGTAATTTCTTTAGTCAAAGAAAGATTTGACGAATTATTTATATGACCAAAACATCGTTATTTTTTTTTTATTAACAAAGAAGTATAATAACATATGGGCAATAAATTGAGTAGATGTATAAGGCATTTAAAAAAAAAAATCGTGTAACCGATTCTATGTAAGCTTTTCTTGTTTATAATATGATTTATGTAATATCGTTATAATATTGTTCCCCATTTCATATTGGTACAATATAGGTTTAATAGTAATTGAAATCCGAAATAGGTTTTAAACTCATTCTTTTTTTTTTTTGAAAAAGAACGAATACTTCTCCACAAGTTTAGAAAATGTGTAGGGAAGATGTTTTTAATCGACATACATATATTTATGAGTAACATATGCAATGGCACTTAGCACTTTATTACACCGATTGTTTCGTATAACCATATGATGTTGTTGATAACAGTAGAAATTCGCCATACATCTATCTTTGGTTTGGAATATCAAGATGTCTAATCCCTCATTAGAAGTTTTGCTAAAAATATCGCCAAAGTATCCATTATTCTTCAACTTTCGAACCACCCACCCGCTTATAGCCACCGGTAGCACGATGACAATTACCGCTATCCACAACTATATCTATATATATTATAGACCATATGATAACTTATCTGTTCCAATGACATTTGTCAATTGGGTCACTCTCTTTCGTTGGGTCATCATTCTAAAATTGTCAGACCATGGTACCTTTGCTAGAGAAGGTGGTGGAAGAGAGAGGGAGAAGGTTTCTTTTGGTAAAGAGTATTTATTCCTTGTGTTACTTCAAGATATAAAGATGAGTTACGAAATAGGTGATGCAAAGTGAGATGGAGATAAAATAAGGGGAAAATTATCAAAAAAGTTCTACATCTATTGTAATTGTGCCAATTTAATTTTAAACTTATTTTTTCGGCCAATTGAGTCATAAACTTTTTGTAATTATATTAATTCAATCCATCTGACTAAATTTGGCCGGTTAGCATTAATGTGGATGCCGGCCGACATCGGGAGACAATTTTTTTAATTATCATTATTTTTTATTTTTTTATTTTTTTTCCTTCCTCCCCTCCTTTCTCCTTCTTTCGGCGACTGGCTAGAGAGGAGGGCCAATCGCTGGACTCAGGCGATCGGCCAATGGCAAGCTCCCCTCATCGTTGCTGGGCAAGACATGAAGAAGACAAAGAAAGGGACGGATCTGTGGATGGTGTTGCTAAACATGGACAGCCTTGAGCTCATGGTAGTGAAGAAGCCCTTGTTTTGATTCTTCTTCAAACTCCCCATCCCTATCTGTGTGTGTGTAGCTTGCCCAGAGATGGCAAGGTTCACCTTCACCCAGTGAAGACAAGGCGAGCTCACCATTGGTCGATCGCCTGAGTTCGGCGATTGACCCTCCTCTCTAGCCTGTCGTTGAAAGAAGAAAAGATAAAAAATTTAATTAAAAAATTATTAAAAAAATGTTTGCTGGCACTAGCCGGGATCTATGTCAGTGCCGTTCAGACAAAGTTAGCTGGATAAACTAAATTGACATAATTGCAAAATGTTTAAGATTGAAATGGTACCAAAACAGTTTATGACTGAATTGATATAATTACAATAGGTTTAGAATTTTTTTTTTTTTTGTGGTAATTTTCCTGTAAAATAAGAGGTTGCTCATTGATACATTTCAAAAATAAGCAACCAAGTACCTTTTTTTATATTATCAAAGAAAAATCTCATTCATTTTTACGGATATGTAACAGAGAAACACAATCCAACTGCAAACCATGACAAATCTCAAATACTGAAAATAAAACAAGCTCCTTATAATAAGATAAATTATTAGAACAAGATTAAGGGTTACATGTTCAAAGAATAGATTTGTGACTTCTTCAAATTAAAATTGACGACTAATCACCGAATACATCTTTGGTAATGAGCATACACTAAGATCTCCATTTGTTGCCACAGCTTTGCCTTTCAATGGTAGACGTCTAGGTTTGACGTCTTAAACACCATTACAGTCAAGAGTAACAAGGTTGAACGTATGCAAACTCGACACCTGTGAGAGCAAAACTTTCATGAAACTTCTCTGATTTTCTTCGAAATTGGACTTGTACATAAACGAAACCCGAGGGAAGCCTAGGTTTGATGTCTTCAACACCATCGCTGTTCAGAGTAACAATGTTAAGTGTATGTAGACCTGACATTTATGAGAGCGAAACCTTCGCGAAACTTCTCTTATTTTCTTTGAAATTGGACTTATACATAAATGAAACTTGAGGGAAGCGAAACCTCAAAAACATATACGCAAAAAACCCTAAATCTAGAGTAGATTGATTGCATGATATTTCATCATGAAAATGCACACAGACGAAGAAATGAGCTGTTTCACTAAAAATTACACCAGCACACAAACTTTCCCACTTGAGTCGACAATGTAGCGGTGGTCACCAATCCCCCCCTTTTATTTCATCAAAGATCACAATGAGGGCGACGATGAATGCACGGTCGATGTTCGGATAGACCGTGACCATAAACTTGTCCTTTCCCAGAGGCACACTTTGAGTTTGGGTACCAGTCTCCTTTTGCATCTTTTGCATCTGTACCATTATGATATAGTCAGAAATTGACGATTCTATTCCTTTTTGATGTGTGTATATATAGCTAGTTACCGAATGGTTCTTATCCTATAAGTCGATATGAATACCGATTTACTTAATCGAATCACTTCAAGAAAGCTGATGATGACAATAAAAAATTTATGTGATTCGATATTTTGTAGGCAACAGATTAGGTTATTTGAAGATCGAATCACAAATTTTATGTTGTCATCATCAGCTTTCTTGTTCTCTATAGTAAATTGTCAAATTGCAAGTTTGGATTTGAAGATCCCAAGCCCCTCATCTTCGCTTTACGCACAAACAATTTTTAATTTCGTACTTCTTGAACTTTGATAAAAATGTTAACCTGGGCACTAATAACTAAGGGCGAGTATTGTGATGTTCTCAAATACCAATTGGCACGTCTCACTACTAATTTCAACTTTCAGGTGGACCAATGTACACACGCATATATTTGTATCTTTTTTTTTTGGAAATTAACAATTCAATTCTAAAGTTATTGTATGGATGACAATACAATCCATAACCTTTATTTGAAATTCCAATATAGTCATTCAAAGCTAAGCTAATTGCTGTCGGAAATTGTTAACGTCGCTTCTAACATAATCGGCCGTCTTACGTGGCATGTTGACATAGACAACCTACAAATTGCCATGCTAACAATTTCCAGCAGCAATTAATAGAACGGACTATGTTGATATATCGAGCAAAGGTTCAAAATAACATTAGAAAAACTGAAAAGTCTAAAATTGAACTGCCAAATGTACAATAGGTTTGGAACTGAACTGATTAGGCTTGAATGAATAATTTTAAAGAACAAGAAGCAGCCTTTGGAAAAGAGTATATGTTACCTGGGCAATGATACAGGGAGGCTGTCCGGCATAGATGACACAAGACCGCTCGAAACCTTTGACATTGAAGTCGCGGACATCCTCGTTCCTGTTACTTGCTAAGAAAACTTCTAACTCGAGCTGGATCGCTGAACTAATCTTGGCAGTGAAGACAAGGTCCCTCATGTCCGAGCTCTTCCCTTTAAACGCTCGCCATGGACCGTGATCAGCCCTTATCTGCACCAAATCATCTTCACCTGAGCCTCTTGATAACAAAACCGTATTTTTCGTGTGGATTCCACTTGTGATAGTTTACAAAAGGATGGATGCTGAACCTTAATTTCACTTAACCAGTTCGTCGAACTTCAATTTCTTTGGCTGCATAGTTAATTCTGTAAAAAAAATGAATAATTGGGTGTCTAGCTCTGAACCTGTGAAAAGCGAAGGGTGGATATCTAATTCTAGAACCGATGGTGGTTTTGACTGTTCCTGAGCGAAAAAGACTTCAGTATGAACAGCGTAGAGTGATGTTAAAGAGCAAACCTCTCGCCTGAGCGTGAGAACCGGCTGCCCGGTGGCGTCGATCAAGACCCTGCGGTCATGAAGGGTAAGTAAAGCTCCCTTCACTTTGAAGATGAGGTCGCCGCTGCTGTTGGTGACCACGAAGTTGCCGCTGCTGAGGGTCATCGCCTTCCTTAAAATGGCCACATCTGTTGCGTAAGTGCAGCAATTTTGAGGCCCCACGACGGGCGGAGGAGCAAGTTGCATCTCCTCAGCTGGTTATGCCTTTTGAGAACAGCCTCTCTCTATCTTTCTCGGGAAAACTTATGGCTTTCTATGTTAGGGCTTCTTGTACATGTCAGGACGTCCAGTTGCAGAAAGCGTCAACCTCGAAACCAGCTTGGTTCGACGTGTTGGGTCAGATTCATTGGAAAAGGTCATCAATAAGCTTGTTGCTCTGCCTACGTCTTGGTCAGACGACGCGTTATGCAAGAAGCTAGTCGCGGAATGAACTTTTGTGACAGGTGAAGTTCTGGCTTGGCCTACGTCTCGGTCAATCTCGGGCATCGTCCCGTTCTGCCTATATCTTAAACAATCTTGGGCATCTGTTACCTAGTCGCAAAAAAAAATTGTGATTCAAAATCAACCGTCATTTTCAATTCGTTAAATACATTTTTCATAGTCAGAAAATAATTTCTTGAAAGAAAATTTTTCTTTAAATGAATGGATCTTCGATAACGTGCGAATTTCACGAGCCTTGTGTTTTCCCGGAAATTGCCCTTGGGTGCATCATGGGCTGGACCGCCGGTTTCGTAGGTCTGTCACGCAAGTCCAGAAGTGGACTCGTCAAGACAGGGTACCTTACTCTTGCCATTGATTAGTCAGAGGGGAAAAAGTTCAAAATTTAAGTTGCTACAATTTTTCAAGTTTCCACACTTGATTGGGTTATTAAATGAGCCTTTGAATAAGGGGATGATCCTTCACATTTACTAGATTTTGACAATTAAGTGCTGAAAATTTCAAAAAAAAAATCAGCACCGGATGAGATGAATATTTTTTAACATCTTAACTTTACAATGATTTGAAAGTCAATTTAAGTAATGGACTCGCAAGATGTTTGATTCAACAACCTCTTCGAAATTAGGCCTCTCTCCTCTCCCGATTTAAATTTATGTCTAGATCTAGGAGTTTTACTCTCCCTATTTAGATTTAGGTCTAGTTTTAGGAGTTCTTTGTAGGTATTTGATATGTGTTTTTTCAACATATTAATGTTGGTGTCTCTATATGGCGCTAATGATGAGGACATTGAACCTAAACGCGCACTGCAAGTTGTTGCAAATGGAGTGAGGGATCTCGACGTGTGCTCATCATAGAATTTAGTATACCAAACCTTTATGGTGATGCATATTTTCTTGAGAGATGAGAATATGCTTTTACCTGCAGATTGTGCTTTGTAATTTTGCATTTTGGCATTTGCTTTGGTCGATAGTTATAAGAAATTTGCTAGATTTAGAAATATTCTATGTACCTCTGTTATTTTGAGAAATGAATGAAATATTTTTTTAATTAAAAAAAGGGTAATGGGCTCTTGCTTTCACTGCTAATCCCAAGAAGTTCATCAATGTTGATACTTTTTCTCTTCATTCGAGCCAGGAGCTTGTGATGCTCTATGATCGGGGATTCAATTGGAGGAACCTGGCAAGTCAAGGTCAACGTACATAGCAGCAAGGAGGGTGCATCGCCTTTTTTTTTCTCATTCCCCTGATAAGGTCAGTAAAAATGGGTTACTTAATTCACCATATAGAAAAAGTAAGTGATGACGATTAGGTCTTGTCAAATGTTGTTTAAGTCCTGCCAGTATTGATCATAATTTCCATGTCTAGCGAGAAATTAATAATGTTCACTAATCAATTTCGAGTTACTAGCAAATAGCCTTCTAATTATATTTTCAGCGTTTGAAACAGTCAAAACGGAAAGTTTGTTGCTTAAATTTTTATCACTCTATTTTTTGTCTTATCGGGTACCAATTAAAGGATCAATTTCAATATATCAGGCATTATCAAATTGGATTCCCATTAAGTAAAATTTACATCTTCGATAGGAATCAATCGGTCGAATTAAAACCTGAAAATTTGGTAGTGTTTCTCCAATCTTTAAAGTACTTTTCTTTCATTGGCAAAGTAGATAAAGATATAATATGCAAAAGATAGCACTATGTCATCCCGATATGTTCAGTAGAGAGTACATAGGTGTTATAGACCGTACAAGGGGACTATTTAAGGTAACACAATATCCCTACCATCCTATCCTGATCTATAGTATTGATTACAATCAATTGTGATCATAAATAATCATTACAATCAATTGTGATCATAAATAATCAAAGGAAATGTACAATATTAAAAAGAGATATAGAGAGATGCGGCAGATCTCATAAATATTGCTACCATGCCCTAAACTCAAGGTTATATCCGAGAACAGAATAAGAGACGATCTTTAAAGGATGAAATAAAGATGAGAGAATGTTTCGCTCATTAGGTTCTTCAAATACATGGGAAAAGTGCCAAAAAAATCCTAAATCTTTTGTTTTTATGCCAATTTAATCCTAAACATTTTTATATTGTACTAATTCAGTCATTTCTAGCCAATTTTAGCCGGATTTTGCTGATTGGATACCGGCCAAGTGACATAAATAATTTTAATAATATTTTAATGTTTTTGAAAATTTTTTTTAATATTATATATATTTTTAATTTTTTTTCTTCCCTCTTCTTCCTCCGTCGATTGCGGACCTTAGCGATCGGCCGGCGAGGTCGAGGTCAACCTCGCCGGCCACCTTGCTAGTGCCCGTGAGGGTGGCCTCGTGCTAGGCGGGCGCCCTGGCCACCTAGCGCGAGGCCGCCTCGAGGCTTGGGCGGCGAGGGTCGAGCCTCTCCCGACAGATCGCCGCTGTGGGGGAAACCAGGCGAAAATCCGGGGCCGGAGCCACGTGATCGAGGACACCCCCAAGCTCCCGTAAAACCCTAGAGATGACAACAATGAGTGGAGGGAGGAAATTTCTAGGGCGAGATTGGGATTGGGGAACGGAGCGAGGAGAGCTGGCCTGGTGCCGAGCTGGCAAGGCTCGCCCTCGCCGCCCAGCACGAGGCCACCCTTGCGGCCATTGGTGAGGTGGTCGGTTGTCGAGGTCTGGCAATTGGTTGGAGGAAGAAGATGAAAGAAAAAAAGAAAAAAAGAAAAAAAGAAACAGAAAAAATAAAAATAAAAAGAGAAAAAAATTCAAAAATATTAAAATATTATTAAAAATTATCCATGTCAATGCCGATCAGCCACGTCGGTAGGTTGGCGTCCAGTTAGAAAAATCCGGCCAAAATTAGCTAGACAAGACTGAATTGACACAACGTAAAAATGTTTAGGACTAAATCGGCAAAAAAACAAAAAATTTATAATTCTTTTGGCACTTTTCCCTCAAATACATACATACATATATCATGCATTTAATGTACTATTTGAAGCCCGAATGACCCGAATTGGCCCGAAATAAAACTTTATTGCAGGCCTGGTGGGAGGGACAGCTATAAAAAAAAGAAGCTGTGGCACCAAGGTAGGTAAGTGACCAAACGTCGCCTCTTCCTTTCCTAGCAGCGATTACTCCTCTGTACTTTCTCGTCGCGGGTTACTCCTTGTCTTTCTTGTCGTGATCGATCTCGTTAAGAATTGCGACGAGCGCGACTATAAAAGCGTGGTCGATGTTGGGATAGACAGTCACCGCGTAGGTGTCCCTTCCGATCGCCATGCTTTGGATCGTGTGCTTCGTGTGCATCTGCATAGCCATACAATACCAGAACACCGGCCGATGGTTAGCTTTAGTTCGATGATCAACCAAGCTTTTCTCTTCTTTATCCTCACTAATTTGCTTTGCGGTTTTGTTTGGTTAGTCGGAATCGAAGATATGGAAATGGAATGAAGAATGAACAATCTGTATCTGAATCTGCTAATTCGTGTGTAAGTGACAGATGATAATGCTTATGAGCTATCGTTGAATCCATCATCTGAGGATGTTCCAACGTTAGGGTAAGAGAACAACACACCTGGGCAATCATGTAGTTGCTCTCTCCGACATAGATCGAGCAAGATCGGGCCGCCCAGCTTCCTTCAACCCGATAGTCGCAGGTTCTTTCGGATTTGTTGCCCGCTAGGAAGACATGCAGCTTGGTCTTGAGTTGGAACATCGACGACGTTCGAGCGGTAAACACCAGATCATCCGGCTCGGTGCTCTCCCCTCTGAAGACTTGCCATCTCGAATGTGCAGTGATTTTCTGCATACGAAATGGTCGGCGCCGGAGCAAGAGGGTTTCATCAAGATATGAATTATTGCAAACGCACTTGGATAAGAAAAAAAACTATCGAAGAGACTAATCGACGTGCAGAAAACACATGGAATCATGCATCGCATTATCTAGAGAATTGCCATCGTCGTAGTTATCATCTTATTATTCTAGACATGAGAGGGTGATGAGTACGTTTTGTTGGAGATTAATACCATATCATGATAGAAAAGGAAAATGCGTTTCTATTCTCTCATCGGTTGCTTCGTGAGGATGAGTGACAGATCCTGATTTAAGATGAGAACCTTTTGTTTGAAGGTTAGGATCGTGCTCCCAGCCGCGTCGACGAGGGCGCGCTTTGTGTGGATCAAGTTGAACACGCGCTTGACCTTGAAGATTGATAAGATTGATAATATTATTTAATATTATCGGAAGATTAGATTTGAGTATGATTTGATTTTGCTATCGGGAAGATTAGATTAGAGTGGTAGATATGATATGATTTGATTCCGATTATTCCAATTGCAAAGAAATTGATCCAGTCAATCTGTTAGATTAGATATTATCCAGTCAATCTGTTAGATTAGATATTTGAATTATAGAATAAGAAATCTAGTTGTCTTCTTAGTTGTCTTCTTAATATAAATAGCATTATCTATTGTAGAATGATAGTGTGTATTATGAAGAACATTCTTCTCTTGGGAAATTTATCTTTGAATCGTTGTTTTCTTGAATCCTCTTATTTTCTTCATGGTATCAGAGCCTTATACTGAGAGCCAATTTTATTATATTTGTCTTCATCTTTTTCCTTGAGTTCATCTATTCTTCATCTACACAATCATGGCTGAAAACCCAAAATCGAGATACCCATACCCGATACACGTAAATCTCTCAAACTTTGTGACTATCAAACTTTTTGAAGGAAATTTCCTTCTATGGCGTACGCAATTTCTTCACTTCATTAGAAGCCAGGATCTATTGGGTTTCATCAATGGTCAAATTCAACCTCCACCATTGAGAATCTTACGCACGGAAGGGGAAAATTCTGAAGATGTCCTTAATCCGGAGTATCAGCAATGGTATCGTACGGACCAACTTGTGTCATCGTGGATTACTGGATCCGTGTCTGAGGATGTGCTGGGACTCATAATCGGTATTGAATCGGCTTTTGAGGTATGGAATACATTATGTAATCGTTTTACTCAGAGATCTGTGGCCAAAGAATTTGAATTAAGGGGTAAGCTTCAATCTTGTCAAAAGCGTAATAGGCCCTTAACCGAGTATTTACGTGAGTTCAAATTGATTTGTGACCAGTTAACGCGATCGGAAAACCGGTCGATGAAATCACAAAGGTTTCGGTGTTTTAGAGGGTCTCGGAAGTGACTATGAGACGTTTAAGACAACTATGTATTGTCTCAAACCCGAGCCGAGCTACGAAGACGTTATTGCTCAGCTCGAGAGATATGAAGCGCGACATCAAAATTATTTGTCGAATCAAATAAACCCTAATTTGGCACTTACTGGTGAAAAGATTGATCAGTCCAAACTAAGTAGTGAGGCTGATTTGGGTTCATTTAATTCAACATTTGCTTTTGCTGGCCAAAGAAATTTTAACAGGGGTTTTGAAGGAAAGAATGGCAGGTTTAACAATAGAGGAAGAGGCTATGGTTTTCGTGGAAGGAGGTTCGGAAATTATCCAGGAGTAACTTTTGGTGATTCATCTGGTGGTTATCAATCTGGTGGAAATTACAGACCAAATTCACCTTATCAGAATCAAGGCTTTCGACCTTATACAAACACTCCAACTAAGGTTGCTGATTCAAAGGAGTATCTCGCCTTTGTGGGTGATAATTCGCTTCGAACAAACAGTTTTATGTGAATAATACGAAGCTTCAATGTCAGATATGCAAGAGGCCAGGACATGACGCTCTACGTTGCTGGTATCGCTTTGATAATTCTTATCAAAGTGAGTTGATACCAAATGCTTTAGCTGCTTTTCACTTGGAGGATGATCAAGGAGGAGATTGGTTCCCGGATTCTGGGGCAACAAACCATATCACATCATCGACTGGTAATCTCAATTCTTTCTCTCCTTACTACGGTTCAGATAAGGTAATGGTAGGGAATGGAGTTTGTTTGCCCATTACCCATATTGGCTCAACATCATTATCTCTTGAACTACATTCATTTCCTTTAAATGAGGTTTTGGTGGTCCCGGAGATTAAGAAAAACTTAATTTCGGTGTCTAAGTTAACTTGATGATTATCCCCGCTCACTAATCTTTGATAAACTTGGTGTATCTATTAAGGACCATCGATTTGATTCAATAATCAATGGGAAAGAAATGCGGGGGCCTTTACAAGGTAAATCGAGGCACAAACACAGGTGTGGTACTCTCAAAGACAGCAGATCGCCAGTAGTGAAGTCTGGCACCTTCGGCTTGGGCACTCAAACTTTCAAATAATAAAGTTTCTGGAGAGCAACAATCAGATCAAATCTACGAAGGTGACAAAGAGAATATGTGAAAGTTGTCAGGTTGGAAAAAGTAGCAAGTTGCCTTTCAATGTCTCAGAGTCTCTAGCTAGTAAACCACTTGAAAAATCTATTGTGATGTGTGGGGCCTGCCCCAAGTAGAATCTTTTCAGAAGTTTAAATTCTATGTAGTCTTCATAGATAGTTTTTCACGATTCTCATGGGTGTATCCAATGAAGAGAAAGTCTGAGTTCTTTTCCATCTTTATCATGTTCCAAAATCTTGTTGAGAACCAATTTGAAAGTCGAATTAAATCTTTCCAATGTGATGGCGGAGGTGAATTTAATAGCAGCCAGTTTATTAATCATTTGAATGAGAAAGGAATTAAATGCTGGTCTCCGCCCATATACGCCGGAACAGAATGGAAATGCCGAAAGGAAGCATCGGCACATCGTTGAGTTAGGTCTTTCTATGCTCTATCATGCACGAGTACCGTTGATTTATTGGGTTGATGCATTTCGGCTGCCACATTTCTCATCAATCTGCTGCCATCACCAAAGTGTTAGGAATGAGTAGTCCGTTTGGTAAGCTCTTTGGTAAAAAGCCTAACTATGGGTTTCTTCGAGTCTTTGGGTGTGAGTGCTATCCACACCTTAGACCGTATGGTGCAACAAAGTTTGATCCACGCTCATTGCCCTGTGTTTTCTTGGGTATAGTCAAAGACATAAAGGTTATCGATGTCTTTATCCGCCAACGGAAGGAAGGGTATATGTAAGTCGTCACGTGATATTTGATGAGACGAGATTCCCATTTTCGATAAATTGGGGACTGTTTTCCGGGCATTCACGGTTGTATCAGACTTGGTTACGGGGATTAAATTCTTTACTAGACAACGGAACAACAATGAGTGAAGGGAAAATATCACAACATCCGAGCATCGGATTTCTATTTGATGATAACAGCTCTGGACAACAAAATTATGAGCCACCTAATGAGACAAACGTGCAGCAACCACAGTTGGGTTCACAAGAACCATGTATAGACTGTGAAACACATGAAGAAGCAATAGTCTCTGTCTCAAGTGATTTACCAGTTCCATCTACTCAACAGCAATCTACTCACTCGATGCAAACAAGGTTGAAATCAGGAATAAGGAAGCCCAATCCGAAGTATGTTCTCTCCATAGCCCGTGAGATTCCAAAGGAGCCGAAAACAGTTAAAGGAGCACTAAGTCATCCGGGTTGGAGGAAAGCTATGATAGATGAATTGGAGGCTCTCAAATTAAATCAAACATGGGAGCTAGTACCAAGATCTTCAGATATGAATATCGTCGGATGTAAGTGGGTGTTCAAAGCCAAATTGGATGCAGAAGGAAACCTTAATAAACTGAAAGCACGATTAGTGGCGAAGGGGTACCATCAAGAGGAAGGTGTTGATTTCGCCGAAACTTTCAGTCTGTGGTTAAACAGCAACCATGAGAATTGTTCTCTCCGTGGCAATTGTTAAAGGATGGTTTATCCATCAGCTAGATGTGAAGAACGCGTTTCTTCACGGGTCATTAAATGAGACAGTGTTTATGGAACAACCACCCAGGCTTTGTGAGTTCTACGATGCCTAACTCGGTTTGTTTACTCAAGAAGGCATTATATTGCTTAAAACAAGCTCCGCGAGCTTGGTTTGAAAAATTCAGCAATTTTTTGTTGGAATGGGGATTTCATTGCAGCTCTACTGATCCGTCGTTATTTGTTCTTCACACGGGTCAGACACCCCGGTATTATTATTATACGTTGATGATATTGTTTTGACCGGCGGTTCATCATCTCTACTTGGGAATTAATAGAAGCTTTAAGCAGAAATTTTTCTATGAAAGATCTCGGACGACTTCACTATTTTTCTCGGTATTGAAGCCAAGTTTATGGTCCGAATCTATTTTTAACCCAATCTAAATATGCTGGTGATTTGTTGCATAAGGCGGAAATGCAAGATAGTAAGCCGATTGAGACCCCATTGCCTATCAAAACTCATCCAACGGTACAAGACATGGAACCTTTTCATGATCCTCACTCTTTTCGAAGTCTTGTGGGTGGATTACAATATCTCACAATTACAAGGCCGGACATCTCTTATTCAGTGAATCATATCTGTCAGAAAATGCATTCTCCTACAAATGGTGATTTCAAACTGTTAAAACGGGTGTTGCGATATGTAAAAGGAACTCAACAATTGGGGCTTTATCTTCACTCTAAAAGCGCACTAAATTTATATGGGTATGCAGACTCTGATTGGGCTGGCTATTCTGAGACTCGGAGGTCAACAACCGGGTTTTGCACTTTTTTGGGATCAAATATCATTTCATGGTCCGCAAAAAGGCAAGCGACAGTGTCAAGATCATCAACGGAGGCTGAATATAGGGCCTTGGCTTCGCCAATGCCGGATATTACATGGGTCTCTTTTGTATTGAGAGATTTGGGTATTCCGCTCAAGGGGCCGACTTTGCTTTATAGTGATAATCACTCAGCCATTTCATTGACAGCAAATCCAGTCCTTCATGCAAGGACAAAGCATGTGGAGATTGATTTTCATTTCGTTCGAGAGAGAGTCGCTCTCAAGTTACTTGAAGTCCGCTATGTTCCTGCTACTCATCAACTTGCCGACATATTTACAAAAGCTTTACCGCGCTTTGATCATTGGGAGGCTACGATACAAAGCGGGACTAGGTTTTCCACTAATCCTAGTTTGAGGGAGGCTGATAAGATTGATAATATTATTTAATATTATCGGAAGATTATATTTGAGTATGATTTGATTTTGCTATCGGGAAGATTAGATTAGAGTGGTAGATATGATATGATTTGATTCCGATTATTCCAATTGCAAAGAAATTGATCCGAGTCAATGCTTAGATTAGATATTATCCAATCAATCTGTTAGATTAGATATTTGAATTATAGAATAAGAAATCTAGTTGTCTTCTTAGTTGTCTTCTTAATATAAATAGCTTTATGTATTGTAGAATGATAGAATGTATTATGGCTTTGAGTGAATAACATTTTCTCTTGGGAAATTTATCTTTGAATCGTTGTTTTCTTGAATCCTCTTATTTTCTTCAAAGATCTCGTTGCCGGAGGAGTCGGCGACGGTGAAGTTCCCCTCAGTGATCGAGATGAGCTTCCTCACCATCCCGAGGTCGATCGGGAAAGGGGCGCAATACTGGGGCCCGACGACGGGGGCAGGGGGCGGCGGCGGGGGTTGGAGCGGCGGTGTGGCCATGGCGAGCTGGCGAGGGCATGAGAGGGAGGTGGGGGTTGCAAATGAGAGGGGGGTTGATCGCATGCTGTTTATGAAGATGGTTAAGGCAGGCTCGGACGTTAATTTTACGAACAAGCACCAGCTAGCCAACGAGCGGATGGTTAACGACAGGACATGGACAGTTAGATCGCCTATCGATCCCTCTCTCACTTTCAATTTAGATCGCCTCTGGCCTCGTCGCTCCCTCTTTCACTCTTGTTCCCGATCACCTCTGGCCTCCGACCTTGTTGCTCTCTCTCAGGTCTCACGCCTCTTCCAAATTGTGACATTTTGACTAGTTCCATGAACCCACCCAAGAACTAGTTTGGAATGACGGTCCGTTTTTCCGGATGGATCTATGAGACTAACGGGTGGTTCTCGGTTCTAAATTTGGAACCGATCCTTAGTGTGTGGTTCCTAATTCATTGTAGCACTGCCCATCTTGGAATTAATCATCCCTAATAAGAAGTTATAAAACTTTGAAAAGAAAAATGTAATCGAGTTGAAATTTATCAAATTGGTCCACACTGTCATTTCATTAATTGCCCATTCAATTTTGTGCATTCGAATTTTTAGAATATGAGAATAACATAACCATGAAATATGTTAATAATCCCAAAGCTTCCTAAACTCGTATTTTGACTCATTTCAGGCATATAGGAGTTGCTAAATTTGAAAAATTCTTTCTTTTAGAGAGAAATTTGTCAGTGGCCCTAATGTTCTATTTCGAGCATCATGGTATGATAGGTTGGCTAGCCAGTGAGCTCGAATCTTTATTTAAAACAAAATTGGCCATTTCCGGTTTTTATTTGAGCCAAGATCTATTTAGGCACTCTTTAATAAAAAAAAAATATTTACATTTTAGACTTTTATTTGAAATTTTCTCTACTAATAATGTGAACTCCACATATGCCTAAAGGGAAAGCAATAGTTTCGTCAACTCATTTAGAAAACATTTTCTTATAAAATGATTGCTTATATCGTTAAAATAATTAGTGAAATTTCTTTTTTGTTATGAAGAATAATTTATGTCTAAAATTTAGTTCATAAAACAATTTTAGACATAAATTATCATCGACAACGATAACTTTTTTCCATTAACTAATTATTTCATGCAATACAAATGATCATATTTTTTAGAAATTATTTTTCAAATCATTTATTTTTCATAAAATAAATGGAATTTAAAAGAAATCGTGACACGAGAAGTGGAAGAATTATCTTAATCCTCTTAGTTGAATTTGGCAAAAATAATAACGAGACATTATAAATGGCGCCGCGGGCGACCTCGTTTGTGGAAAGAAAAAGTGTCAGCTCGTTTCCCTGGACGAAGCGCCTCGACTCTTGTCTATCGACATCGATCGACGACCATCTTACGGCTTAGACGGCATTCGCGTTGTCGTTAATCTTGTTCTTGGCGGACCCATGTTGATAGAAAATGTTGTCATGAAGCTTCCCATTTGCGGGTTCCTGACAATGTTTGTTCTTTCATAAACATTTGCCCAGAAAAGTTGTCATGGTCATAGTCTAAGGTGATGCTTCAAATGAGCGGGCTTTGGTTGGTCTCTGTACAATCTTGAATTGATGCAGATAGATTGACTGTTTATGGTTAATGGGCAAAGATTGTTTGACCCATTAAGCAGTAAATGGAGCACGCGGGTCGTTGCTGATGATTGGCTAATGATTGCCTTCTTGATGTTCGACGGAATGCCTGAATGAATTACAGGTGAATTCGGGCCTACATGGTGGTAGAGCAGCTGCTGTTTGGGAAGATTTAAAGTCAGTTGTTCCGAGGCTGTTCGGTCCGGATTTCATTATGAAGAGGCTGTCTTCTCTAAAGGGCGCGAACCAATTTTTGAGGAGGAACAGGAGGTGGCCATTGTCTCCATACAAAACCAAGTGGCACCAAACTTTCTCTGAAGAACAAGCCATGCGAACTCTAAGAGATGCAGTCAGAACCACCGTAGAGCCATTGTGTCACCGCAGTAATAAACATCTCCCGCAAAATCCTACCGAACCCAATCTTGTTAGCACTCTGGTAGACTCATTTAGTGCTTACAACTGTGAACCAACCCCAAATGCCTACCACTTTGTCATCCAGAGTCTATGTGAAATCTCACAGTTCCACCTGATTCCACCAGTCCTCGATCACATTCAAAGGGTTGAGAAATTCGAAACTCCCGAGTACATTTTCAGCGATCTTATCAAGTTCTATGGCGATTTTAGCAAAATTGAAGACGCCGTTGGTTTGTTTCTTGATATACCCAAGTTCAGGTGTGTCCCTACTGTCTGCTCACTGAATGCTCTACTGTCAGTACTTTGTTATAGCAGAGATCACTTGAAGATGGTGCCTCAGATTTTGCTGAAGAGTCAACAGATGAATATCAGGATAGATGAATCGACTTTTAGAATAATGATTGGTGCACTTTGTCGGTTGAGGAAGGTGAATTTTGCTATTGACATATTGAATACACTGATAAGTGATGGATTCACAGTTGATGGGAGAATCTGCTCGTTGATACTTTCGTCATTCTGTGGACAGAGGAACTTTTCTAGTGTTGAGGTTTTGGGCCTTATGGAAGAATTGAGGAAAATGGGTTTTTCCCCTGGGCTAATAGACTATGCGAATGTGATAAAGTATTTGGTGAAGAATAGAAGAGTTAATGATGCTTTGGATGTCTTGAATCAGACGAAGGTCGGTGGGATTAAACCTGATACTGTTTGCTACACAATGGTTTTAAGTGGGGTCATTGCCGAGGATGATTATGAGAAGGCAGAGGAGTTATTTGATGAAATGCTTGTTCTGGGTTTGGTCCCTGATGTGTATACCTACAACGTGTATATAGATGGTTTGTGTAAGCAGAATAAACTTGAAGCAGCCGTCGAAATGGTAGCTTGCATGAAAGAACTTGGCTGCAGACCTAATGATGCTACTTATGTCACGATAGTTGAGAGATCATGTCAAATTGGGGAGCTGAATAGGGCAAGGCAGCTTGTGAGAGAAATAGGAGTGAAGAGTTTGGGGCTAATGTTAAAGTTATATATGCCTCTGCTGGAAGGATTCAGTGGTAGTGGTAAAATTACTGAAGCTTGTGATTTAGTGGATGAATTGTTGGTTAAGAGTTCACAATTTGAATGTTTTACAGTTGATGCAGTAGTATGTAGTTTGTGCAAGAGAAGATTATTCTCAAAAGTGCCAGAATTACTTGAGGCGATTGTCAGGAAGGGTATCATTCCAGGAGCCATGACTTGGGAAGCACTTATTAATGACTGCGGATCTGAAATCAAATCGTTGGAGAGTAGTCTAATTGAGTTGATAAATTCTATCCAAGTTGAATGAAGTGCACTTGCTTTTGCTGTATGGCAACCTTGTTGGAAACCCAGTTCGTAGAATATTTAGAATGCATGAAGAAGGCAAGCTGTAGATGATATGATACCCTGTAGATGAACGCCTACTTGGCGAACAATGTGGCAGTCCGAAACTCTCTTTCCACCGATTGAGGAGGTAATTGACTCCCGCTGATCTGCTATTTGATTGGTGGTTGTGTGTTTGCTCATGGAATTGCATTTGAACCTTTTGCATTTGTCACTGGCATGTCTCTTTCCTTATTGAGATTCATATGTGCTTCTGCATGGCATGATATGGTAGAAGGATTGAAATTGATGAAGTGCACCCTTCACTGCTTTTGGGTCAGTATTTGGAGCTTAACTATCAATTGTCCGGAAGAGGACAATATTAAGTCTTCAACAAATAGTTTTGTGGTATTATGAACTAAATACATGTTATGCAGTGAAGCCTGAAATTTTCTAATTTGAAAAGATAGTGAAATTTCTCATAATCTTATCAGTCTGAAATTGTCTGTGAGGCGAATTACTTGGCCAAACTTGCATCAACATGAGTATCTTCCGTTATATTCCAAGTTCATTCAGGAATTATTGGGCCATTAACTATTAGAGTCCTTGGGTTGATCCACTTGCTTTAAGAGCTAGGCTCTCGGTTCAAGCCTCAGTGTCCACTTCTATTTTTACTCAGTCCATGAATAATCATAGTCAAATAATCCATAAATTTGACATTTGCTGGCTTGTATCTCAATTTATTGACTCTACAGATTTGAATCGTTCCTTTCAATTGGTGGATGAACTAAAATATTCTCAGAGGTTTCACTCATCTATGCAAGAGTTTCTAAATGTAGTTAAACCATCTTATACAGTATATAGTGGCAAAAAGCAACTAACACTCACTTCCTGAGCTCCAAATATCATGAATGCATTAAGTCTGCAAGCTCCTATCTATGAAAGTATTTTTCCTTGGGAATTTAGAATCGTCGATTTCTTCTGCGTTATACACTGTTATTCGGCTTTGGGCAAATCGTTCTTTCTTTCCTAGGACATTTCTGATGTTCTTAAATTTTTATTTTGACAAAATCCTTTATTTCCTATCCAAAAAAATCTATTAAAGTACTTCCAATTGTTCTATAATTGGACTTTCTGGGTCTTCATTTTGCAGAATACGCATTTGGTTGCAGGCATCAGTAACGAGTTTTCATCAATTCTCATTAGTGATGAAATTTATAAGATGAGTGATCTGACTACTTCTAAACAGTCTCTACACCCTCCATAAAGCTGCTCCTCAGGTCACAGCGGTGATAAATACAAGGTTCAGAATGTCGGGAAGGAAAATGCACTCAAGAATTTCTCTTGGTGCCTGGAGTACTCTGCAATGTGATTTGTCTGCAACATCAAAGTGATAATTTAATCTTCATAAAGTTGTCTGAGGATCAAATAAAGGATATCTACTGCATTTTGCACTTTTACTGTTGAAAGGGCCTTTCTAATTCATACTTGAAAGGTGTAAGATCATTCAACTGAACTCTGTCATTCCATTTGGGTTTTGGTGGGTGCTTTCTTGGATTGATCTTTCTAAACCTTTGGCAAGACATTAAATGCTCGTTATGAAACACGGTGGCTTGTTTATTCTTGAAGACTTTGAGTCTGACTGCACGGTCAGGGATGACATGGTATCATGTCTTGGAATGTGAATGCAATGTTAGGGATATCGTCGACATCTGTATTAGTGTAGGTGGTTAGCAGATGGGATCAGGTGGTTGGGGCATACATTTAATTAGATTTTAGAGGTTATTTTCTAGGTCTTACATGCATGTCCCTTCTTGTACAGTTGTACCCGAAGTCAATGCAATATATATATTGGCCAAAGAAAGTAAATTAATCCGTCAGTGTTTCTCTTTATGTTGTGTACATGTTGAGGACTGCTAATTTATCATCACCTGACACCTTCCTTGTTCTCGAAGCTTCCTAAACTCGTTATTGATCGACCGATTTAGTCATGCGCGTTTCACCTTATATTGCGTGTGATATGTATGTATGTGGACATTTTCTCTCTTAACACTTCCTCTGCCTCATATTGCTCGTGATCTGTATGTGTGTGGACATTTTATCTCTTAATACTTCCTCTAACGTAAAGCTAATAGGAGGAAATGCTGACATGCGCTGTGTAGGTAAAGGAATGATTGGAATTCGGTGACATTGAGCTACCTATTCCATTGTGTCGTTTCCTGCAAGGCTGTTGCCTATGGCAACAGCTGCCTAAAGGATGCGAAGGCGGCATGGATGAGTGAAAGAAAGATTGAATCCGAACATGCGAAGGGAAGAGCGAAGAATCTAGAGATCAATTCCCGGAGCTCTTAGGCAAAATGTCAACGTCCTTATACTTCGAATCTGTTGCCGCATATCACTGACATATGACTAAGAATCATTAGTGAAGGATCGATTTAACGCCCTTCTCAAGTTTTCTATATTTGTGCAAGTGAGATGGTAGTTTTCTTGATATCCGAACATTGGTTGGTAGGTACCAATTTTGCAAGAAGACCCCATTAGTTTTTATATAAATTCTCCAGCCTTAAAAGCAACGTCAATCGGTCGCCTTCTATTATGTCCTTGCGGCTTAATTATCTCTTGACAATGCATCCACCATGATGACTTCACACGTGTAGCCACTAACGCCCTCAAAACAATCGGACGTTATTAGCATCTCAGCGTGACGTCTGCGCTTACGCATTTTCTATGTGACAATTCTGATCTCTCAAATATAGGATATCCGACCTTTTGGCTCGACGAATCCTTCCGGATGTTACAAATTGATCCCATCTATGTATATAAAGAGAGATTGTTCAATAGAATGCCAAAGAAATAGCCTAAATAGAAAGGATAATACTCTCTCTCAAGCGCTATACTTTGAAAAGCACCATTTTGATATTCAATCTATGGATCCACTTTGATAAGAAACTTGGATGATCTCTGTTACAACCTATCTTGAGCGCCCACTATAAGTTGTCAGATGATACTTAGCAAGCACAGTGTGGTTGGGTCTTGATTTTAATCGATTCAATGTTCGTGGGGGTACGTTGCCGACTATGTTTAGAGGCAAATTATAATAATGGATGCGCTTACAGGAAGAAACGAAGTTAGGTCAGCCTGGACATTGGAGGGGTTTTCAATTTCTAAAGTTTTGGGATGATAATGATTCTCTAGTTTTCCCCCATTAACTCCATAAGGGCATTAGCATCTGTTGAAGTAAAGAACAGAAGTCTCAAACAAAAGGAAAGCAATGCATTATGTATTTCAAGTATACCTATTTGTCAACATTTTTTCCAGTACCTAAGATGGGATTTACGAGGGAAATGTATAACGTCGTATAGCCACGTGAACAAAGTAGCTGGAGACAGAAGCATTATGAAGGAACTCGTGCTCTGATATCACGAAAAGAAACCATTTGTCGGCAAAACAAGCCCATAACAAAAAAAACACATGTATCAGCAACTTCTTGAAGCTTGAACATGAATGTTCTGGCCGCTTCAAGATCTTTACACTCTTTATTTGCCATGGTCCAATCCACCCAAAACCATGGATTCTTACTAAAATAATAAATAAAAAACTAAAACTCATAGAATAATATCCTCTTTTGTGATCACGAACTCTTTTTGCCGGCTTTGAAGAAATGCTTGGACAAGGTCGATCATGGACAAAGCTATGACCTTCCAACAGGTCCCGGATACTCCTACTAATAGGAGGATGCAACAATGCTGGAACCTTAGCCCTTCTATCTTCTCAGGTTGAGCTTTGGATTGCCTTAGTTTCTTTTCTTTGGGCTGAGGTTTATTAGCCCCTCTTTTCATTTGGGTTACCATAACGCCCTTGCACTCCTATTGATATTTCCTAATGTCACCATAAGTGCAAGTCATTATGTTGGTGTCGGGTCCCCCTTTTTTGTATAATTCCGATTTGGGTTAGAGTTAATACATATCTTACTTTTACCAAAAAAATAAAAATAAAACTCATATAGATTAAAAATAAGACCTGAGAAGAAAAAGGTGTACAAAGTGGCCACTACAAGAAGAATCTCAGGCGATCATTCTTTTGGCGTGCAGAGTGTAATAAGTGTTTTGCTCAGTCAATAACTCAGTAAGCAAGAGCTTTACAAGTGCTGAAAATGGCAATTTTCAGGTTCTATATACGAGAAAGGATGTATAAAATAGCCCCAATTCATTGAAGAATGGAGTACAGGAGACAGAGAGGGAAGCAATATTTTCAGATGTCCTACTGATAAATCCCAATTCCCAAATAAAAAGAAAAGGATTGAAGATCTTATCCAGTCTAAGAACCTCCGCTGCTTTTGATAGCTTAATCCTTTAAATAATCTCATAGTTAATCAGCAATTCGTGCAATAAAATACCTACTTAAAGAAACATACGTAATACATACGTTGATATTTACCTACAGTAATGTACCGTATGCTTTTGTCAAACATTAAATCTACAGTAAATTGATGGCTCCAAATTAGTCTAAGGCTTCCTTTTTATCCATAGATGCCATATGCCCAGCTTTCGCACATTAGAATGAATTAGATATTCATCTCTCTTATCAAGTCAAAGCGGGTCATTCACACCTTTTTGTACGAATTGTGTATATGAATATCCCGATTCCTCATACATACATTATACGTATGTCTTTTTGTGTATATGTGGTGCGTTGGGGGGGGAGAGAGAGAGAGACAGAGAGAGAGACAGAGAGAGAGAATAAACAACTCACCAAGCATTCCGGAGGTAATGCTAAGAGAAGTTTTCATGGATGATTTTAGAGGTGGGCTGGTCATGATGGGGAAGAAGGGCACATGAAGAACCCACTCATGGTTCACCAGACTTGGAGCCATCGATGATACAAGAAACCCTTCATGGTTCAGCCAATTTCTTGGTTTCTCTCCAGGTACGTACGGCATGAGTCGGTAATGCACGTGCCCTGCTTCTCCATCGTGCTCTTCGCACACCTTCTCACCTACGCACGCGAGAGAGACAGAGCGAGGGATCTTGTCCATCGTGCTCTTTGCACACCTTCTCAAATTTCTCTGAGAGAGAGAGAGAGAGAGAGAGAGAGAGAGAGAGAGGAGTGAATAACAATGTTGGTACTGCTTTGGCCTCACGAATATATAGCAAAGAGAAGGATGAGGCAGGTAATATGTGAGATTTAGTCCAATAAATGATGATA
Organism: Eucalyptus grandis; assembly: GCF_016545825.1. Lineage (NCBI taxonomy): Eukaryota > Viridiplantae > Streptophyta > Magnoliopsida > Myrtales > Myrtaceae > Eucalyptus > Eucalyptus grandis. Next base: position 17,694,448 of record NC_052612.1, read on the forward strand.
ATACCACATCAAAAGCCAATGAGATTTCATTAGGTTTAAGAGAAAAAAAAAACGCAAACCCTAATTAATTTTGGAAATAAGAATTGGTCTCATCTCGTAATTTTAATGAAACCATTGTTATGTTAATGTTTTTTTTTTCTTCTTTTTGGTAGAAAGCATACAACTTGAGGAATGTACCGATCAAAGCTTTTGTTGGATCGTGGGACCGTTGACGTTTGTCGCAGAATTAGAGCGGACCACACGTATTCCCCATTCCTATTGTTTTCCCTTTTGGTCCAACGAAGGGCTCCGGAAATCATTTCCAGGAACCTTCGCCTTTTTACTTTCTTTTTTATTAATTTAGGGAAGAATTAGAAGGAAAACTTGGACTAAAAGTTCCTGAAGTTTGATTTCTTTTTCTTTGTTTCATTTCTCCCGTTCAAAAGATGATATCTGGAGTAGGTTTTTCAATCTCCAAATTTTCGTGTTTTTTCAATTAAAATTACCCAACCCTCATTCATATTATTGCAGTTCCACCTTCGAATTGAGACATCGGCTTTGATTTGGTTTGGTAGAGAGAGAGAGAGAGAGAGAGAGAGAGAGAGAGAGAGATATGGAGGCGGCTCGACGGCATCATTGCAGTTGGAGGTCTGCTGCAAGGTTCATGGGGGTGTCGGCGGCGAGCTACAACGGTGAAGAGCCAGCGGTCGACAAGGAGGGAGGGGGCAGAAAGAGAGCACAGGGGAGGGAGAAATGGAGGTTTTTTTTTCCCCTATGTGAGTGTTGAATTACCATGTGACATGACTTCGATTGTGGGTGGAGTGGTGATATCCGATGTGAATGCTTGTTAGGAACAACACTCCCTCTCCCGTCTAAAAATTGTTATATCCATACTTAGTGTTAATATGAATTGAAAAGAAATACCAATTATATTAGAGTCAAATTCAGAGAATGAATCCAAAACATTATGCCTTTTTGCGTCTTTAAGTAGGCAAATAGCAAGGGGAACACGTACGATGTCGAATTCAAAGGGAATATGTTTATCATATACAAATATTATCGTTTTCCTCACTCGACACCTAAGTTTGAATCATTGCGCTTGCGCATTTTCTTCTTGACACCTGCATCCCTCACACTCTTGGGAGGCAGCGAGCTACAACAGTGAAGACCTGTCGGTCGACTACGTAAATGAGAGGGAGGGAGGAAGCAGAAAGAGAGCACGAGGGAGGGAGACATGGAGGATTAATTTCTGTTTTCCCCTTGATGGGTTTTAAAGTACCACGTGAGGTGAATTTGATTGTGTATGGAGTGGTGTATCTGGTGGGGATGGTTGTTGGGAGCAACACCCCCTCTCCCATCTAAAATTTGGTATAGCCGTACTTAGTGTTAACGTGCATAAAAAGGAAATGCCGATTATATTCAAGTCAAAACTCAAAGAATGAATCAAAAACATTATGCCTTTCTGCTTTTTTGATTAGGTAAAAGCTAGAGGAACATGCACCATGGCGAGTTCCAAGGGAATATGTTTATCATATACAAATATGATTGTTTTCCTCACTCCACACCTAAGTTCGAATCATCGTGCTTGGGTACTTTCCTCATGGCACCTCTAATCCTCAAACTCTTGGAAAGGGCCTACAGCTTATGGATCTTTATTCTTTGTTAAATTATAAGAGCTGAGCTGAGATCTTCTGGCCAAAGGGGAGGTCAACCTTCCCACGAAAATAACAATAGAGCAAAGAAAAGCCACATACATTGGCAAATATAAGATTAATCTGACTTCCATGGTCAGATTCCTTTCGGCTAGAGAATGACTGGTGCGTCTTTGCTCATGATACCATTCGCGACCAAAACACACATGTAAAAGCTATTCTTAGGTCAAAGCTGGCTACAAAAGAATCGGTTGATTAAACATAGTGGAATTGGGAACCTTTGTTTTCACATGAAAATGTTATAATTTGGGCTGCTTTACTTTGGAATCAAGTTCTCTCTCTCTCTCTCTTCGTGTGTTTGTCAAACACGTTCCAACAAGAACAAGAGCAGACTCAACATTCTAGGGAAGTATACCTTCGGGAATAAGAAATCAATGATGACGAGATTGACCAATATCAGCAAAGAAATGGTTGTAGAATCCTGCGGAGGAGGGGAGTTTTCAAATGGGTCAACATTAGACAACTTGCATGGCCAAAAATATCAGAAGCAGCAGAAGAGAAAAATGAAACATAAACCACTTGTATCATCGTCCCGTCCAAATCCCAGTCTGCGTCGAAGGCTGCCGATCGCCACAGAACATGCGTGATACTTGAATGTCCTGTCTCGAGAAGTTGCTATCCACGCTCTTGCGAACAAATTAATGACTGTTACAGTCAAAAAGAAAAAGAGGGGGAGAAGAAAAAGAGAATGCTACGAGATATTGGACAGATTTGCGCGTGTTCAGTGCTTTATTTGCGAGGCCTACGAGGATACTGCCAATTCCTTGATTTATAATTTTATATCTTGCAAGATCGTATATGTTTTTTGATTTTACTATAGCTAAATAAAGTTCGATTTCTGGGAAAAGCATCTGGAGCAGGAGATGTGAGTGAAGACATTACCGTCTGAGGAAAATATACAGGGAGAATATCAAAAAGACAAAAAGGAAAAGACTTTTCACCCATGGAGAAATAAACAGAAAGAGGTAAATCCGACCCATTTTGTCTTGACAATAAACAAATTGATTTTGTGATTTTTCAAGATTTTCTAGAGGGAAGTAGGTAAGAGTATCTTGAAGTTCAAATTAATTTCCATCAGGATGCCCCTAATGAATTCAATTATCAAGCATTCTAAAGTGCATGATCAAGTCTTTTCGAACAGGATAAAGAGTTTTAAGAATTACGAAATTTATTTATTTCTTATTTTTTTTTTTTAGGTTACTCGTTTGTTAGTGTTACCATTTAGATATTGGAGACTTAGCATGATGGAATTTCTTATTAATCTATCTATTTCCCATTTTCAAATTAGAATTTCATGAGGAATTTTTCAGATATCCATTATGTTTCTATTCTTTGATTAATTAATGAAAATATCTAGATTCTATCAAGCATGTTGGTACACACTTTAGGTGTGCATTTGCCAGTATACTCATTTCTACCCTTTAAGCATCGCCTCACTTGCACTCATCTTTTCCGGTCTACGCCATTGACATCGTGGTCCTATCCGCCGACGTTGTCCTGTCTTGTCTTAGCTCCATCTGATAAAGAGGCTTCTTGACGTCGACGCAACTATACTGAAGAGTTTCTGGAGCATCAGAAAATCAAATTGTGATTCCGCACCAAGAATTCACCTAACCTTTTAGCAAACGGACAATAGCTTTCGATGCAAGTGAACTTACAGGACTCGTAAGACCTATTCGGAAAATTCGTTCTATACAGTATGCTATATCCAAACCAAGGGACTTTTCTATTGTTGTTGCGAAGCTTAAAATCTACCATTGGGACACCTTTTCATTTTTAGGTGAATTTTTTTGCACTATTGTAGCCCATTTAGTAATATTCTGAATTCCTTTGTCGCTTAAGGTTAATTTCGGGTAGCCTAGGGTTTATAGAGTATTTATTTGATCTTGTCGATAAACCAAACAGCGGTGATCCTTATTTTACATAATACATTGAGAATTAGTTTTTATAAAATTTCACCGGTTAAGAATTTTAGGTCCTTGTGGCTGTATGCGATGTGAATAATTCACGTCTTTCAATTGCTCGAATGTTTTCTATCTTACAACAACCTTAAAAAGTTCAAATCATGAAATCATTTCTATTTCCAATTTATGTGTATAAAGTCCTCATATTATTTACTTAAATCGAATTTATTGTAATTTTTTACAAAATATTTCTATCAATTTCTTTTCTTCAAGTATTTCTTAATAGGGCGGTTTTACTTGATCTTTCAAAACGCTGCTTTCTTTGCATACACGCGACGTGTGTGCATGCATGCTAATATATGGGGAGATTACGAGATGGAAAGGATTGAAAATCTTAACACCTTATCTCAATTATTCATAGGGTTAATATCACGAAATATCCTAAACTGATATACATGTGACAAATTTACTCAAAATTAATTTTTTTGATCACAAAAAATCCTAAACTAGTATATATATGATTAATTTACTCTTCGTTAGGTTCCATTAAATTTGATCAATATCATAAAAAACCACAATGGTACACATATGACAAACGGAGGATAAAACCTCAAACTAGTATACTTGTCACTGTGTAATGAAAGGCAAATTTATTATAGGTGTACTGATTTGAAGCATTTTATGATTAAAAATTTAATTTGAGATAAATTTGTCATAAATGTATTAGTTTGAAGTTTTTCGTAATATCAACCCTTATTCCTAAAACCAACTTTTTATGTAGGATACATGGATGAGGTGATTGAATAGTTTTAAAATTTGCTATGAAAATGTAATTAAATTTTAACTTTTTAAAAAAGTGTAATCAAATTTTAAAATTTATCAAATTAATCCAACAAAGTATTTTTGTTGATAGCACATTTTTTTTATATAAAAATGTTGAGGATATAATTGCTAATTTTTGAAAGTTTTAATTTTTAATTGTACTTTCATAATAAGTTTTAGAATTTTTAGTGTACTCAATAATTATTTTCCTTATTTTTCTTTGAATATTAAGGTTAAAAATTCTTTTTTGATTTTAAAGTGGTCCGGAGATCTTTAAGATCGTACTCAATGTCGTTTTTACTAGACCCACCTCCTCTTTCGATGGGGTTTCCCGGGTCCCCTTTTGCAACGTCCACTTCCCCGACCACAGTGAAGGGACCTTTAATGCTTGTCATGTCTTAAAACAGGGAACGAATAGGGTCTGGTCTTTTGTAATCTCCAAGAAATTTTTTTAAGTTATGTTAAGGATGAAAGTTTCAAGAATTATTAAAAAAAAAAAAATGAATGTGTGGCCAAGATTTTCCCTCAAGTCAATCCATCACGAAAGCACCCAGCCCCAGATAAGTTTTACATAACGTAAAAACATAATTAGCCATTAAACAAGTGTGTTCGAAATGCTAAAATTTGTAATGAAAGAGCAATTAAATCTTAAAATTTTTAAAAAGTATAATTAAATCTTAAAACTTGTCACGAACGTATAATTGAATCTTAAGTTTTTTAAAAAGTACGATCAAATCATAAATTTGGTCAAATTGATTCAATTAAGTTATTTCAATGATTACATTTTTGAAAATTTCAGTATTCAACTGGACCTTTATGATAAGTTATAAGATTTGATTATATTTTTAAAAATTTAGAATTCAAATATACTGTAGTACTTTTAGTGCACTTATTTTTAATTTTAATACTAAGTGAATATGCTGTTTCTTATAATAATTTCTGAAATACGATGACAATTATTCGTCTAGGGATCTTATGCAAGTATTATGCCTCCGGGTGCTGCTCATACAACGTCGACCCAAAATTATTTGACAAGATCTCTATGGGTTGCCAGCCTGCCCTGCCGGAGTGTCATAGAGAATTCGGCCAGTGAGCTCCGAATTAGAGTTGGACCTAGCTACTTTTCGAGTGTTCTTGTCGCCCCCTTGTTCTTGTGACCCGTGGCAACCGATTGATAGGCCGTCTCCCCACGGTAGACACACATCTAATTACTAGCCATATATTTCAAATCGAATTTCAAAATCACTATCATTAGGTACTCTAGACAACATGGTGCCGGCCATGCACGCCCGTCGTTCTCTGAGAACCTGAGCCACGTTTCCCGATTACGCTTGTCACTTGGCCTCATCTCATGTTTCATTTGACTTTATTAACTTTAATTTCTGGTCTTGGGAAATTTATATTTTGCATCTTATTTTTCTCGTGATTGGATATCTACTCACATCTCTCGTCAAAATGATCTTCGTCCACTTATTCACCAAACTGTCATTTTCATTTCCAAATTGCTCGCTCGCTCCTCCCATGGGTACTCTGAAGCTCTAATATCCCTCCCCGTTTCCTCCTCCTCCTCCCTCTTCCCCACACCTTTCAGTCGCCGTCACCGGTGCTTTCCTCAAGCTGAGCCGTCATTTCCGGTAGTTCATTCCTGTAGAACACCCTCTAGCCTCATCTAGATAACGTGGACCTTGAATCGATTAGGTGGTGGTGCGTAAGTTTTATTTTGTAAGCTGTCCTTCTTTTTTCATTGTTTACTATAAAATAATATATATAAAAAAACGGTTCAAAGTAAAAATTGAACGATGGGGAGTGAGCAAAAGCAAATTAGGAACAAGTGAGGCTCGTGAGTCTTGAACTAGCGAGGGCGAGCCGCAAGCAAGCAAGGACGAGAATGAGTCACGAGAAAGAGAGAGAGAGAGTCGTGAAGTGTTTGAGTGAGGTTGGAGAGAACAGAGAAAAAGAGAAATATAGAGAAAAAGATATGAATAGCAATAGTAGGACTTTTGAGCATTGTGAAACTGGTTCCAAATTTGGTTTGATCATTCTGGTTTTCAAGTAATTTTTCACTCAAAACTAGGAATTGCTCCAGTTCCTATCAATTCCAAAAATTTGAGAAGAACTAGACTAGTTCCAATGGAAACAGATAACTGAACTGTTTTTCAGGGTGGATAATTGAACTGTTTTTCAGGGTGATTCGATCCGATTTTTGATTAGAACCAATTCGGTCATATAGACCTACTCTTCCCCCACTTGATAGCTCTGTAAGCTGCCTTTGTAACACAAATTGATATCCATATGATCTGTATGAGTGGTGGATTCCAACAGTCCTGGTACTCCGCATGAGTATTATATAAAGATAGTGCATGTACGATATTTATTTGAAGATCTTCCGCGTTTGCGCGCACGAGAGATGGGGAAGAGATGAAAACAACTTATGAATAGACATCCACATTCTGTCTCTCTCCTAGAGATTGACGAAATCTCCCCTGGCCTATGAGACGACAATAGTGCAATTATCAAGTATCTTTCAGCAATTGCATGGTCCAGATTTGCGGAAAAGCACATAGCATAGGCAAAGGCATATAAACATGCAAACGCCCCCTTTTCACAAAATTTTGTTTGATTCCTTTGGCCCGCCATATATTTGTCCCAATCTCAATTCTTTCGCAACAAGATGATTCTGGAGAAGCCCTTTGTACGGTAAAAATGGTGGAAACTAGGGTTTCGGTGAACGTGAAAGAAACAATTCCATGCTCAAGTTGCACGGCGCCGAAAACCCTACTTAGTATGTGAATGTGACGTGTATTTGACATGATTTACCATGTCAATTAAGATTATATTAATGAGCGTAGGCATGATAACCAAGCAATTAAGAAAATTAAGTTTTTGTTTATGGATTGCTTTTATCATTTTTATGAGTAACCACTTATTTAAAAATTAAAATACTCTTAATTAAACATGCTTAACCAGTGCCTCAAGGGCACTCATTAATTAGACCTCACAAAAGATAGTCTTGTTAATGCTCCCAAATGAAAACGAGAATTGCCAATGTGCATGCCCTTCAAGTAAGCTTGATTTTCACTCAGTAGCGGAGTACTACATGTTTTGGGGTTAAATAAACACATTGGCCAAACCCTAGCCTACAGGAGGAGCATAAATAGGACTTGTTACTTGCATAAAGGAAAAATATTGTATGATACATTCGTTTAATTGATAATGTGATAGCCACAACACCACTATGAACTAATATGTTCAGATATATATTCTTTTAATCTAGTGTGAACCGCATTGCCTAGTCAAATGTGATTGACTTGATTTGATGTTACTAAGTTAAAAAGTAATTTCCTCTCGGGGGTAGGGCTTCCACTTTTTGGACAACGGAGAAAGCGAAAAGTGGCAAGCTTTTATGAATAGCAACCAAAGTGAATGGAGGGTATGGGCTCTCAATCATCTAACATTTAATCTATAGGTTTCTTTGTACTATTAGATTAGTGCAGATTGGATTTAACTAAAAATATGGCATGGTGGTGGCCTTTATTTTTGGATGGTGGGACTGTGCTCTTGTATGCATTCAAACTCGCTCGACACGGCCTATACGACCTGGCATTCCACTGACAGACAGCGATTATGACTTGAGTAGGAGACAATCTCTATTGTCCGCACTTTCATTAAACAAAACCCCAACCCATGAAAAAAAGCAAGCTAACATTTCAGAATGCCTTTATGTTACAAACACTATAATATTGAGAGATGTCAATTCACAAGCCATGCTTGACATCAGCTTTGAGAAAGGGGAGGAGGAAAAGAGGGTAATGGGAAACGGGTTCAAATTAGTGGTTGGTAAGGTGGTAATTAATTACAATTGTGTGATAATTAAATTTGGTGGAGAGCACAGGCATGAAGTTTAGGTAAAGTTTGTCCATTAGGCACGCTTACACATGCAATGGACATATCACCCAAAAGCATAATCTATGCATAATACAGTGGAGGAAGATAATGATGGGTCTCCCGATTAATTAAATGGCATCGAATTCGATTGGATGCCTTTCAGATCGATGGTGCACGAATTGCCTTGTCCATTACGGTTTAGTCCAACATCGGAATGATTAAGGTCTTCCTCCTTCATTTCGTGGGTCATTTCCTGTCTCTAGTCTATTATAAGAAAACAAGAGTAAAGTCAATGATCGATGAAGACTTGATCACATTAGGTTTTTGGGTATTTTCCTGGTCTTTTCCCCCTTCGTTTTGGCCCCTTTTCCTCCGTAATTTGAGGAATTCCATCTACAACGAACTAATACAGGGTAGCGAAGTCCTCCTACAGGCTCCCTAATCTCTGCAAAGGGAATGTTTTTTATTCGAAGTTTATAGGTCTACCTGGCGGATTAATCAAGAACAAAGTGCACTTTGTGGTTCTTCAAGAAAAATGAATGGCAAGTTAGGTCTCTTCAAGAATGACTGGTTTCATTATGATCACAAATATAAAGATATCTAGCTCTCAATATTTGATGAATTCGAGTATTTTATTCAGTGCATTCTCTTTGGGTCATTTCAATAAAGAGATATGGCGCCGATATCATTTTGTGGATCATTATCAATCGACAGTGAATTCTAATCCTATTAAAATTCATCAAATATGCAATGCCTGTACAGAAGATTTATTAATGTGACGCCACGTGGGATGTGGACTTGATTGCATTGAACATATAACTGGAGATAAGATTAGGTAGACTCGTATGAGCAACAGAGATCACGGTTACGAGAGGAAGTGCCAAGGTCCGAAGCTCAATTTCTGGTACCAGTTTAAAATGAGCTTTGCTTGTCTAACCCTAGAGGACTTATGTTCTTCAAGCATGTCCACTTAATGTGTAATAGTAACTAGAACAAATCAGAATACCTCTTGTATTTATGTTAGTGACTTCAGCAACAATGTCAAGCTTTTTGTGAAATTATGGAGCCAATGTAGTGGTTTCTTGTCATCAGTAGACATGTTAATAGCTTGAGATATAATGTCCACTATGTAGTGGTCTCTTATCTTATGTGCAGGAATCTTTCTCTGTGGACGATTCTTTGAGATTGTGTCCATCACGCAAGAGTCATGCTACCGCAAGCTTATTGGGACGGGATCTCGGCCTGGAAGTCTTCATTAGTTCTCAAGGGGTTTTCAGCCTCTGTGGCCAAGCTCCGGTTAATTAGGTCAAGTTTGGTTAAGCCCTATTATCTTCTAAACTTTAGGGAAGCAGTGACAGAGCACTATTTGTCGGTACTGACAAGACAAGCGTGGAATCTTGTTTTGTCTGATTAGCGGAACAAACGGAGGAGAGAGAATATATGGGGTCGGGTCTCGATTGAGGAGAGAGAAGTTATTGGAAAGTCACATATTGGGTTGAGGATAAGAAAGAGAATTTTGCGCATCAATTACGTAATTGACGTTTTGTAATCGATTAATCATGTTTTTGGAGAAGTTTCATGCTTGATTAGTTGAATTTGATCGTGTAACACGTGGTATTCCTGTTACGTATAATACATTTTGGATGAAATACAACTTCTATTTTGCCCACTTGAAATGAAACTTATGAGTAATGGTCTTAGTTATTACTGCTTTACAGAATTTGATGATTTGATACACAATCATATTATCAACAGATTTCAACGATATAAATGAATAGACTTCTCAAAATACTGCATGAGAACGCTTTTTAAAAATGATGGTAATCAGCCAAATAAATTTAGGTGGTGCATCTTTTTCTAAGAAATTCACATGATTAACTTATTGAATTATTTCCACCAAGTGGTTGGCCCAATGGTAGACAGATCAATTATTTTTTATGAGATTATGAGTTAAATTCCCGTTATAAGCGAAACTCTACACAAACGGCTCATGATGTTGTTGTTTAGTTGTGGCATATTTCGTTTGGTGAGGATTCCCTCACTTATCTTGATGAGAATGTAGTGATGGATTCCCTGACCTCAAACTTTCGAGTTGTGAGTAACACGGAGTTGCTATGGCTCAATTTGACATTTTGTAGCAGCCTTGGAGCACTTATGACAATGCCCAAAGGGGGTCTATAGCGCTAGTTGCCACTCTCCATCCTTTTTACTCATAAAAGAACTTAGTAACTCATAAAAGTAGTTGCTTAAGGAAAAACAAGACGTACAAGAGGAAAGTGCTTAGCAGGCTAAACTATTAAAAGTACATTGGCTCAATTGTGATGAAGCCTACCCAACCTAAATGGACCATTTTGTGGGATCCCCTGGCAATCTGGGGGATAAAAAGGGTTATGCGGACTTGCAAGTTCTCAAATGTGCATCTATACGTGCAGACAACGCGAATTGGGACGAAATTTTAAGGGTCGTAAGATCCGGTCGATCCCACATGGTTCCACCAAATCTGACATGCACTTCAGTACATGTAATGTACTCACTAAATAGTTTCCCGCCTTACAACACATGCATGCCGCTGGGCAGCTTCGTCCATATGTTGGCAATTCTGGCGGAAATGTGTTCCTTGTGCTTATCAATCTCCGCCGCAATTATCGTGGCCTTGCGTGCCGTGATGGAACAGGAGATCCTGAAAATGGACTCTGAAGATTGATGCTAGGATAGCAAGCTAATTAGCTGTTGTCGCTGTTTCTCGGTCATACGATACTGAGTTTCTTGAACCGGTTTTGCGCAGGGAATGGCTACGTACGGCGAAGTCACTTCAACAAGTGCAAGGCTAGATAATAGAGATTATGTTGTTTCGGTTCGATAGTGGTCGATAACTCGGGATGGCATTGTTTGGACTTTTACAATCTTACTTTAAATACATTATTGAGACGTGAGATGATATTGAGTATACTAAGAATGATTTCGTTAAATTGATATACTGGGTGATGTGATAATCCTTATTGAGTGGGGTGTACAACATGTATCAAGGGGATGATGGAGGAAGATGCTGAAATATATTTCGAGTTTGAGCTCATGGAACAAAAACGAGCCCCAATTGAAGCATGAGCGGGACTTGCTTGTGAATGCTCAAACAAAAAAAAAGGTCATTTGGAAATTCTATATTGACTCAATCTCAGAGGCATGTTGGTAAGAAGAAGCTTATTAAAACTCAAAAATAAAAAATAAAGAAATCACTGCGTTTAAGATTATGTTCCCAGTTTCCCAACCTTATTGGCTTTTCTCGTGATATCATTTCAGATTTTTTATTTGTTTTATGTGTTTATATAATTTCAATGGGTAACTCTAAATACACTTTGCAACATGAACAAATTTCAAATTTAGTCTCCAACAAATGTGAATCATATCGCGTTGAAACCTTGCGGTAATTTCATGACCTCATATTCATTTCAATTTCAGATCAAAAACCTCCTTCATGAAGGACTGTAGTTTGGAATATTGAAGGAGTGATTTGATGTAAAGTGAATGTTGAATGATGGCATGAGGTGATTAGTACCTCATAATAGATGTTTTTCTACCAAAAGTCTTCACAAGCAATCTTTTCGATTTTTTTTCCTGGTTCCGTCTAAAATTAAAGTAAGATAAAGACTTCGATATGATGCGTTGCATTTACCGATATTTTATCTCCACCAAATTATAGACTTTAATAGTGATCATCGAGACCCAATCCGCTCATAAAAATGGCATTCTCCTCCAACTTCCTTCTATGGATTTCTACCTCGGCAATGGCCATGCTTAGTGAGAAGGCACTGGACGACAAGCTTATTATACTATTGGGCACTGCTTATTAATCGGCTATACCTTGTGAGAAATCGGCCCTTTTTGCATTTTGTCCAAACCCTAGACTCCCAACACCAGCCCTTATGCATGGAACCAAGTTAATGGTATCTTACTAAAAATATATACTTACTAGCTTCTTTTCTTGATGCCACTTCTACTTGTGTTCCAGATCACTCCGCAGGTATGTGCTTCTTCTTTCTCTCCAAGTTCTGCCATTGGTTTTATCGGAATGATATTTGGAAAGTGAAACTTTCATTGTTCTCGTTTTTACAATGATTTAGATATTTATGACATCATAAATGTCATAACTTTCGTATTGTACTTACTTAAGTATCATAATTATTTTTTTAAATTACTTGAGTTTCAAATTGATGAAAAATTATTCACTTGAGTGCTTATTTTGAAAATTCATCCTACATGGCTTTTTAAAAACTAATTGGGACTCTATGTGGCTTTTTAAGATAAATTCAAGTCCAATGTGGACAATCTTCACTTGCGGTGATAAAGAAGAACAAAAAACGACATCATGTTGGCCTTTTTGTTGCCATAAACCTATGTACAACCATAGGAGTAGCTGCTTGAAGAATCTACCAAACTTCACTCTTCCCATCCTTTTCTCCAGTCCATAGCAAAGCGCCTAAATCTTGCTCTAGCTTCATGCCTTGTCCCTCACTCTCGTCGACGACAATAATTTGCTTAGTGTTTGCAACTAATCAACCATAATTGCCACAGAAAACCTCGAAGACATAGAGAATCCCTTGAGGATGCGAAATCAACTCTATGGAGAAGTTGTCGACATTGTAGAGATGGCTAATAGACACAGGTCTGTAGCCACAAAAAATGGCGATTCAAAGAGCCAGTGTTGGAGAAAGGGGCTTGTCACTTTGAAGAACGCAAGGAAGGGCAAAAAGTTGCTGCTTGTGCCTTTTTAAATTAGATTTAGGGTTTCTACATTCAAATTTTGCTCCAATTCGTCATTTTGGGGGAAGTAGATGTGTTAAACAATGTCAATTAGCGCTAATTTTGCTAACTTCACTTTGTTAGTGAGCCACTTCAGTCGATTTCTAATAATTTAATGACATGTCGGATTTTTCAACCATACAAATCAGCAATGGCACTCAAATGAATGATTTTTAACCAATAGTACTCACGTGATTGGAAAACAAGTTATGGTACTCAAATGTGAACCGTATGAAAATTATAGCATTTATGATATCTTTATCCTGATGATTTAGCCATGAAAGCTTACAAGTTCCTACAAACGCGGGTTAGGAGGTTTCTTAGGCATCGAAACTTATTGTTGTCTTTCAAAAAAGTCATTAGCATTCCACCTTGGCAAACATCATTTTGAGAAAAAAGAATCTAATTGTCAACGCTAAAGACTTACATATGAAGAAAGCGAGTTAAAACTCAAACTAAATCTTATGCTAAGTTTATGTTTCCAGTGTCCTTAACCTACTGGCGCTTCCAGTGATTTTGAATTTTGTCAAACCCTAACTCTATAATTATAAAAAAAAAAATGCTATGACCGTCTTTCTACTTGAAGAAGGCAACCTTGAACAAAAACCAACATAAAATTGTTATCAAAATACATATCCATCAGACAAAGTGTGACACCTAAGAAAGTCACGTGCGGCATATGTCCTTTCCTATTATAACTCAGAATTATAATTATGCTTGTGGAAACACAATTACACATTCAAAACATCCCCTACAAGAAAATTGCACGAGTTTAATTAATATACATATGTCTCTTGTTTATTACAATGTCCAAGCAAAACACAATTATAAAAGTATTGGGAAGGGTCGAGCTACCTAAAACCATCATGCGCCAATCCATAACCAAAAACTTGCCTGCAGAAGGTCACACTTCTACACGACAGATAAAGAATGTTGCTCATCGACAAGCCGTTGTCGTTGAAACTAAGGGGACCATTGAAACCCCTAAGTGGTCCAACAAACTCCCAATCGACTTATACGGTGGAACTACACTTAATATACATTGCCATTGATTTAGATATAAGCACAACTTAGTATTCACAATCAAAATATGTAGGAACTTTAAATCGCAGTGATGGAGGGTGATCTATCCTACAAAATTGAAAAAATAAGGGGTGAGCTAAAATGCCAATAAATGAAATCTCTAAGTCTAATGTAATAACCTCAAATCCATGTCGTGATGTTATCATTGCGATGTCCCAAGTGCGTTGTTGACCTTTTTTTTTTTTTTTTTTTTTTAATTTTCAATTTAAGCATATGCTGAAGTGTTACAACATCGACCCCCGACCACAACACAACAAACAAGCAACCGGGAAAACACTACACAAAGCATACTACTATTATATTACACCAGTATATTTACAAGCCCTTTCTATGGGCCTCTCCTTTTTCCATCATGCTTAACTATTTGTGTAGGCCAAGAGATTTCCTATATTCTCCGACGTGATTGTGACTCCCAAAACTGGTGTGAGGCCTCTATGCCTACAAGTCTGGAAAACAAAGAGTGAGTCCAAGACTCAATAAGTAAAAGCCCCTAATCCTTTATTAGGATAATATCTCGTCATCAAATTTAGCATGTATAGTGCTCGTATTACAATATCGATGGCGAATTGATAATAATATTACTGCTTCACCTCAACTACATATATGTGTCCCTTCGGCGTAACTACCATGCATAATTACCTTTGGTTTATTTCGTAATTAATATACCAACATGTATAAAAGGCTCATCAACATACATCCTAGCTCAATCAAGGCATCCCAGCTCAACTGAGGCTTCTAGCTTTAAGCTAGGTATCTCGGCTCAACCAGAGCATCCTAGCTCAATCGAGGCATCTCAGGAGCTAGCTTGCTCGAGGCATTCAGATTCAACTCAATCATTCTAGCTCAACCCAGGCATCTCGTTCTTATGAACGAGGCATCGCCACCAATGCAATGTGACGGTGGTCTTCTTCTTTCATTTAATGATAAAATATTTTGTGTCACACAAGCCGGTTTATTATCTTTCATCTTAACCCAGACATGAGCAAACTATACAAAGTAGACTTGCAACATATAAGCGACTACTCACAGGTAAGCACATAACTAAACTCGACGATGTAGCGTATCACCCTAGCCAAGGGTTAGGAATTCTATTTACTTTTGATGAATCTCGAGGATTTATAGATAGTTTTTACCAAGAGATGGTCGTTCCGTGACATGATAGGTGAGTAAGGCTGGGAGAGGGAGAGGGGGCGATGGTGAGAGGGCGTGAGAGAGAAGAGATAGGGTGAGGAAATGAGGGGAAATGCCTCTATTTATAGGCAAATTTCCTGTCATTATCTTTTTAATCATACCAATAGGATCTCTTTGGGTGGTAAACCTAGGTTGAGGAGGTGGCAAGATTATGAAAGAAGAGGTGGCAAGACTAGATTCTTAAGAAGACACTTGTGCTCTTCCTCATTGGGCCACCTAAGTCTTGTAATAATGAAATGGCCAACTTACTCTCCAAGGCTTAGTTTAGGCATAATTATGGCCTATTCTACTGGATGGCACTTAAGCATACACCTCAGCCCCTTCATTTAATGTTTCGATTTTGTGTAATCATTAAGCCAAGATATCCATTAGATGCCTAAACAAAACTTGCTCTTCAAGTTTAGCCTCTTTAGAATCTTCCTCCAAGTCTCAATATAACCCTAATGATGGCTATGTCTAATAGGTGACACATAAGTGTGTGACTCATTTTCCCTCATTTAATGCTTAGATTCGTGCCAGTATGAGGTTTGGATTTGTTCTTATCCCTAAGTTACTCTCCAAGTTAAGCCAAGCCTTCTAGAGTCTTCTCTTTTGTCTATTCTAAAGAATAAGCTAAACATGAAAACGAGACCATGTGTCACTAAGTTATCTAAGCTTAGCAAAAACTTAACTCCCAAGTCTCAAATTATTATCATGATGGCCTAAGGTTAAAGAAACACATATAAGCTTATGATTCATCAAAGTGCATTAAATGGCATTATATATTTAGCTTCCAAAAATATTTAAGACCAATCTTGGTTTTCAAGACAACCTGGTCTTTGGTCTCCTTACCTTTAAAATAGGCATGTAACCCCCTCCTTGAGTGTCATTATAGCCTAAGTCTAAAAGGACACATAAATATGTGAGTTAGGGGTGAGGGGTTTTAGGTTCCTTACAGATTCCACCTGGAACCTAAAACCTACCCTCGAGTATAGGTTCCTCATTTTCGAGAACCTGGAACCTACCCGTCAAAACCTAGAACCTAGAACCTACCCTATAACAGGTTTTAGGGTTGGTTCCAAGGTCCAACATGTTCTTTCTTTTCTTTTCTTTTCTTTTTCTTTTTTCTTTTCATTTCTAGTTAAAAAAAATGAAAATGAACTCAATAATAATAAACAGGCATGTCATTCATCAAAGAGAATACAAAATGAACAAACCCGAACAACAGCGGTGGCATTGGCACGCAGGACTCTTTTCCATGGCAGCTTGTCAACACACAGGCTGCTTGTCGTCAAAGTCTAAATAGCAACGATGTCATCACACAATTAAGCCCAACTAGCAACAGCAAGACAACATGAAGATTTCTTATAATCTTGAAGTTTGAAAGTCATTTTCCTTTCTTTCCACCTATTTTACATTTATCCTCATGCAAGCTCTCATATCAACTATAGTGTAAGCTTCTTATAATCTCAAAGTCTGAAAGTCTACACATGAAGATTTTGATTTCATCATGTGCTTCCTTCTAGGCTATTGTCTGCACAAAGACAACATCAATGAGGAGCTTCTTTCAGAGCATTGGGAATATTGCATACATAAGTAATACTGTGCCATCATGTTGCACCAGCTCATTGGGTAAATTAATAAAGAAACCTTTGCAAATGCTCTACAAAGGTTTTCCTTATTAAGTTTAAGGTTGAAGCAATAAACTGATACTAACAATGTTTCACTCTTTCCAATAAGTAGATACCTTCAATAGTCATAAGATGCTCCTTTGTCAGAGTTCATCATAGAATCTGTCCAAAGAAGATAACAAGCAAGGTTAAGACTAACATTCAAAAGCACTCTATCTGAGAATAAGGACTCATTGATTGGATGCACATGCTAATTGTGTAAATAAACAAGAATGAATTCAAAAGCTTCATGATCTATGTAAAGTATTCAGTAAAGAACAATGTTAATCAAGAAACTATGCTAAGCATGCATTTACAACTTCAAGAAGTCAAAGTAACCCCAGTGTAGAAGCAAAATCACCTGGAGACTTAAAATGAAACAAAACAAAAACAAATGAAATTTATAAAAATGCAATTATATATTGTCAACAATGGGTTTTAAAAAGATCATAGTAAAACCGTCAAACTTCTCCACCCAAATCAAAGCAAAACAGACTAGAGCAAAATTGTCGAACTTCTCCACCCACTTACCGAAAACTAACCTTATCATTTCACTTGGAAAGAAAAGAGCAATGTCAGAAAACGAACCAGAGCAACAAGGAAACTGAAAGCCCAGAAAAAGAAAGAAAAAGAAAGAGTGGCGACACCAACCAACCAAGTAGAGTTTGCCACTGAGAGAGAGAGAGAGAGAGAGAGTATACTTGAGGATCAAGCAAGTCGGAGGAGATGACTGGCAGTGAGACAAGCGGAATCGGCGGCAAGAGGAAGAACGAAGTAGCAGTGGAGTTGTGGGTTAGGATGGCGACATCAAGGGCGGCGAGGTCAAACGGAGTAGCGTGGCGTCAACAGCAACGTCACGGGTCAAGACAGTGGTGTCGAGGGCGGCAAGGGAAGTCAAGTTGTTGTCAGGGGCGTCACCGGGAGGAGATAAGACTTAGGGGGGATTTGGGGATGGGGAGAGAGAAACAAAAAGGAAATTAGGGATTTTATTTTTGGGTTTAGGAACCCGCTTCCAAAAAAAGGAACCGGGAGCCAGAACCTCTCTTCCTAGAACTGGGAACCAAGCCAAATCCATTGGTCCGGTTCTTCAATTCCGGGTTCTACCTGGGAACTGTGCTCACCCTTAATGTAAGTCACCTATCCTAATGATGGTTTTTGGATCTAGTTCATCAAGAAACCCTATTCTTATGGCCCAAAACTAAGGATGCTACAATTCTTACCCCCCTAAAAAGAAAATTCGCCCTCCAAATTTAAGTACATACCTGATTACTTGAATAAATGTGAGTATTGACGCCTCATTGATTCCTCACTTTCCTAGGTTGCTTCTTATGTTCCATGATTTCGCCAAATGACCTTAACTAAGGGAATGACCTTATTCCGCAACACTTGCTCTTTCCTATTCATGATTCACACCAACTCCTCTGAATACGACATTATGTCATCTACTTCGATTTCTTTGAAATTTAGTACATGTGCCGAATTGGATTTATACTTTTTCAACATTGATACATGAATGACATTATGTACTTGAGCAAGTTTTGGCAGCAACGCAAGCCAATAGGCCAAATTTGCTATCTGTTCTAGGATTTCAAAAGGTCTTACGTATCTGGAGCTTAACTCCCGTTTATTTCCAAAGTACAATACTCCTCTCATAGGCGACAACTTAAGAAAGACATGGTCACCTACTTGAAACTCTAAAGGTTTTCTCCGCCTATCAATATATATTTTCTACCAACTTTGAGCTAACCTAAGCCTTTCCTTAATTACCCGCATGGCATCTGTTGTAAGTTAGGTCGACTCTGTACCAGTGATCTTCCTTCCCTCGACCTTGTTCCAACAGACTGGACTTCTGCAAGCTCGACCATACAGTGCCTAGAATAGAGCCATGTTAATGCTCTGCTAGTAACTACGATTATAGACAAACTCGACGAGATGTGGGTGCTCATCCCCACTTCTCATAAAGTCGATAACACAAGCTTGTAACACGCCTTTCGACATTTAGATGGTTCTTTTGTTTGACCGTCTGTCTATTGTAGTGTTTTAATTTTGGGTACTATTTCTGGCTCAATCACGCTTTCGCTGCGTATTCTGATAAAATAAGGCATTCCTTAAAGATAATTTATTATTATATTGATGTCAATGCCGTACATGGCCAACACAATTAGATCTACCATTTCCTCTTATTTACTTATAACAATCCCACACTCCTTACATTCTATGGTGAATAGTACTTCATTTTGTAATAGTAGTATTGGAGTTTTCCGCTTCCTCTTGGGTGACCGCATAAACCCTTCCCTAAACTAGCGGACATTGGAAAATGTCATCTTGTAGTGCTTCGTTTTGTAACATTGTTTGCGGTTGTTGTAGCAGCATCATTTGCTGCTATTGTGAGCAATCTTTAATAATGTGGCCTTGCTAACCACAATAGAAACAAGCTCTTGTTCGAGTCAAGTACGGAGTATTGCCATGTCGTTTTTCACAATTGCGACATACACCACTTGGAGCAAAGGTCGGCCTCAAGGTCTTATTCTTCTTGTTGGAAGCAAATGGACATTTCTTTTTTCTTGTATTAGCCTCTTGTGGCGATGCTGGTTGATTTGAGAGGTTGGATAATAAGGCTTCCTTGATAAGTTGCCGTGGCAACTTGCTCTAGAGAATCTCTTTCTATTAGCCGGGCTCGTTCATATAGCTCTCTTTAGTTCTTGAGATTCAGTGGCACTAATAAACTCTAGATTTCAGGTCATCCGGAAATCTCTTCATCCTATCCATTGGATCCTCAATCAACTTGGGGGCGTATCTTAATAGTTCGGCAAATTTTGCTTTGTATTGATCAACGGTCATGTTTTTTTTTTTGTTGGAATCGTAGAAACTCCACCATCTTCTTGTCATGAGCACATTCATAAAAATATTTTCTATTGAATGCCTCAATAAACACATTCCAATTTATAGCAATATCAGGAGGAAACACCATTCCTTGCTTTGCCTTCCACTAGTGACTAGTATTACCTTCTAGCTGCTATATTGCCAAGGTCACCTTATCTTGATCAGAGCACTTTAAAAGTGCGAATATCTTTTGTAACTTATTGACCCATCATTCGGCTTCTTTGAGATCTCCTACTTCAGCAAACTTTGGGGGTTGCAACATTAGGAACTGCTCCACTAGTTCTTGCATGAGACGTTCACCATTTCCACTTCCATTTCCAACCACAGAGATACTTCTAGAAGTAGAAGCCGCTTGATGTTGTGCTTGCTGCCCCATTATGCTTCCAATAGTCTCAAGAGCTTGTAGAATTTCATCTAATCGGGTGTCCTCCTTTAAATTTCCTTTAGAACTCGACTAGCCTTAAGTCGACTTTCTTCTTGTGGCCACCTAAACTTGATTATTCATGTTACAACTACATGAATTCTATGAAAGCTTTTTCTATAACACAATAAGAGATTAATGGTCACGAACTACCATTGCGAACATTAGTCAAATAGAAAACCACACACACAGTGTTTTTCTAGCTAACTATCCCATAACTCTTGGCGCCCCTTATCATTTTAAGTAATAACCTTGCTTTGATGCCAAAAATGTAATGACAACGAATCCAGGTCACGGGTTATCGTTGCGATGTCCCAGGCGCATCGTTGACCTTTTTTTTTTTTTAAAGCACATGCGAAAGCAGTACAACATCAACACCTGATCACAACACAACAAACAAGTAGTCAGGAAAACACTACTCAAAGCATATTGCTACTATATTACATTATTATATTTACAAGCCATTTCTATGGGCCTCTTTATTTTACATCATTCTTATATATTTGTGTAGGCCAAGGGAATTCTTATCTCCTTTAATATAATTGCAGCTCCCAAAACTGGTGTGAGGCTTTTATGCCTACAAGTCGGAAAAACAATGAGTGAGATGATGACTCAG
The DNA here is from genome assembly GCF_016545825.1 of Eucalyptus grandis. Taxonomy (NCBI): domain Eukaryota; kingdom Viridiplantae; phylum Streptophyta; class Magnoliopsida; order Myrtales; family Myrtaceae; genus Eucalyptus; species Eucalyptus grandis. Next base: position 17,715,390 of record NC_052612.1, read on the forward strand.
TAAGTAAAAACCTTTAATCCTCTACCAAGATGACATCTTGTCATCAAATTTAGCATGTCCAATACTCGTATTGTAATATCAATGGCATATCGATAACAATACTACTTCACCACGACTACATATATGCGTCTCTTCGGCGTAACTTCCATGCGTAATTATCTTTAGTTTATCTATGAACACACCAAGTCACATAGTAATAAACATATCGACATGCATAAAGGGTTAATTAACACACATCCTAGCTCAACTGAGGCATTTCAGGGGTTAGCTTACCCGATAGATCCGGGCTTAATCTAGGCATCCTAGCTTAACTTGGGTATCATGTTCTCATGAATGAGGCATCGCTGCCAACGTTTCGTGATGACGGTTTTCTTCTTTCATTTAATGATCACATACCATTTGTTGCACAAGTCGGCTCATTATCTTCCATCTTAACCTACACATGAGCAAACCATACAAAGTAGACCCGCGACATATAAACGACCACTTAGGGTATGCATATGACTAAACTCAATGATCTAGCATATTGCCCTAGCCAAGGAGTAGGAATTCTACTTACCTTTGATAAATCTCGATGAACTATATGTGGTTTTTACCAAGAGAGGGTCGTTTGATGAGGCAGGGGCCAAGAGAGGGAAAGGGGGTGATAGTAAGAAGGCGTGGGAGAAAAAGAGTGAGAGAGAAGAGATGGGTGAGGAAATGAGGGGAGGATGCCTCTATTTATAGGCAAATCTCTCATCATTATCTTATCAATTGAACAAATAGGATCTCTTTAGGTGGAAAACTTAGATTGAGGGGTGGCAAGGCTATGGAAGAAGATGTGACAAGACTAAACTCTTAGGGCATGTTTGCTAACGATTTTGTTCCAGGAATAATTTCTGATCGAAATGATTCTTTTTTACTCTTTTGGGAACAATTTCCAAGCATTTTAAGCTGTTTGGTAACTGTCCAAAATTGCGTTTGGTATCGTGTTCAAAATTTCTACTCAAAATCATTTTTCTTTTATTTTTAAATAATTTTTAAATTTTTTCCTTTTTTTCTTTTCTCTTATTCTTCTTCTTCAAGTGGCTAGTCGTTGGAGGGCCTACGACCTCGGAGCATCGGGCAGCTGGGTGAGGCTCGCATGCCTTGCCGGTGGCTGCCTGGCCATCGGCGGGGCTGGGTGAGGCCCGCCTGGCCACTTGTGAGGCTTGCCCAGCCCCACTAGTGGCTAGGCTTGCCTCCGGCGAGCTCGCCGGATCAATTGTCGGCGACCGGCGGCAATGGGCGGCGGACAGCAACCACGGCGGTGGTGAAAGAAGAAGAAGAAGAAGAAGAAAAATTGAAGAAGAAAAGAGAATATGGGCTTGATTTTTAGATTCGTTCCGGGAACAAATCAATTTTTTTTTTTAAATTCTTGATTCTGTTTCAAATCTACTTCCGGGAACAAAAAAATAGAAATTTATTCCTAGGAACAAAATTTTTACCAAACACGATTCTGTTTTAAAATTATTTCCGAGAACAAAAGAATATAATCTGGCACTGTTTGGATGGTTATCAAACGGGCCTTTAGAAAGATACTTGTGCTCTTCCTCATCGGGCCACCTAAGTCTTGTGATGATGAAATGGCTAACTTACTCTCCAAGACCTAGTTTAGATATAATTATGGCCTATTCTATTAAATGACACTTAAGCATACACCTCAGCCCCATTCATTTAATGTTTATATTTGGTGTAATCATTAGGCCAAGATAGTCATCACATGCCTAAACAAAACTCGCTCTCCAAGTTTAGCCTTTCTAGAATCTTTCTCCAAATCTCAATATAACCCTAAAGATGGCTATGCCCAATAGTTGAAACACGAGTGCATGACTCACTTTTCCTCATTTAATGCTTAGATTTATGCCATCATGAGGTTTGGATTTTCTCTTATCCCTAACTTGCTATCTAAACTAAGCCAAGCCTTTTAAAGTCTTTTCTTTTGTCTCTTCTAAAGTATAAGCTAAACATGAAAATGAGACCATGTTCCACTAAGTTATCTAAGCTTGGCAAAAACTTAACTCGCAATTTTCAAATTAGTATCATGATGACCTAAGGCTAGAGGCACACATAAACTTATGATTCATCAAAATGCATTAAATGGTATTAAATAATTAGCTTCCAAAAACATTTAAGACCAATCTTGATCTTTAAGACAACTTGGTCTTTGGTCTCTTTACCATTCAAATAGACGTGTAACAGATTTTCTTGAGTTTGGGTAAAACTTATCTTCCAAGTCTCATATTAATGCCACTATAGCCTAAGCCTAAAGGGACACATAAGCATGTGAGTCACCTATCCTAATGATGGTTCTTGGATTTAGTTCATCAAGAGGCCCTATTCTCATGGCTCGAAATTGAGGATGTTACATCTAAAGTAGGAGATCATCTTACCACTCAACTTAATATCAACAAATGCAATGAGTTCAAATGGTGCAAAATAATCATATTTAGCAAATGTATAAG